>NW_026880658.1:0-314985 GCF_032173495.1 Musca vetustissima | reverse complement strand
GGATTTTTGCCATAAGACTCCACTGCCATAAGGCGTGGATTTTTAAAGATTAATTTAACACTTCGCCGATAACCAACGAAGATGATTTTTTTTACATTTTTTGTGTTTTATTCCACCTTTATAACACCTTGAAATATTCATCGGACACTTGATATACAAAATCAGAACGAAGTTCTATGTCAATATAGCAATGTCCGTTTATTTGTTGAAAACACTTTAAATATCCCAACATTTAAGATAGACCTTTGAAATTGTGCAACTACCTTGGATGCCCTTTACTGTTATTAGGTCCAGTTCCTACGTAACGACACCCTCAGTATTTAAAAGGCTTTTTTATTTGACAATGTGATTGTACTTTGGCTTCCATATTTTTGTATGAGTTCATGTTTTAATATCACTTCATATTTTATAACAAGTTAGGTTCTGATGAAATTAATGAAGTTTTTACTTGTGACGATTTAAAATACTTTGGATTTTTTAAGAATATTTTTGAAGTATAAACGTCTTATTTTGACTAATTTTCATTCCTTCCTGAATAACGTAAATGCCCATAAACTGAGTCTAATAAATAATTCCAAACAAATTTCCCACCATCAAAAACAATTGTTATTGAAATTAAATATTCATTTAAAATGAAACATAGATATGTATCGAAATTTTCAATTGAACAGAAAAAAAATTCACACAATTCTATCTTTTTGTAAGTCCTAACTGATTGCCGAACATGTCTAGTGATCGGGATTTAATGAAAAGTTCAAATGGTCAGCTACGTTTTTTTACTTATGTGCGTTACACAAACACACTCTTACTCAATTATTAGATTCGAACATCTTTTCAAAACTGTAACCGAACATTGACAGTATGTAAATACACCAACAATAACAACAACAAGAAATCAAGGCATGCAATTACCTCGGACAACAACTCTCAACAACTGTCACAGATATTTGTCGTAGATCTTGTCAAAATGTCTGAAACAAGCGGATGCTTGTGTTACGCACATTTATCCATACATTAAAAGCAAAAAAAAAGAAATAAGTTAACCTAAATACAACAAAAACAAAAAAACGCAGTGATATACTATATGTCTGTCCACGACATTTGTTGAGGTTGATTGTAGGTTTCAATGGGTTGATGGTTCATCCATCCATCCATCAGAGCAATGATCATTAAATAGTTCCATTGATGTTTGATTGTGTTTTTGTTGTTCTTGTTGTCCACATTTCATTTCGACAACTTGCTGTCCTTTAGTGTACGGATCGTGTTTGTCTGGTTAAAAATTTGCTGATTTTATTTATGTAAAGAACATTTGTAACTTTTTTGTGTGTGGTTTACCTATGGGGGTTTCCACAATGCGGGACAATTACCACTGTAAGATTTTTAAGGACTATTTTTAAGGACTATTTATTTCTGCCAGGACTTCATTTCCATAAGACCTGTATTTTTAAGAAATATTTCTACAAGGACTTCACTATCACAAGGCGTGGATTTTTAAGGAATATGTCTACCAGAACTTCACTACCATAAGGCGTGGTTTTTTAGGGAATATTTCTACAAGGACTGCACTGCTATAAGGCGTGAATTTTTAAGGAATATTTCTACCAGGACTTCACTAACACAAGACGTGGATTTTTAAGGAATATGTCTACCAGGACTTCACTACCATAAGGCGTGGATTTTTTGGGAATATTTCTACAAGGACTTCACCAACATAAGGCGTGGATTTTTAAGGAATATTTCTACCAGGACTTCACTACCATAAGGCGTGGATTTTTAAGGAATATTTCTACAAGGACTTCACTAACATAAGGCGTGGATTTTTAAGGAATATTTCTACAAGGACTTCACTAACATAAGGCATAGATTTTTAAGGAATATTTCTACAAGGACTTCACTAATATAAGGCGTGGATTTGAAAAGGAATATTTCTTTTTGGACTTTACTAGCATAAGCCGTAGATTTTCAAGGAATATTTCTTTTAGGACTTTACTAACATAAGGCGTGGAATATTTCTACCAGGATTTCACCAGCATAAGACGTGGATTTTTAAGGAATATTTCTACCAGGACTTTCGCAGCAAGAGGTATATTAAATTAATTTTATTAGAAATATGGAAACACCCATTCGGTAAGATGTTACAACAACTATGCAACTACAATGATACAAAAACAACGCATATCGTATGTCATGTAATTACTTTGTAACTGATTCATAATTAATTGATATCGCTCACAGACTGCTGCTGGCTGGCTGGAACTACGTGAAATCCTGTGATCTGGTTAATGTTGCCACAACTGTTTTCAGTGTGTGTCTGTCTGTCCGTTGAATTCAAACCAAAAAAGTTGTTGCAGCATTGAGTAAAGTATGTGGTTGTCAATGGATTGGCTACCTCTGGGCTTGTTGTTCAATGTACTTAAATTGACCACTTAAATTGTAGACAAATATCACTGACATTATTGTTGGTACTGCTGCTGTTGACTATTTGCCGTTGATGTCTGTAACAACAACAACAACGAAAAAAGATTCCTTAATGAGATTCCTTTGGAATCGAATGAACGAACCAACGAACGATGTGTGCGTTGTTATGAATGAATAAAAATTGTAAGAAAATCAAATAAAAACAACTTTGTTGTTTTCTTTTTTTCGAATTCTTCATTATTGCACGTAAACGTGAATTGTCTATGATGGCATTTTGTCATTAGATACTATTTTTTCAATTTCTTCTACAAATTCATGGCGAAATAGACGACGAATAAAAAAAAAAACTCAAAACCTAAGCAAACATTTATTTTTAATTTTCATTGGAACAACACGCGTGTTATGCGGAATTCATTTGTGGATCGTTACGTATTTGGTACGTTTTAAGAATGTTTTCGCTTATTTGTTGCATAACTTATATTTGTTTGTGAAATCATTCAATTATTAGTTGGGGATGAGAGAAATGGTATTTAAGATATCATGAAAAAACGAAATATTGAACTGTGTATCATAACACAACAATACACCCAAATAAATCTTTATAGCTATGGTAGAGCTGGGGGAAATATTTAAAAAAATAAATATTAGATAGAGCTCGAAAAATATCTTTCGAAAATTTATAGGTCATGTGTTGCTTGAAAAAATATTGTTTTACAAATCCATGCTTGTGGCACAGAATGTCCTTGACAAATATTGTTCAAATATTCATGCATATTGTAAGAATAATCCTTTAAAAATATTATTCTAAAATGTCGGGAAAAATATTTCCTTACAATATTCGTTAAAATCTAACGAAACATATATTTATTTAAGCCAGGAATATAGTTTAAAAACCTACAAAAAGAATTTCCCTTTATGTCTCAGATTAAATAATTGTACTTTTTCCACACTACAAAAACGATTTAAAAACTTAAAATAATAAAATTCGTATTCATTGCTTTATCCAAATTTTTCACATCTTCCCCTTTGCTTATTCACAACACCTTATAATAACACTCACACACACATAGACACAAAACTAATTTCAACTAGAAATGCATTTTAATAAAGCTAAACATAAAATTCAATTTAAATTCAAAGACGTGTTTCAAACAAACAAGAAAAAACAACAACAACGACGAACAGCACCATTTTCTGGAAAATGTCATTTTCATCATCTTCAGAGAAATGAAAAATAGAAAAAAAAAACTATAAAAAACTAACTAACATTTTCGTTGAGATAAGGCAAAACTGCATTATCAAATGGAAATGGGAGTAACAAAACAAGAAAAAAAAACGAAAAGAGTGCAGAAAGAGGAAAAACGCAAAAAGCAATTTTCCCCAAGACAAATTGCAAATGGGGAGATAAAAAAGCCAACAGCGAATGGAAAATGCAATAAGATGATTTTTATGTAGTGCTGCAGCACGACAAAACGACACACCAAGTGACAGTACATAAAAAAGATAATAAAAATGTTTTATATAACCATTATACAGCCATGGTATATTGAAGTGTTGAAGGAAGACCAAAATGTATTACAGAATAATAGTCCTGCCAAAAATAATCCTTAAAAGTCCACGGTTTGTGCCCCAAAAATCCTTGTCACCATAGTCCAGCCAAATAAATAAATTCCACACTTTGTTGCGGTAATAGTCCTGGCAGTAATTATCCATAAAAATCCCCTCAATATGAAGTAAATTATATTCTTAAAAAAAACAAAGCACTATGGGCTTCTAAATTATATTCCTTAAAAATACACGTCTAATGATAGCGAAATCCTGGTAGAAATATTCCTTAAAAATTTGCATCTTATTATGGTTATTGTTCTGGATGAAATATTCTTAAAAATCTTAGCTTTTTTTCTGATTGTCCTGAAAGAAATATTCTTTAAACACCCACGACCTATTCTGTGACAATCGTGGTAAAAAATATTCCTTAAAAATCCACGCCTTATTCTGTGATAATCCTGGTAGAAATGTTCTTTAAAAATCCACACTTTATTGTGGTGATAATCCTGGTAGAAATGTTCTTTAAAAATCCACACTTTATTGTGGTGATAATCCTGGTAGAAATATTCCTTTAAAATCCACTCCTAATGATAGTCAGGCCCTGGTAGAATTATTCCTTAAAAATCCACGCCCAATGATAGTCAGGCCCTGGTAGAATTATTCCTTAAAAATCCACGCCCAATGATAGTCAGGCCCTGGTAGAATCATTCCTAAAAACCCCCACCTAATGATAGTCAGGCCCTGGAAGAATTATTCCTAACAAATCCAGCATAATGATAGACGATAATGAAGTCATGGTAGAAATATTCCTTAAAAATCCAAGCCTAATCATAATGAATTCCTGGTAGAAATATTCCTTAAAAATCCACGCCTAATCATAATGAAGTCCTGGTAGAAATATTCCTTAAAAATCCACGCCTAATCATAATGAAGTCCTGGTAGAAATATTCCTTAAAAATCCACTCTTAACGATAATGAAGTCCTAGTAGAAATATTCCTTAAAAATCCAAGCCTAATCATAATGAAGTCCTGGTAGAAATATTCCTTAAAAATCCACGGCTAATCATAATGAAGTCCTGGTAGAAATATTCCTTAAAAATCCGCGCCTAATCATAATGAAGTCCTGGTAGAAATATTCCTTAAAAATCCACGCCAATTCATAATGAAGTCCTGGTAGAAAGACCCCTTAAAAATCCACGTCTAATCATAATGAAGTCCTGATAGAAATATTCCTTAAAAACCTACGACTAATCATAATGAAGTCCTGGTAGAAATACTCCTTAAAAATCCACGCCTAATCATAATGAAGTCCTGGTAGAAATATTCCTTAAAAATCCACCCAAAAATCTACTTCTTTAATAATGCCTGTGTAATGCTGTGAGAGGTCTACACACATTTCTGTAAATCGGGTGATTGTTCCATATAAGACCTAACATTCTTATAACGGAGGATTTTGAGATATTCTAATATATATCTTCTTGAACTCCTATTAATGTTACTCAATGCTGTATCCTCTCTACATTTCTGGCTATATAGATATATTATTAATTTCGATATACATAAAAATCCATTTCATATCCAAACAACAGCAATCATCCAAAGGACGACTACATAAACAAACCTCCTAAAATGTCATCTCCTTCGTTAGAGTGAATAAAAGGAGGGTTTACGACTCCTAAAAGCAGACTTCAAATCTTGAAATTGTTCCACTTCACACAGATATACTATACACACAAGCACACCCAATCGTCTACACATATGCACTTCGTTGGAGCATTTCGTTTTGTTTGCCGTTATCTTCTTTTATTGCTTCGTTCTGAATGTGTGTGTGTCTCGCTCTCTGTATATATATGTGTGTGTTTGTGCACAAATGTTGGAGCATTCATTCATTTGTTGTTTTATTTTTATTTTTTTGGAGCACTGCTCCAAACGCCGTTATATGATTCGTGCGTGAAAAATAGGAGGAGCTCCACAGCCAAACAGAAAATAAAGATAAAAACCAAATAAAAATGAAACGAATAGAGGACGAGCAAAAAAAATCCCAATAACAACAAAATTTTTCTCATGCGCAAAAGATGCTTTAACGAAAAATAGTTTTTTTTGCTGGTTGTCTGTTTCTGCCATTCAATTGATTGTTATTGCTGTAGTTATTGTTGTAGCGCCAAACTCCAACGGCAAATATAGTTGGGAGCTTAAAAGGTGGAGGGAGAAGTGGCGTTTGTAGTTTATTTTTTGTACATTTTTTGTTCCCAGAAACCAAATTAAAAACTTTAAAACAACTCATGTTATTATTATGGGAAAATTGTTCAGTTTCATGATAGAAAATTTCGCTCAAAGTCTGTAAACTTTGTTTTTCTGTTTAATGTGAATTCAATTAAGGTTAACAGTCATAACGGATTTCAGTTTTTGAAAGAAAGGGTCACAGATATTCATTTAAAAAAAAAAAACTTTGAATCAAACTGAATTAAATTTATAACAAAAATTCAATGTGATTGAAGCAGGATATAAAAATGTTTTAAACACAGGTAAAGGCAATTTATTGAAGGAATTTCTTGTAGGGCTATAACTAGAAGCTTGGATTTTTAGGAATTTTTTTAGCAGGGCTATGGATTAGGTTTTTAAGGAATATTTCTACCAGGAATATGGTACGAATATTTCAGCACAATATGGAGTGAATTATTAAGGAACTACCCCCACAATAAGGCGTGGATTTTTAAGGAATATTTCTACCAGGACTAGAACCACAACAAGCCGTGGATTTTTAAGGAATATTTCTACCAGGACTAGAATCACAATAAGCCGTGGATTTTTAGGGAATATTTTTACCAGGTCTAGAACCACAGTAAGGCGTGTATTTTTAAGGAATATTTTAGAGACCACTATTAAAAGCCGAACCATCACACGGGAAAGGGAATTTGACCAGCTAATTAGAGGCCAAAACTTTTCTGTATAAATTAACAAATTAGCATATTACGTCGTAAATGTTCATCACGGGAAAACAAGATTTGGAAAAGGAGGAGCGATTTTAGATCCGTTAGAGCTCCGTTGTATTTGTGTACGGTATCATATGGCTATACTGCTTCGTTCCGTCTATACTGCTTCGTTCACTGATTTTATTATGACGTTTATTTCATGACGTCCTAGTTCATAAACAGTGAATTTGAGGAGTCATCTTAGTTGCCCACTAAACAATTCATTATTATAGGCCTCTTATAAAATATCCTATAACATTGTACGTTTAGAGGCTTCCAATAAAATATAAACCTGCACAAATGTGCAGTCCTCAACAAATATTATGTGATAACAACATCAACTTTTATATTCAGATAACAGTAATAGTATTCACCGTAGCATACAACCCTATGCTTATTCTCCTATGAGTCCTGCGAAAATATTCCTTTGAAATCGGCAATTATTTTCGTGATAAATATGGCATATTTCACATGAATCCAAACATTTAGTAGCAATAGTCCTGACAATAATATTCCTTTCAAATCTACTCTTATAGGAGTTTAAAAATTTAAGTATAATTTATACTTGCTCTATTGATAGTACAGACACAGCCCAGTAATGCCCTCGCCGTCCTAATTAAATCAATACTCTTATAGAGATTACCATTAAATTCAAAATAAATGAGGCAATATAACTGAAATTGTATTGTAAATTTCAATATCTTTATTTTCTACACAATTGAGATATTTATCTCATACTATGACAAATACAACATACAATCACACCAGACCACATCACATCTCATTGTATTTATTTTTGCTCAAACCAATCAAAACTCCAAAATAAAACATTTCGTTAAATGTTTGTTTTTTTTTTCTCTCGAAGGAAACCAATCAAATTTTAATTTCCATATTTATGAGAGTACAAAAAATATCCAACGAAACGAAAAACAAATTCCATTGAATAAATTTCCATTTTTGTATTTACAAAACGTTGCCGCATAATTTGTTTGAAATGCTGTTTTTCCTTAGCTCTTAAATACAAGAATTTTTTGATTGATTAAGCCATCGATCGATTAATTTCAGTTTAACAATTTGCTGTCAAACGCTTTTGCAATAAAAAATAATCAGCATCAGCAGTTTTATGTGGTGGCCATTAAAAGTTTTCTTCTTTCTTTGGAATTCATAGCTCGGGCTCGATTTATGGCTCATATAAATTAGCATTATTGGGGTGAGCGGAGTGAAATTTGTGTTTCGTTATCTTTGATTTTTGACAAAGAACTTTTGTCAACATTTATGGATGTGTGTCTCATAGAGAAGGCTCTTAATAATCATGTTATTGATGTGCAAAAAGTGTGCCATAATATGTTTGTTTATGACTTAAAATTGTTTGCCAAACTCAAAGAAGAAAAGGCATATTTTTTGGCAAGAGGGATTCTCAAACTTTAAACGAGTTTTCTCCAAACATCGTTTTTGTGAATACCAGGCATGAGAACTCAAAAACTAATAAACCAATCGATTCCAAATACTGGGACATTTCTCTGTGAGTGTATAGCTATCGTATGAACTAGAATAAATCCAATCGGTGAAGATCTTCCTTATTTTTTAAGATGTTTTGTGGCCAAAAATATGCGATTTTGGCTAAATATTTTTTTTAAAAGTCCGCCGTTTTGTTATCTTTTGAGCGAAGTCAAAAATCCTAGTTCACACGAGTGCTAGACATGTACTCTCTCTCTACAACCATTGGTAATTTCGTATTCCGATGTTCATGTGAGGAATTATCATGCCCGCCATAAAAAACTTTTCTTTAATCACAAAAAACAACACAAAACAATAACAACAAAATAAGGTAAATAATTTTTATTTTTGATGTCGGGCATGATAACTCCTCACTGGAACATCGGAATCCGAAAATTCCAACGGTGTTAGAAAGAGTACATTTCTGGAAAGAGTACATGTCCGGACTATTGACTTCGCTCTAAAATTAAAAAAATGGCGGACCTTTTAAAAAATATTTTTGGAAAATCGCCGATTTTTGACAAAAAACCAAGTTAAAAAATAAGGAAGATCTTCACCGATTGGCTTTATCCTAGTTCATACGATAGCTACACACTCACAAAGAAACGTGTAGAAATTTGAAATCGATTGAGTTATTAATTTTTGAGTTATCGTGCCCGCCATTCGCAAAACCAATGTTTAGAGAAAAACGCGTTTAAGGTTTGAAAAGTCCTTCAGCCGTCACTTGATGCTGACACAATAAATCGGCTATATCTGCAAGAGATCTTGAGATTTTTACATGAAATTTTGTAGGGACATTCTTGAATTAGTGTAGATTGGAATTAAATCAACAAAATTTTTGACCCCAAGAATGGCGTTATAATTCTGCCATTATTGTGGTCATAATTCTGCCAAAAATTATTTAAATCTAAGCCTTAATGTTAAAAAAAACTAATGTGGTAATGGTAATACTAAACAATATCAGAATATGTAGACCACTGTAAATATTGCGTATAACTCCCAGATCTATGTACATACATCGAAATTACTGATTCAATTTAAATGTCAACCACTTACCTTACATACAGTCAACTTTTCCGGTCTAAGTCCTTCTAGGGTAAATATATATACACCGTATAATGTAAATTTCTCAGTTTTCAACACAAACGTCTGATTATGCTAAAAATTGGTCTATTATCATGAAATGAGTCATGCTTATTCAATGTTCAGATCCCCTTCTCCGTGTAAAAAAATATTTGGATAAGAAATGTGGCTTCAAGAGCGACCAGAAAAGCATAAAATTTTTATAAAAAAAAATTATTTAATCTGATCAATTAAAATTTGTTTGTGATATTTCGATATAAATATTATACAACCACAGCCCCATCAGGCAATCAAACTGTTCTCGAGGAAAGCCAAACAATTTAAACAATGTTCGCAATTGGGTTTGTTTCTAGTCCCAAAAACACGGTCAAAGTTATGTTCATTCGACTGCTAGGCGAACACTTTCCATCAGCATGGCTGTCATTGTCATCCACATAGTATTCAATAGCTGTCATTCCATTTGTGGTTGGTGGCATCTAGCGTGTCATGTGTTTTGAGGCGGCGAGAAACAAGCCATGAACAACTGTGGCCCGTCTCACAGTGTAAGGTACATGTAACCGGTGCAATTGAAATGAAATGAAAATACCTAAAAACCCTTTACTCTTATACCTATTCTGCTAGGCATGCAGGCAGACTGCCATTCAGTCAGCTAACAAAATCACGAAATTGAGAAGTTAGCTAGGAAGACAAAAGTCAACAGAAACAAAAAAAATCACAAACAAAAGTATAACAGCGGACAAACACGATACTAATGTTTGCATGACAAGTCGACATTCATAATCTTTTTTTTTCTATTGTGGCATGGAAGCCATTCAGACTTCAGCTACATCTTTGCCATATTTTTTGGAGGGGGACAAAGGGAAAGGGTTTTTGCAAAACCCGCACTCTGCTCAGCCCTTTCCCCTTTCTTGCAACCATATTTTTTCGCTATTCACCCAATTCGTTCTCATAATAGCCAACCATGTTAACTCGTCCCCCACACCTCCACATTTTCCTTAACAGCAACGATGATTGTTTTGAGGCTTTTGTGCCCTGAAATTGTTTTTCAAGTAATTCGCGGCGCTGAACGCGAATATCATGTCATTTTTTTCCACACTGCACTGCACAAACAATGCTGAAAACAAAAATCTTAGAGGAAAAAATTACAAATGAAACACTCGAAAAAATGGATTACAAAGAATGTACGAATATTTGTGTTCGTATCGTTTAATTTTTTCTTTGCATACATTCACACACACACATTTCGAATGACTTTGTTAGCCATGTTTACCTTGTAAACGGGTGCGATTGTGCATTTTTCTGTTAATTGTTGAAAATTTTATGGTCTGATGAATGCGTTTTTATAGCTTTATTTTCGTTGTTTGCTATTTTTATTATTATTTTAGTTAATTTTTTTTTTTTTGCTGTTTACATTTTATTCGCTATGAAGGATGGTGTAAGGAAGGGCTTGTGTTGATGGTATGTGAAATTCTAATTTAAAATAAAAACACATACAATTTTTAGAGCCAGTTCCCTATGACTCATGATCATAATTGGTGATGTATCTTGGATATGCCTATAGCGTGGAAACCTAAATTTAAGCATCCCCTTGGAGGTTTCCCTATGATCATAGTCAGAAACAAGCGTATCAAAATGGTTAGATTCACCCTTGTAAAAGGGTTATAGGTTCAATTCATCCTCTCATCGTTTATTGTACTCATAAAACCGCATACGATCCGAAGTTACTATATTCGCCACAATTGGAATTAAGTTGATAAGTGATATTAGGAACGTAAAGAACATTGGCAGGAATACGAAGTTTGGTTTGTATTTCGAAAAAAAAAACTTTGTATAAAACAACAAAAACACAATGTGATAGTGGACCTATAATTATAGGTCTAACTCAAATCGGCTATATACGCTCTCTCTTCCTCATATAACTTATGGAGTCCATATCAATTCATGCATTTGTAGAGAAATTTTTCCTAAGGTGGCTTATAGGGAATAATTGTCAATCGATGTATACCTTCTTCCAGAACGAGCGATATGCGGATCATCATTGGCTGTGTGGAGTTGCTTCTGTTCCTTTATACGTTCGGCTCCTATACTGAGTCTTACATAGGGATTTTCTAGACCTATATCTATGGATACTTTTTTATCTTCAATTTGTATATAAGAACATCCAAAATAATCTAGAAATCTGTTCTTAGAAACCCTAGCTTTTTCATATATTAATTTGTTTTATGAATTAAAATGTTTTTGTTTTTGTTTTCTTATGGGTGAAAATGTTCTTAAGTCCGAGATTTTCCATGGTATTTTGTATAATGATTCTCTAACATACACTGAAGGCCTACGCTGAGACACTCTGCCTTTAATTCTTTAGAAGCGCCCTGACTGGTCTTTAGACAATCTCCGCCTTCAGTTCGTGTATTTGGAGACTGTGTAGCCCTACAATTAGTCTATTAAAGCTCTATTAAGATATTCTGCTTTTTGCTCTGTAGAGGTGCACCCTGGGCTTTAAGACGTCCACACAGCATTCCCACATCCAACTCAACTATAGACACTCTATGGCTCCAGTTTGTACATGTAGAGTTTCCTGTCCATTTACTTCATTATACAGACTCCATTCGGTCGCCTAAGGAGACGTTTTTCCGATCGCATATTAAGACTCCTTTCAACACGCCAATAGAGGCTCTATTCAGCTCCTCTATAGACACTCAGACACTTCAGCTCGTCTATAGAGACTCCCCTTCAGCTCGTCTATAGAGACTCCCCTTCAGCTCGTCTATAGAGACTCCCCTTCAGCTCGTCTATAGAGACTCCCCTTCAGCTCGTCTATAGAGACTCCCCTTCAGCTCGTCTATAGAGACTCCCCTTCAGCTCGTCTATAGATACTCTCCTTCAGCTCATCTATTGAGACTCCTTTCAACTCGTCTATAGAGACTCACTTTATCTCGTCTATAGAGACTCCCTTCAGCTCGTCTATAGAGACTCCCTTCAGCTCGTCTATAGAGACTCCCTTCAGCTCGTCTATAGGGACTCCCTTCAGCTCGTCATATTCTTGACTTTTGCACGTCTATAAAGGAGATTCGCTGCCTTTAATATTTGTGTTTCTATTTTGCAATTCATGCAGAAAGTCTCTTAGCTGCCAATGTAATTATGGCTGAGGTCATCGAAGATAGTGTCAATATGAAATCAATAAAAAATGTAAAATATATCAAATATATATTGCAAAATTCATAGTCACAATAAATCTGCCTTGTCCACCAATATTTCCCCAGAGAAAAATGCAATGTCCATTCTAGGCTATTAAGGGGACAGTAATAAAATTTAATGGCTACTTCCTTAAAATTTCAAACAGATACCAAGGTCCTCAAAAATTTGCTTGTTTTTAAAACAATTTTAAATATTTCCTCCGCCATGGTAGTCAAAGGAAAATTCCCAAAGCCCATAGGAATGGGAATGGAAAAACAATTTGTATTTGAACATACCTTAAAATTGTTGCTGTTATTTTGTTGGGTGTCCGGATAAATCGTTACAAATAAAATACAACAACAACATTTTAAACAACAAATGACCATTAGCCAAAAAGCTTAAAGTAATAAATTTCAAGAGTACCCTTGAGGCAAATATTTACCAAATGCTGGAAGGCGGACAAACAGACACACACATAAATATCAATTTCTAGGGAAGGATGGAAGGAAGAAAGGGTTTAAAATAACGAGAAAAAATAAAAACATACACCAACAGGGGGAAGTGTAATGAAATGAATATGGTTACTTAATATAAATATTACACACAAGCATCCAAGTGAACCATTTTTTTCTAAATCGTGAAAAACACACATCAGGATCATGTGTGTGTGGGCCTTGTACAAGTAAATATCTACGTGTGTGTGTTTTTTGTTATTGTATCCTTTTTTCCCATCAACAGTTTAATAAAAATAATAAATGCTATGAAAGGGTTGGACGGGTCTGAGGGAATGGTTTTAAATAACCGCATTATTTTGACGAAGTAGCCTTCAGGAATCTATGCCACCGGTCGTAAGGATATTAAGAGAATGAAGAAAGGATGCCTGCCAGTTACTAATGTTTTGTTTGTATTGCTTTTCGTATTTTTATCAAAAGGGGCGGATAGAACAGTTTTTTACGCCATGACTTTGTCGATGTTTTCGTCTGAAATGAATGAAAGTATATTTTTTATTTTTATGGTTTTATCTGAATTGTTTTTATAGGTTTGGAGTTTATTCACATTATCGATAATGTTGTGAAAAATGCTTTCAAGTTTTTAATAGCACACTATCGATTGAAGAAATAAAGCAATTTAGAAAGCAATGTTGGAATTTTAACGATTCGAATATCCTTTATTTTTATAATAAGAGTTATATTTAGATTTTTAATCGGTTTATAAACCCCCGAAATCACGGGCTGACCATGTTCAAATATGGTTCCAATAAAGCATTTGTAAACATTTCATAAATAAAATGCTGTAATTTAGATAAATTCGATTACAACATTGTCTTCACATAAAACTGTTAGGTTTTTATAAATCGACTCAAAAGTACCTTCGGACCTAAAATCATTATTTCGATGACATATTTGATCGAAATAAAAATATATAATGAGTCCCAGTCATAAGCTTGAAGCCCTACATTG
The DNA here is from genome assembly GCF_032173495.1 of Musca vetustissima. Taxonomy (NCBI): domain Eukaryota; kingdom Metazoa; phylum Arthropoda; class Insecta; order Diptera; family Muscidae; genus Musca; species Musca vetustissima. Next base: position 300,833 of record NW_026880658.1, on the reverse strand, counting down.
AAACACTCTGGCTTCAGCTCTGTATAGACGCTCTGACTGGCCTTTTCCGACCCTTCAAGACGTCTAGGAAGACTTCACCCTTCCGTCGTCTATAGATACTCCATTCAGCTCGTCTATAGAGACACCCTTTAGCTCCTCTACAAATACTCCCTTTATCTCGTCTATAGTGACTTACTTCGGTCCGTCTATCGAGACCCCTTCAGCTCTTCTATAGAGACTCCTTTCAGCTCGTCTATAAAGGCTCTTTTCTATAAAGACTCACTTTAACTGCACTATAGAGACCCAATTAAGCTCGTCTATGGAGACTCCATTCAGCTCGACTATATAAACTACTTTTGCTTGTATATAGAGACTATCTTCAGTTCAACTATAGAGACTCCCTTCATCATGTCTATAGAGACTCCCTCCAGCTCGCCTCAAGAGACTCCCTTCAGCTCGTCTATAGATACTCCATTCAGACTCACTTCCGGACGTTTATAAGAATCCCTTCTGATCTTCTATATATCGATGTCCCGCCTGTTGAAGCCATGATAGGGCTCGCAATAATTAAGATGCTACATCTAGGATGTTTGAAATTTGAAGGTTTTAGTCGCATTTTTCTACCAAAGTTTCTACAAAAATTAGCATTCCGGGTTCGTGAGGGGTGGAAAATTATTGACAGCATTTGTACAATGGTACCGACAGATTTTGGGTATTTCGAAGGTTTTATTCACGTTTTCTAGCGGCGATGGATGTAATATAGAATTCCGCATGTCTGACGATTAAAAACTTTTTTCCCAAAAATTTTAATTATTGGTCCATGCTTAAAGATCCTTTACAAAGGCCCTGCTTAATTTTCGCTATATTGATGTTCCTAACCCAATATTTCAACCGTTAGCCAACATATTAGTCCCTATATAAATGCAACGATCGATTTAAAGAATTTTGAAAGCACACTACATGAAGAGTATAAATGTATCGGTCAGACCGAACCTCGTGACTTTTTTATTTGTTTTCAGTCACATCATTCCCTGAATGCCACTCTGATAAATTCTTCTATTGCCTAATCTTCTGCCTAAGGAATTTAAAATTTAGTTTTGGAATTAAAGCACCTGCTTTGATTTTTGTCAGTCAACTTTTTTTTCGTTTGTTTGCGTTTCCTCCCTAAAAACCCAGTAAAACTTTACAGACAGAATGAATATTGTATAATTTTATTTTATTTCGTTGATGTTGTCGTCGTCGTTGTTGTTGTTGATTGTTTTATTTCTTAAAAAGATTTGTGAATTTATTTAGCATTTTGCATATTTTGTCCAAAAAGTTACAATAAAAAAATATATAAAAAATACGAAAAAGGAAACCAAATACGAACGACATGTTCAGCTTGTCGTCGTCATCGCCATCACCAGCATCGGTTTTAAGTAGACGAAAAAAAAATCAAATGTTCGAAAAATAAAAAAATGTGTATTTCATACATTCATCCAGGCCATCATGGATGGGCCTCAAAATGCTTATGATGACAGAAGATGACGACAAAAACGATGACGATGATGATGACAAAAGCGAAACGATTGCTAGTGAGTGAGTGTGTGTGTCCTTCCTTAAAATGGAATGTTTTGCCAAGGAAAAAACTAAAAAAGGAGATGTGATTTGCCCGCGTTGACATGACAAAAGCGGATCTGCATATATTTGCATATTATATATTTTACAAAAATATTTTTTTCTTTCCTGCGCTTTATTTTTGTTGAATTTTCTATTTGAAAAAAACACACAGAATAAAACCTTAAGAAGATGAAATATCAAATCAAGGTGTACACTAAGTGAGACGATTTGATGATTTAACATTCTATCAAAGCATATGCTCTATAGAGCAAGGACATTAAAAATCTAACGTCAAATAAAAGAAAATTCACTTTTCTTTTGTTCTTGTCTCTCAAGAAATGTTTTCAAATATCCTTATACTGCGTTTGTGTGTGTGTGTTTGGCATTCGATTGTCATGTTTACCCCTTTTTTCTTTGTCGCTATCAAAGTATGAGAATTCTTTCAAAAGCTTTGCATCTTTGATTGAATGACAAATGAAAAATTACTGTGCCAAGGATTTCCATACAATCACATCATTTATCAGCATCATTAGAAATCGTAATCCTTTCGTGTGAAGCTCAAAAGCAAAGGATTATATTGCATCGTTAGCGTGTAAATGTCATCAACTCAATAAAGATTACACAGTCGTGATTGCTAAGGAGTACGTCTTGAAATAAATGTATTTGGAATTATGCTTGGTGTCCACATAGTGGGAAAAGATATACAAATATTGGGTTCATATTCAGCAGAAAATTTTGAAAGCAAAAACTGTATTATTTTTTGACGGGAAAAATGTTTCTTCAAAGACGTCTTCTACGGGTTGAGAACTAAATATGTCAGTACAATGACATATAAAATGAAAAAATACGAGAAACATTTGGGCATAAAAAGTTTTTTTTTATACAGGAACTTTAATAGCTTCTAGGGAGAATGTCCCTAACAAAGAACTAAGGGAACTGAAGATGATCCGTGGCGAGATCCAAAAATATAGTCATCCCTGCATTGCCCCTTGGTAGACATTGCCACACTTTCCCCACTAATAATTAGTTTTTTGTAAAAACAACAAAATACAAATGCTATCCCAAATAATCCGCCAACACTACTAAATCGGACCTAATAGATCCTAGTATTTTTATACCCTTCACCACACTTTGGTACAGGGTATTATGTCATTGTGCATATGTTTGTTAGAGTGAAAAGGAAAAGAGATAGACATATAGTTCCTTTTGAGAATATCCATAAAATCACTTTCTGAGTCGATTTAGGCAAGGTCTGAGTTGACAATGTACAGGTCGCATTTATGATCCAAATTGGATGAAATTTGGCACAGCTCACTTATTTGCCTAAGGACGAACTCTATTGAAAATGGGAAAAATCGGTTCAGATTTAGATATACCTCCGATATATGTTTTCATCCGATTTAATATTAATATTGCACCAAATTTTCTTTATATCTTTCGATTTTCATGAATTTTGGCATAGCGTACAGAATTCAGTGTAGAATGATGTGTGCTTAGTTTTGTGAAAATCGGTTCAGATTTAGATATAGCTCCTATATATATTTTCTTCCGATTTAATCTAAATTATGGACCAAAGTCCATATATATCTATCGCTATGCACGGAATTTGGCACAACGTATTGAATTAAGTCTAGAATGAGGAGTGCTAAGTTTCGTGAAAATCGGTACAGGTTTAGATATAGCTCCCATATATTTTTCCCTCCGATTTAATGTAAATGATGCACCAAAGTCCCTATATATCTATCGATTTGAACGAAATTTGGCATATCGTACTGAATTAAGTCTAGACGAATGTGCGCTAAATTTTGTGAAAATCTGTGCTATGTTTCGTGAAAATCGGTACAGATTTAGATATAGCTCCCATATATTTTTCCCTCCGATTTAATGTAAATGATGCACCAAAGTCCCTATATATCTATCGATTTAAGCGAAATTTGGCATATCGTACTGAATTAAGTCTAGACGAATGTGCGCTAAATTTTGTGAAAATCGGTTCAGATATAGATATAGCTCCCATATAGGGTTTCGACCGATTTTAAGTAAATGGTGCTCCAATGATCCCAAGTTAAAGTGATTGGAACAAAATTTTGCACAACGTGCTGAAGTTACTATAACATACTGTGTGTTAAATTTTGTTGAAATTGATTCAGATTTAGATTTAGCCTCCATATATAGATTCATCCGATTTTGAGTAAATAATCCACCAAACAACCAAAGTTAGGCCGAATGCCGATTTTGCACAATATACTCAAGTTAGTATGGCCTAATGTGTGTCACTTTTTTTTTTTTTTTTTGAAATCGATTTAGATTTAGATATAGCTCCTTTATTTATTTTTGTTCGATTTTAAGTAAATAATGGACCAAGGACTCAAAATATGGCCGAGAGGCCATTAGTATAACATAAGCTGTGACAAGCTTTGTTGAAATCGGTTTAAATTTTGATATAGCTTTCATAATCATTTTCATTCTATTTTAAGTAAATGGACATCACACTCCTCATGTTTGTCAGATTCACACGAAATTTTATACACGTACAAAATTGAGCATACAATGATGCAATTGCGTATTTTAAATAATTAAGACATAGTCCATGTTATTTAGACTCCAAAATTATCAACGGATGTCCGATTGAAATTTGCTGTAAATCGATTTACACAATTTTGCCCCCATGGTAAACAAACTAGTCGATTATTTTGAAAGTGGTTACATTAATTTTTGTTTCTGATATGAACTTTGGGTTTTTTAGAAAAGTTGTTGAAACTAATTAAACCCAACCCTTTAAATATATAAATATTAAAAAATGGACTTACATGCCTTTCAAAATGAATGACTCATATTTATCCAACTGAAAAAAGTATAGATTGCCGAATGACATGTTTATGGGTCGGTTCACATTTAGATAAAAATCATCCAATGTCATGTTAATGGTCTTTTAAAAGTACATCTGTGTCTGTTAGTATGCATCTGTTGAATATACCCAAAGTGTTGAAGGGTATCATATAGTCGGCCCCGTCCGACTTTACTATTTTCCTTACTGATTTTATATAAAAAAAGTCATACATGAGACAAAGACCGTTTAGGTGTTCGTTCCACTTTGAAAATGCGTGCCCCATGAATTGGATAATGTACTGTATAATTTATAAATTTTCAATCGTTTTAGTTTTAATTAATTGATTTTTTAAAAATTATAAAAACAAGTTTGCATAATTGCTAACATATGTTAATATAATTCCTAATTACAAGTCATGCGAATAGTTTTCCCAAAAATGTTTGGCATGTGAAAATAAAAATAGTTCTTCATATGTTACCATCCCTGTAGGACAACAATTTATTGAGGCTCGTATTCACATCTATCTAAGTTCCACATTCAAACTAACACTTTCATCGAACAGATTTTTGATTTTTATGCAAAATCAAATATTGTTACTATCATATTTGTTATGATAGCTGTAGTAACCTGGAAGCGATCGCATCTCATTTGATTATGGAGAATTGTTTTTTTGCCACAAAACAATAACAGTCATCCTATGATGAACGAATTCACGCTTTAACTGGTAATGTAAACAGAAAAACATGACATTATAATAACAACAAAAATAACGCTTCATTTAGCAAATAATAACTGTAAGCTATATAACAAAAAATACACAAATGGGTTAATAGAGTGGGTCGAAAAATATGTTTATTTATTTTATATGTGAATAAAAAAATGTTCAGCCCATGATAATAGTACATTTTCTTGGGTAATTTTATTTAGCCAGCCTGAATTGAATAGTTTCTATGGATAGCTACACAGTAAATTTTCTACAGAAATTAATACTCAGCCGGGCCCCCTAGTAAATTTCATATTGAAATTTGTTTTATGATAAATAGTAATTTTCCTCTCTGTTCCTGTTCAACTATGCTGAATAGTAAATTTCCTTCGAAAATCTCTATTCAGCTAAACTGAATAGTTATATTCCAATCGAAATCTCTAGTTGGCCAAACGGACTATTAACAATTCAATTGAAATCCCTATTTCATCTATGCTGAATAGCAAAGATCATATGGAAATCTTTAATCGGCATGGCTGAATAGTAAATTCCCAAAAAAATAATTTTTCTGCCAGGCTGAATAGTAAATTGTATTTGAATATTTGAAAATTTCTATTAAATTATCTCTTCAGCCAGGCTGAATAATAATTAAAATATTTCAAAATTTTACCCAGCTTAATGTGGACCACATTATATTCTTGTATCCATCACATATTATATATTGAAATGGCAGTGAGTGGAACATATACTCAAAATTATAATTATGAAAATGAAATCGTGCAAAGTACAAAACCAAAGCCAAATTTTTCGATTCCATTGAACCAACCCAATGAGGGTGGCTTTGGCAAATATTGAAGTACTTGCAGTACAGAGCACAACACACAGGAAACACAACATCCCTGGTACAACACAATTGAAATAACAATATTTAAAAAAAATTAAGAAAAACATAATTAGCAATTGCCATATTGCCTGCCAGGCAGCCAGTCAGTCAGTCACGCAGTCAAGCACCCAGGCAGTTAGTCGTCAGCCTGTTGCTATTTTTCTGATATTTGCCACAATTGGTGGGTTCACAGGATACAATGGGTGGTGGGTTTTTTGCTGCCCCTCGTACAAGGACGATGTGGCGGAATATAATAACCACAATTATGATGACGTTGATGCCAATGATGTTGTTTGCTTTTTGGATGAGCAATTGTTATTTTTGTGTGCGGCAACAATTGCTGTGCTGTTGTTGTTTTTCTCCACCCCGCTTGCCATTGTTATTTTTTAGCTTCGTTATTTTTTAAAGGTTGGCTTCAATGCAAAAAATAACATCATAACATGACATTAAACAAACAGACACAAAAAATAAATATATTTACAATACCACCAAAAACAATTGCCCTGCAAGTGCATCAGCGATGGCATAGCAATGAACAATCGCTAGGTAAACAATTCGTGAAGTTAAAACCTTAAAAATCGAAATGCTATAATGTTCTAGTTTTCGTCGTGGAGAAAATCCGATTTGCCAACCGGAGGCTGTTTGAACAACTGTGCTTTTTTCCACTAGATTTTGTGTGGACCTTAGGCGGAGTTTTTATAATAAGTAGGAATTTTAACAGCTGTAAATCGGTAAATACATAATTCATTGGCAGAGAAGAGGGGGTGATGTGATTTTTATGGAATATTTTTTGAGAAACCATTAAAGCTTGCTAGTAGATCGCGGAATAAAAAAATAGTTGAAGGTCGTGGATGTCTTCGAAGAATAATTTTGAAACGAACTATGAGAGAGGTTTTTTTAAAAGCATTTAACCCGTTTATTTTTTAAGGAATATTTATAGTTTTTTTAAAAATAAATATTTAAAAAACGTGAATATTTCAAAGAATAATTGTTTAAAGACCCATCATATCCTGCATTTTTTTTATATAGTAATTATGGGTGGCCATTTAAGGAATAGATTTTTATGACCTTGTAAACTTGGATTATTTTACAGAACATGTTTTTGAGATAACATACCTTTGATTTTAAAAGGGCTATCAGATCTTAGATTTATTGGGAAAATCTTTTTTAAGGCCACCACAGCATAGATTTTTTTTTAAATAATATATTCTGAAAGACCATCAATAGCAAGATTATTTAGAGAATTCATCTCATATTTCAAATATTTTTATTTAAAGGATGTTTCGTAAGGTCCATCAGAACGTAGATTCTTATGAGAATATTTTGATGACCTATAATGATGATGATTACCATATTCATATTAAATTTCTCATTTCGTATCCAAAGCCTCCAAATATTGTTGATAGAATAAATAGTTCCAAGGTTCCTTTTCAGAATATACATAGAATCACTTTCTGAGTCGATTTATGCACGTCCGTCTGTTGATGTTAAATTGTAAACAATGTACAGGCCGCGTTTATAATCCGATTTGGATGAAATTTGGTACAATTCATTTATTTGTCCCAAGGACGAGCTCTATTGAAATTGGTGAAAATCGATTTCAATTTAGATATAGCTCTCATATATATTTTCTTCAGAAAGTTATGCAAAATGTTGTGGCGATCGGCCTCTCTTTAGTTCGTTGGTGCTCCATTTACTGAAAATCGGACGAAACTATATATGGGAGCTATATCTAAATCTGAACCGATTTCAACAAAACTTGGCACACGTTAGGGTGTACTAACTTCAGTACGATGTGCAAAATGCTGTGCCAATGGGCCATATTTTGGGGCTATGGTGCACCATTTACTGAAAATCGGACAAAACTATATATGGGAGCTATATCGAAATCTGAACCGATTTTTTCCCAATGTCAATTGGGTTGGTCCTTGGGCCAAATAAGTAAACTGTGCCAAATTTCATCCAATTCGGGTCATAAATGCGATCCGTACTTTGTTTACAATTTAACATGGACAGACAGACCGATGGACATGCATAAATCGTTTCCTTTTGCTGTTACAAACCTATGCACAAAGACATAATACCCTGTACCAAATTGTGATGAAGGGTATAATAAGGGATAGACAATTTTGAGAACATATTAAGTTCTAATACGTCATTTATTTTGAAAAGAAAGATTAATCATCATGGAACTTTATATAGCGTGGATTTTTTAAGGAATAATTCTGAGGTCCGAATAGAAAATGGATTTTTCAAATTATAATTTTTCTTAGTCTTATGAGAACGTGCATTGTTTAAAGAATATTTTTTTTAATATTAAAGTAATATGTATTTACCTATTAGATCATTGCATTCAAAAACATTTTTTTTTTTTTTAACTATCGGAGTTGGAAGAGAATCATGAATTATTGAAGTTTTTGTTAGAATTAGAAGTCTGCATTATAAAAATTATATTTTCGAAGACTGTTAAGTCGAAAGGGCGGATTTTTAAAAATAACTTTTTTAAAAACCATTTTATTTGAAAAGCTAAAACATTTAAAAATGATTCTATTAAAGTATTTTCTGTTAATAATAGAGATGATTTTTTTTTATAAAATTTGTATAAACATCGTATCATCACAACCCTTTAAAATTAAACTCTATATACGTAATTTAGTTTTTTGAATCTTTCAATGGTAAAAAATAGAAACTTCAATGGTAAAAAATTACCAAAACTTTTTTTTTCAAAAAAAAAACTATTTTGTCAAAATATTGAAATAATCTTGACAAATTGATTTGGCATATTGTCACCACAATATATCATAATTTCAATTGAGTGTTTTGTCTACAACAAAAAAAAAGACCACCATCATCAGTAAGCTAAGGCAAAATAGTTTGGCCACCTTGGTATACGTTACAAGCCCATCCTGACACACGCTTCTAACACATTTATTACAACGGGCTATTGTGATTGATTTTTTTGTTTGGTTTCTTTTGGAAAGAGGTGATCGATTGTGGCTGGCTTACAACCAATCATCAACAATAGTTGAAAACGGCCAAAATAGACAACAAATTCCTAAACTATGAATAATTCAGAAAAACCGAACAAAAGAAACTTCGATTTTTTGTTTGGTGTCAATTTTCAGCATCACTTATTCACCCGCTCACAATTTGTGTCTGTCTGGTTGTCTGTTTGTTTGTTGTTTTGTTTCATGTATTGTTTTCAATATTTCATTTGTTTTGATTGTGTCTTGAAGACATGTGCCCAGTGTCATGTTTGCTGTGCTTGGCAATTTATTAACCTAACCCAGTCTTTTGGCTTAACAAAGAAAAAAACAAATATCAGTCAGAAAAAGACGGGATAATTTTTTCTAAGTAAAAACAAAAATATTCCAAATGTACGAAACTGCATATATGTAGGTGATACATCTAACAGGTCAATTGCAGAGCCCTGGCCTGACACTTGAATTGCACATCTAGATATAAATCCATACAATTTTCAATTATCTTCCAATAGATGATGATTTGATTTAAAAAATATATATTTTTCAAAGCGTGGATTTTTTAAAATCATTTTAAGGACTTCCTATTTTTTAAAAATCCAAATGAAAAACTGAAAAACGATTATCATAAAGACCACGAAAATTTACTGGTCTCGATTATATGCAACTGGAAAAACAATTACACCATAAACGTGTTGAGGCCAAGTGGAGGGTGGTGCTGGCTGGATGCCCATCCCAAAACATTTATAAGTCTGGAAACTGGAAATTTTCAGTTATCCTCCAATAGATAATAATTTGATTTAAAAAAAATAGATTTTTCAAAGCGTTGATTTCTTAAAATTATTTTTAAGGATGTGAATTTTTTTTTTATATTTTTATAATTATTATTTTATATAAAATATATATATATTTATTAAAAAATATATATTCATATTATTACAATTTTAGTATTTCAAAGATTTTCCGCTCCCTTTCCCTGCAGTATGATATATGATTTTCATATAAAACTTTTGGAAATCATATAATACTACTAACATCTAAAGGCTACAATAATTCAGCATAAATTAGAAATGTTTCCACAAGTCAAATGATATCCTGGTGTCGGAACTCTGTCATCCGGATAACAAACATGCTCTAGCTTATAATCTTGAAATCCACCAAAAAAATCTTCAGGACCTCACACTGTTCAGGCCAATGTTTATTTAGACATTAAAATATTTCCATTCATTGTCATCCCCCACTTCAGACAGGCCAATCATACCTTGTTGTCCCCCTTTTTTATGGGCATATTACCAAAACTTATTACGAAATAAAATATCCTTAAGATTTGAGTTGTTTGTTGTTGTTGTTTGTTTATTTCTTTGCCATTGGACTTGTGACAACACTAATCCTGTCAAAATAATAAAGGAAATCATAAAAAAACAAGAATTGTACTTTTTTCTCGCCAATGCAAAAAACGCCCGAAAACAAGAAAGCCACCTTGAACTGCAAAAATATAACTCCCGCTGCGAATGACACATGGCGAGCTAAAGAAGATGCCGTTAGTTAAGTTGAGTTGTTACAGTTTTTGCTGTTATTATGACCGGAATCGGGGAGAAAAACAATAATACTTATGAGTCCACACAAAAAAACCAACAGGCCATATATAAAGTTGGGCTCAAATGAAAAACAGAAAAACAAATATCATAAAGACCAAGAAAATTTACTGGTCTCGAATATATGTAACAGAAAGAAAAAACATATAACCATTACAGCATAAACGTGTTGATGACAAGCGGGTGGTGGTACTGGCTGGTGCTGGCCATCCCAAAACTTTTCATAAGCCCGGAAACTGTTTCTTAAAGCATTTTAAGTACTTTTTTGGCAGTTGCTAAAAAAAAGAATGTGTTTTTAAGCCTCCACCAAATACCAGACATGAGACCACATACTCATCATAAATACCTGTTTCCGAATATTATGTCCTGCAAAAACATCGAGGGGGGTATTAAGCGAAATATAAGAAAGATATCTGGAAAAGCTCTTTGCAAAATAAAAATAAAATAAATAATATTTTGGGGCGACCACTTGCAAAATGTTCCTTCAAGTTTCTGAGGTCCATTCATTGGACGAATGAAAGACAGAACTGGAACAGAGGTTCTAGGGAAAATGTTCGATAGCTATATTTTTCATAGGTGGATGGAGATAATTTCAAGAATAAATCGAGTCTCCGATTCGACAATTTTGCTGATTGTTGTAACCACCGAGGTGTAGGGGAGACGGGGGCACCTTCGGCAAGCGCGTTTTCGATATGAATCTCTCACAGTACATCACTAGTTTCGATACATAGGTACCGAATATCGAACAAAATAAGTGTCACAACGTTTGAAATTTATAGCCAATAAACTTATTTAGATGCACGATTTTTTGTATTTTTACAGATGTTTTTGTAATATTTCAATTCCATTTCGTAAGTATTTCGTGTATAAAACTTTTCAAATTTTAAGACAATATTATTTAAAAGATGTTAATTACGACGTGTATTATTATAAAAACATTAAAAATATAATGTTTTTACAAGACTGATAGAAAAAATGGAAAAAAAACTATATTTTAAAGTGGGCACATTCGGCCATATACAGATAGTGCAATATTATTTCCTTAAAATGTTGTTGAGTTTGTCTTTAAAAATAATCCTTTAACATGATTCGAAATAACATATATATAAGACTAAACGTGCTTGTATTGGCGAAAATGCGATAGAAAAAGCCAATTTCTGATGGTGTGTGCGACCTTGAGATGTCAACGTCCGCCGTTAGAAAATATAGCCCTAAAATTCAGACATTGTGTCGCGTAAAAAAAACAAATAGAGCCTTTGGAGGTTCTGAATTTCAACCAGACTGATAGCGATGTGCACCATCAAATGCCGAAATTTCCCCGATTTGGGGACATTCGACAAACTAGATTTTTTTACAAAACTGTAAAAATTGTTTACTAATACTAATTTGTTATATATTTTTTGTACTAGTTTTTATAATTAAGTGTCAGAGGACAATAATCAACTATAACGTTTTTATATATGTTGAATAAGTACTGAGATATAGAGCTCTAAACAAAAGGTGCCGAAGGTGCCCCAGTCTCCCCTATATGGACCCTCATCAGTCATCAGTTAATTTTAGATGAAATTCCTTCATTTTAATGTTTTTCATGGACACGATCCGCTAAGACACCACGTTGTTGTTGATCAGTCGACTTGAATTCTTGTGTTAACTGAAATTTATAAGCCTTAAGACCAAACACATTTTGCAAAAAAAAGTGTAAGGTGTGTAATGACTTCTGCACCAAATTATGTATAGCGGACCGAAATGGTACCCAACAACAAAATATCGGTTTTACATTCGAAGTGTCTTTGGACCAAATCTGTTCCAGATAACTTGGAGCGTCTGTCTTGGAGATTTCTAATTGAACCAAACTTGGCTCATTGTAATATTTTTATTTAGGTCGGGTCGTCCCCTTTTGGTACGTACCTCAAAAGTGCCACTATTAATTGTTTTTATTTTATGTGAAGCTCATTGAGTATCCAATTTGATCACCAAGTCTACATGTACAGGTATGTACAAGTCTACAGGTATAATTTTGCTAAACCAATAACACTACCTGATACTAGATCAAAGGAACTATTCTGCAATAGGAACGATCGGCACAAGGTTCGATTATTTCGTTCATCCAGTTCCTTTAGCTTGGGTCTAATTTCATTTGATCAATCATCTAACTAGATCGTCCTATTCATTTACCAAATTAATTTGACGTGTACGAATAAACAACTAAAAATGAATTGTGGAACTAAATAAATGACTTAGTTCCTTCTGCGAAGTGAACCAAAAAAAATCGAACTGTCTTAGGAACGATATTTTCCAACTTTAATAGTACGCTGTGTTATTTATTTTAAGGTCTACCTAAATTCCTCATTGAACGTTTTTTTGAGGTCTAGGGACAAAAGATGATTGGATGTGAAATAATGGAACCCAAATCCATCCATTGTGACACGCCGGGCTATGTATGTATAGGGAAAAACTAAATTTAGTATTTTTCTTCAAATCCGATCTACCTCACAATGCTATAAAACCGTACCTCTAGATGATATATTTTTGACATTGTTCAAAACAAATTTGGTCACCCCAAAACAAATAAGAAAAACTATCTGCTATGGAAAATGAAGACATATATTAACTTAGAATGAAACACATTTGCAAAAAAATCTTGGTGGACACAAAGAATTTTTCCACTATGCAACATCTGTAAAAGCTCCCGGAGATTTGCTTTTGTTCCGTTGAAATTTCTTTCTTATATTTTTGTTTCATTGCTAAAAAGGGAAGTAACATTTTTGTTACTCGGTCTTGATACCGGTTTCTTCGTTTTTTTCGGACAAAATTCTTTGTCGTTGTAAAGCTCTGTGGAAGACATAAATTTCAACATTAGCTTTGGAGCAAATTGAACTTGACGTTGACATGCAACATCCTTCCTTCCTAGCGTTGCATAGGTGGTTTGTCGAAAAACAGAAAGAACTCAATACAAAAAACCGCAAAGAGGACACCGAAGAAACAATGGAGCACAAATGGCAACAATTACAAGGCATGTTGGTGGTAATGTTGTTGTTGATATCATCGCTGGTATTATTGTTTGCTCAATTGCTGCCCATGTTTTTTGTTCTGCAAACGCTACAAGTAATTAAATGCTAAATTTAAGGCCAGTGACAACATTTGTCCAAAGAAGTTTTAGGCCAGAAATTTCATCAAGGCTTAAGAGAACAACCAGGCTGGCTGGCCAATGTCTTAGATTTTGAAAGGTTGTTTGCTACTACACCCAAATGGCAACTAAACATGCAGTTTATTGTTATGGTCATTTTTCGTCTTAGCTCATTTCCACTTCTTTTGGTTCTTTCCTAAATGCTAGTTGACTTCGTGGAACTTCCGTTTATTTTGGCCGAAGAGGAAAAAATCGCTTAGCCTCATTTTCCGTTTAAATATGGCATTTGATGTTTGGAAGACAAAGAACATGAAGCGTTTTTTTTTCTCTCTAAAGAGTTAGATAAGCCGTAACTTAGTGGACGATTGTATTTTTTTAGTTGGCCAAAAACACAGGACATCAACATTTCCAAGGATATCCTTGTGCTACATGAAATAAAGCTGTAAATTACCAACTTTTACTCTAAAATGTTATGACATTTTGACACTTAATTACCTGATAAATTTGAATATTATGGCATTCCAAAAACTAAGTAAGATCTTGTTTCCTTTAAGAATATTTAAGGCTTTTAAATTTAAATTTCTACCCAAAACTTTTGTTAGACTTTAAGGTATTTCACGAAGAAGTTGTCCAGGTTGTGCCTTCGCTTTCCCCACCCACCTCATGATAAACTTAATTATTTTATGGTTTGTTACCTTGAGAAAAGTTTTATACATTTCTTATGGTTTCATGGGTTTCCTTAAGTTTTTTGTTCTTCTTCGTATTCTTTTTAGCCATAACTTTTCCAACACCTAAATCCTTGGAGATGTTAGCCTACCTCGCCATTCACTCTTTGAGTTGTTCGAGTTCAAGATAAGAACACAGTTGGCTTTAGTTAGTTGTTGCTTTTTTATGTTTTCAGAAATTTATTAGAATTTGTGTCGTATCTCTGAGGCCTATAACGAGCCGTTGTGGCAATTAGTGCTCTAATCAAATAATCCGTTTTAATTACTCGTTGGCGTTGTTGTTACGTTCTGCTGTTACGCCATGATATGGCGTTAGCGAATTAAAAGTTTAATAAACTTCTTTGTGGTGTGGAGTGGCATTGTTTTAAGTTTTTGTTCTTTTTCATTGCGGTGAGAATTTCAGATTGGTTCTTAAATTAAAATTAAATTTAAAGACAAGTTTGAAATAAATATTTGTTTTTTAAAGGAAACCTATTTGCAAATCGTAAGGAAATTTTTTTCGACACAATTTCTGGTGGTAAATTTCAACTTTATAGACATTTATATGTCATTTCGGCAAAATAGGATTTATTCTTTTCTGTCTAAGCATCGAACTTAAAAGGCCAGTTAAATCGAAGTATATATTCTAGGCATTTTAATTTATCTTTGAGATGACCTATCAGTAATTCTCTGGATATGGTCGGTTTCTTATAAAATAGCATGTATCCCAAACAAAAAATGCTTGAAGACCGTTACAGCATTAACGTGTTGATGGCCATCCCAACACTTTTATAAGCCCGGAAACAGTTTTTTAAGCATTTTAGGTACTTTCCTAATAGTTGCTAAAAAATAAAAAAAAATTTTAAGCCTCCACCAAATACAAGACATGAGACCACATACTCATCATAATATATGTTTCGGAATAATATGTCCTGCAAAATTTAAGCCAAACAGCAAGTTAGATATCTGGAAAAGCTTTTTGCAACAAAACGAATCAAATAATAAATTTTTGGGAGGCCAGTAGCAAGATAAAATGGTCGCTAAATCCTGACCAGGAGTATTCGAATGCCATTTAAATTTCATTTTGTTGCTTAGGTTATAAAAGAGTTTATTATGAAACAAATTTCCACCGTACCGATGGTTAGAGAGGATTTCAAGAATAACTCGAGTCTCAGATTCGACAATTTTGATTGTTGGTTGAAGCACCGAAGTGTAAATGGACCCTCATTAGTCAAGATAAGTCGATATGAGTTATTGTGTTAAATTAATTTTATAGGCCTTAAGACCTTTTTCAAATAGCCAAACGGAATGAGATAGACCCGTTTCAAACGGTGGTCAAACAAGGACTAACGGCCAGAAAGGTTCTGCTATGCATTTGAAGGAACTGAAAGGGGATTATTTATTATGAGTTACTTCCATATGGCCGAACGCAAAATACTGATCTCAACTGTCAACAACTGGAGGTGTCGTGTTCCACCAAGACAATTCTAGCTCGCACACATCTACATTGACTCGCTAGAAACTTTGGGAGCTTGGTTGGGAAGTTTTAGTGCATCCGCAATACAGTCCGGACTTGGCTCCAAGCGATTATCATATATTTTCTTGCATTGCAAGATTTCTTTAATGATAAAAAATTAGTGTCTAGGGGGGATTGTGAACATCGACTACTAGAGTTTTTTTTTACAAAAATGGAGAGCAGGACTTCTATGAGAGAGGCATTATGAAGATACCTTTAGAATGGCAGCAAAACAATGCATATTTGGCCCAAATCGCACATTCCGAAGCATGTTAAATAAAGTCCTACAGTTCATATAATAATGGATTTCTTTTTTCCTCAACCTAATATTAATAAAACGAAGCAGGCCACTTCTTCAAAACAATTTTAGAATCATCAGTTTCCACTCGGATTGAAACTCCCATAAAACATGGTATGTGGTGACATCAATATTTTGTTCTTGCTACCGAAATAGTTGACCACGACGGATGACTCCTCATTATCTCGTTTTCTCCGTTCAAAAATGCGCTTAATCGGTTGGCTTCTCTTGATACTTGTTCAAATTTTCCGACAATTTTAAGCAAAAAAATGTGTACCATTCCTTATTGATCGTCCTATGTTCAAGCGGAACAGCCAAGACAAAAATTTGGTTCTGATACGAGCAACATTCTTGGTATTTGGCTCATCTTTGGATACTTACTCCATCCAGTGATGATTTTTTTCAGGGTCGTATGCATAGACCCATGATTCTATAATGATATTATAACACTCTTCGAAGAGCCGCGATCATATATTTTAACATTTCTTTTTGCTATTATACACTTTTATACAAATTGTGCAGGATCTTACGTGAAAAATGTTTACTCCAACATATTTAAGATCTTATTTCATTATATGGTAAAGTTATTGTTCTCTGTAAACAACACAACACATGGTAGTACGTCAAACCGTACTAAGTACATTTCTACTAAAAAATCAAACCTGACAAAGGGAATCTAACATTTCCGCCTCGAAAATCTTAGTGGGTTATGACTTATGGTAATTCCGTTGCATTTAATAACAACAAGAAACAGTAATAATTATATAATAAATTCTAATATTTCCATTAATTTACACCAAAACAGGTAAAATTAAACAGTTTGCGAAACGGAAATTCTTCACGGGTTTCTTCACACATACGATAAGAAGATCATAATTATCACATATCCCCTGAAACTTACCACCATAAATAATAGAAGAAGAAAACAACATATTTATACTAGCAATTATCTATTGTAAAAAAAACACCCATTGCCCGCACTTACGAAGATTTATATCACAAATATTCATACACAGATATCTGGCGAAGTAAACAAAGTATCACTTGTGAAAATTGAATGCAAGATTAAAAACATGAACAAAAAACTTACAATGTCATCGTGACATCATAACAAAAGCTAATCATCAGCTATACCAAACCCTAAAAGGGAAATGCTGTATGCGGTTGCCGCGTAATCCGTTGTAAGTTGCAAGCCAGTGAATCCATTAAAATCCAACAAGTACAACAAAATCATTAAAACCAACTAATAAAAAAACAACATCAGAAAAAAACTGATTGCATGCAATTGAATTATTTTGCAAGCATGTCCCGTAAATCATTTGTGGTGCCATGTTTTAAATTACCTCTTCAAAAAAAACTGAAAACTGTAATGAGCAGGGCCAGGGAGATTGGCACCAGTACTTCTAACAAGCACTACAATATGTTTGTTTGTATGTGTGTGCTTACTTGCTATGTGAGATGAAATGAAAAAGTTTCACCATTGAAATTCATATTTTATTTTAAAATTTTCAAGTAACGAAAAAATATCACGCGTGAACAATTTTAATGCATCACGCACAACTCTTGTTCACACACGTCTGCCGAAGTGCAAGCCTTTGAAATTGTGATGTGGCAGCGAACAAAAAAATAGAAATCTTTAATCCAACAATTCCTTTATATGGCCAAGGTCCAATTAAACGGAACCTACACCGTGTTATAATTTAATTAAAACATTAATTAATTAAAATTGAATAACTGAATTGGTAGGCTTAAGTCCGGTTTTTTATATCATTTCCTTGAAGAATTTGTTTAGTTTGAAAAATAAACACCATTTCATTGAGGCACCAGACACACCTTTTAACGAAATAGAACAGCTTAGATCCGGGAATAGAAAATGCAGCTGAAATCCTCAACTTATACCCCCAGACAACCTTTGGGGTATAATTTGAGGATTTTTGGCATGTTTTTTTAAACCAAATTGGGTGTAAGTTTATATCTTGGGGGTGCGAAAATTATCAGTATTGGCTTAAACTTCCGAGTAGCCTCCATTTAAAAAACTTCGGAGTAGCCTCCATTGGTTCTGATTTGATATTTTGGTGATATTTTCACAACATTTTAGTGTAGGTTTAATATTAATGTACCCCCAATTTCGTGGCGTTTTTGGGGATTTCAGACATGGGTTTCAACTCCAATTTAATTTTTGGATGTGCCGCTGTCAAATCTCTCTACAAAAAATAAGAAATCAGCGTGCTGTGTGAACGCCAGCGTGCTGTGTGCCAGGCCTGAAGCCCCATACCAATGGGGCTTCAGGCCTGGCAAATCCACCATTGACCAGATTTTCACTCTGCGCCAGATCCTTGAAAAGTCCCACGAAAAACTCCATTCAGAGGTATTTAAAGCCACGTCTGCGTTTGGCATCCCTGCAAAATTAATACGGCTATGCAGGGTAACTTTAACTGGCACAAAGTCAGCAGTAAAAGTCGGAAAGGACCTTCAATACCGAACGAGGTTTCAGACAAGGTGACAGTTTGCCGTGGGATCTGTTTAACATCCTGCTGTAAAAGGTCATACGAGATCCAAATTTGAACAGAAATTGCACTCTGTACACCAAACAGCGCCTATGTCGACCCCATCGACAAAATGGGTCGAACGTTAATAGCCACTTTTGGACGAATTGAGAAGGAGTCTGCTAAGGTGGGACTGGCAGTAAATGGCGAAAATACCAAGCTAATGTTATCAACGCGTAAGACGTCCAGTAGACTCGGACCATGTTGATGGTATCAATGCGCAAGACGTCTTGTAGATTCGGACCAACTGTGGAACTTGAAAACTAAGATTTTTATATGCCTCGGTATACAAATAGTGTTGGCCAACAGATGCTACTATGGTCTGAGTAAGCAACTCAAAAGCAAGACGCTGCTATTAACCGAGCTGTTGTATGGATCTGAAGCATGGGTGCTTGCACAGATGCAACTGAGGCAACTCTTGCAGTGTTTGAGAGAAAAATTATCCGGAAGATCTATGGGCCGATCTGCGTCGACGGTGAATATCGCCCCCGAATGAAACATGAGCTACACCATCTATTCTCCGACATCGACCTAGTCAGACGTATCGAGCTGCAGCGACTGCGTTGGCTAGGCCATGCTGTAAGAATGGATGAAGATGCCCCAGCTCAAAAGGCATATAACAGCGAACCATCTGATGATTCACCCAGAAGGGGAGGGCGACGAACCCGATGTAAAGGTCAATTGGAAGACAACATCTCGGAACATGGTCTTTTAAATTGGATGAGCTGCGCACAAAACCGACGCGCTTGGAAATCTTTTTTAAGCTTATGGCTTATGGAACAACCGTTCTGTCATAAGCCCGCTAAGTAAGTATTTTAAGGGCAAAAATTCATGTAGTAGCCCTGGTAGTTGTACAAAGCAGATATCTTATAGAGGTCTTCTAATGAGTATTTAGTCTTCCGTAGAATATAGGTCCCATCGATAGACTTCTATAAAAATATCTCTTACATGGATTTCTATAGTATAGAATTTCCTTAGAGGAGGCATATATATATATATATATATACAGAATAAAGCCCTCCTCATATGACAGAAGTGCTTTAGATGTGGACATTCTAGAAAATCATTCCTAAGATTAGACTTCTACAGGATAGAAGTCCTTTTGGGTGTGAGTGAAATGCTATGGAGTTTAAGTCCATCAGTTCTTTGAAGCGACATCTAAAAGTCGAAAATCCTGCGGGATACAATTAAAGTAGACTTCCCTTTGATGGAAGGGACATATTAAGAATAGAAGTACTTTGAGGAGGCTTCTATCGAATAGAAGCCGCTAAGAGGGGACTTTTATAAAACATAATTATATTGGGACCTCTACAGGAGATTTCTGAAAAGAAGATGAAACGTCTATAGAATAGAATTCCCTTAGAGAGGCTTCTATAAAATTGAAACCCCTTTAGTCGTCATATAATCCATTGTTACGAATTTTCATATAAATTTCAGTCCCTTCCTCTATTGCGAACTTTTTAAAGAATATGACTTTTATTCTTTATAAAGTTCGCGGGAGGGGACTTCCCCCCTGGAGATTTAATTTTCTGAAAAAAATCTTGTATACAAAAATTACAATAATTATGGCCTCCATCTGCACAAGTAATTTATTTTTGTCTTGAAAGAAATTTATGAAGTCTTAACGGACAATGCATACAAGACATGGTAACAAAACGTTTTGATATAATATTGTTCTTATATCTGAACGAAAAATTGATTACCCTCAAAAGTTCATGGGGGAAAAAGGTATTCCAATGAAATATGATTTCCCGAGTGTGATTTGGATGTATAATCGGTGGTGGATTATGCATGCAGTTGGATTTAATTGTGAAAAGTGTATAAGGTTGGTTCGCAGAAATATCTTTTGCAAAAATATATATTTCTTTAGTTTAGATATTGTAGGAAATTATTTTATAATTTTATTTTCCAGCAATATGTTTTGGTTTTTTTTTAATATTATTATTTTTTGGTTAAGACTCCTGCAGATATATTGTATTTTTTCTGTAAAATCTCCATGTATTTTTTTTTTTACAATTATCCCCATATCAGCATGCAATTATTATGGATGTTTGAAGACAACTCTTCATGCATGTATGAATGAGCAAACGTATGAATACTTTCTGTAGAAGATATAAAAATTCAGTCTATGTTTTAGATTTTTTCCTCTTTGCAACAGCAATTCATAATTAAGGCTGTGTTAAACAATAGCAATTATCGTCATAATAAAGTTAATAATAGTAGTTCAGTTAACAAGCACAAACACAGGCACACACACATAATTCTTATACGCCCCACAAATCTTTGCTGTAGTATGTCTCACAGTCCAACTGTTTGTCTGTCTGCCTATCTTCATAACCACTGCCTTAGTGCAGTGGTCGCATTTCCACCATGACTTCCAATTTACTCATGGAATCGGATTTTATGGCTTTATGACTTGGAAAAAATCCAACAAACATTTGTGGAATATCTCCCCTCCCATGAAATGGATGACTACATTGCGAGCACCCATTGACTTTTTAATATGTTTGAGGTACGAACATGAAATGTATTTTATGCGGATTGCACTTAGACACGCATTCTCGACATAATTTTTTGTTGCCAAGTCCAATTGCAACAACGAAAAAATGAGAACTACGTCGTCCAAATACCTCAACATGCTTGGGATAATTTTTGTTGGATATCTATCTAATGCTGCTGCTGATGATGATCTATTTTTGTTGTTTTAAACCAAACCAACAATAATAACAACAACAACATGTCATGCATTGTGATTTAAGCTGCAATTGCATTATTTAAGTTTAAATAAAAATAGAATTTTTTTTTATTATTTTTTATAACAGAAAAACTGCCAATGGCTTGAATTCGTTTTTTGTAACAATGTTGAACATATTTTAGCCTCTGGCTAATGTTGTTCTCTAATAAGATTTTCGTATTCTGATTACGTTTTGTTGTAACGGGGTAATTATATTGCAATATTAAACTTCGAACAATAGAATTTGTTTTGCTATGAGAATTAAAGTGGGATATGAAAATAATAGGCTGAACCGATACAAATGAAACGTAAAATATTCACGAGGTCTACAATAAATTTATTTTGGGCTTATAAGGAAAATGCGAATATTTACCACCGAAATTGTTTAATTATTATTCATATAGGGGACTTGTAATGAATATATTGTCTTCCATAGAATATAAGTCCTATCGATGGACTTCTATAGAAACAAATTTGTCTTAAATTCACTTCAGTAGTAAATAATTACTTTGTAGGGGTTTTCATAAAATAGAATCACCTTAGGGGAAACATATACAGAATATAGAGAAGGCTTCTCGTATGACAGGTGTGCCTAAGAAGTGGATTTCTAAAGAAAATCCTTCCATAGATTAGGCTTCTATATAATAAGAGCCCCAATGATTGTGGGTAGACTGTTATGGAATTTAACTCAGTTTTTTGACGGGACATCTATAGAGCATATGATCACTTAAAGGGATTCCTTTATAGTGGAAGTCCCTTTGAAAGAACTCATGCAGAATATAATTCCGTTTGGGAATCTCTGTAGAATATATGTCCCTTTAGTCGATTTTAGAAATCATAGGGGAGACTTTTATAGAACTGTAGTCCGGCTTAACTGACACCTTGAACTTAAACGAATATTTACCATCAACATTGTTTAATTATTATTTCACTATCATTATTTCTATACTTTTTAATGTTCAGATCCATTTTCGAATCATTTTTTTTTCATTTCTATTGAAACATCTCCAACATATGACCTTTGATACAGCTTGTTCTGGCGACGTGGCATTCCAAGTAACTTAAATTGACCCGAACTGATATTTTCTAAGAAAACGGGGGAAAAAATATCAGACACTTAGGTTTGAAAATTGGCGGAACACTTTTATTTATTTATTCCAAATACCTTAAATCGATGGGGAAGTTTATACGGAAGCTATGCTATTGTTAATTATCGCCATTAACATATCGAACATGCTAAGTGCTTCTTTATCTTGAATGAATATTGAAAAGTAAGACATACATTATCCGGACCTAGGACCTTCAACAAAAGGGAAAATGTAATCCATTATTTTTTCGGTTGATCGCTGTACTGATAGATTTCTCATAAAGTATCGCCCAAACAATTTCAGATTTATGCTCGATGTAAGGGTGATATTTCGCAGTAATTTTTGATGTTAAAAATGCACCTCGCACAGGTATGCCGGTCGTCGAAAATGTCGATAAAATCGGAGAAATGATCGAAGATGACCAGCATGTTAGCAGTCGTACCATCGCTCAGGAGGAGAGATGTCGTGTCCACCAGGACAACACTATGCCACACACATCTAGAGTGACTCGTCAGAAACTTTGGGAGCTTGGTTGGGAAGTTTTTATGCATCCGCCATACAGACCGGACTTGGCACCAAGCGATTAGCATATTTTTCTTGCATTGCAATATTTCTTTAATGATAAAAATTTATTGTGGAAATCGACTACTAGAGTTTTTTGCAGATAGAGAGCAGGACTTCTATAAGAGAGGTATTATAAAGTAACCTTTAAAATGCAACAAATCATAAAACAAAACGGTTCATATTTGTACCAAATCGGACATTCCGAAGCATGTTAAATAAAAGCCTATAGTTCATATAAAAATGAATTCCCCAACCTAATATTATTTAAATATTGATTTTTTTTTGGGAAAACATGTTCCGCCCCAAGAACTCGGAAAACTAAATTACAGTTGGAAAAAGCGTCTGGGTCCATAAAAATATATAAAATATGAGCTATGAGCTAGAACCATATTTATAATTTTCAACGAAAAAAAATTTAACTGGCATACAGAAATGAAACATAATTTCAATATTTTAAATGAAAATAAAATAATGAAGCATTTTTCAAAATAGCTTCATCCATAAATGTTGCTCCATTTTATTATGATACAAGAAAAAATCATTTCACAAAGAAAATATCATTTTGTAATATTTTTATCTTTTTTAATTTATTTAATTTAAAATTAAATTCAATATAAACACAATTTATTTTTGTTAAAAATATCATATCGATAGTATTACGTTATAATTTCAACGTTGTCGTCATCGTCGTATACGTTATAATTGCATATCATTAAAATACCCACTCATACGCCACCCATGTTTCGAGCACTAAAAATAAGTCTTAATTTCCTGACCCAAGTAGTAGCATTAAAACCAATGCACACACATCTTGGAAGACGGAATGGAGGAGATACTCCCTTGGGATTACATGAGAGTTTTTTTCATGGCGCTACTTTTTTTGACTTCTGTAGGTTCCCATCATTAAACAACCATCGTTATCTTATATTGCTACTTGTTGTGGTTGTTGTCATATGCCACGCCTTTATTTATAACAAACGCTGAAATGGTGTTTGAGAAAAACATACGAAATACCGAAACGAAGTCGGAGACAATAATGGCAAAAACAAAAGTAGATGAAAAAAAATCAAAGAAATACAACAACAATCAAGCTCCGCGCAAATTTTTGGAGTCACATTATTGTTGTTTGCTGTGTGAGAGCAAATTTCCAATGGTTATGCGAGGAAAAAACATTTGCAGATTCCAATTTTTCGTTACCGTATCTTTTTTTGTTTGTTTTATTTTTCTTTCACTTTAGTTTCTGCTTAACGGTTATTCGTTTTAATGATGTGAGACAGAGTACGCTATCAATGCCTTTAGTTTGTAGTTGGCGAATGATAGCGATATTTGGAGTTCGTTGTTGTTTTTTTCATTTATTTGGCATTCCAAGAAAATAAAAAATTTGCGCTAATGGAACAACATTTATATTAGAGGAGTATAGTATTGCAGATATAATATAATTGTTATTGTGAACAGGGTCGAATCAAAGGAACCATTTGGGCATATCTAGCAAATTGAGTGATATCGTAATATTTTTACCAAAGTTAAAGTTAAAGTTCAAAAATGGGGCCCAACGATCCACTACTTCTAATAACTCCTCCAATGTATGTAATGAAGCTAACGGAAGAATGGAAGAAGAACGGGGCTATATATAAACAACTGTTGCATACAACTTTTGTTATCACTCTATATTCAATGTAATACCCTCTGCCAAATTTCGTGTAAATCGAACAAACATAGGCCCTTCGGTGCACCATTTACATAAAATCGAACGAAAATATATATAAGAAAACCAGTGAGCGGAGCAGTATAGTCGGACGGGGCCGACCATACGATACCCTACACATCTACCACGGAACTAAAATTTTCTGCTGATGTTTATTCCGAGCCTGGGCAATATTTCGTGATATTTGCACCCTCTTGCCCGATTAGAGGTAAACAGCACCTCTTCCTCACAGTGACATATTTTCCGTATATTACGAATATTCAGTACAGCTCGACTCGAAAATAACACAAAAATTAAGTTTTCGGTCCACTTCATCCCAATATTATTGTCTGATCATTACCGAAAATTATAGGCGTTGTCCTTGACCATAACTGGAACCTCATGGAACATTTCAAAGCGATCAGCGCTATAGTTCCGATGTCTAGAGTGATAATGGGTTACTAAATAATATACGAATACGGAGATACCTGTAAATATTTAGGTTTAACTCCCACATCCGAGCACATACAACAATATAATTGGTATTATTTTAAAGGTCAACATCTCGTCTTGGATATAATATCAACTTCTCGGGTCTATGTCCTTCAGGGGTAAATATATACGCTATAGAATACAATTTTTGTCATTTTTCACACAAAAGTCAAGGTCCATTTGACCCGCTAAATATTGACCGATCTTTATCAAAACAGGCATGCTTATTCTTTGGCCCGATCTTCTTCTCCATGCAAAATTTCGCGATGTTCGGGCCATTATTGCGGCCTCTGGAGCGACCAGAAAAACCGATAAAAATATAGTATTTGGTCCATTTCCCCTATTCCCTAAATTAACCGATCTTTCCCAGATCTTCGTTGGCCAGAACCCAACCTACATGCAAAATTGCGTGAAGATTGGTCCATAACTGTGGCCTGTATCGTGTTTACGAATTATAATGGACAGACGGACGGACGGACGGACACACATGTCTAGATCGACTCAGCTAGTGGAGATATGACGATACTTAAAGGTGGGTCTAGGACCAATATTTCGCGGCGTTACAAACTTTTGGGGCTGCACAAAGCTATAATACCTTGACAACATAGTTGTGTAGGGCATAATTGTCAAAATCTGAACCGATTTCCACAAAATTTATCAGACATAATTAAACTAAACCTAATTCAGTACACTGTGCAAATTTTTTTTTTTCGATCGGACAAAAATTGAGAGTTTGGTGCACCAATTACCTAAAATCGGACGAAACTATATATGGGAGCTATATCTAAATCTGAACCGATTCCAACAAAATTTCCCATACATCAGTTGGGACTTAATTTAGTACTCTGTGCAAAATTTTGCTTCAATCGGACCAATATTGGGTGTTTGGTTCACTATTTACATTAAATCGGACGAAACTATTTATGGGAGCTATATCTAAATCTGAACCGATTTTTTCCAATTTCACTAGGGTTCGTCCTTGGGCTAAATAAGTGACATGTGCCAAATTTCATCCAAATCGGATGATAAATGCGACCTGTACTTTGTTTACAATTTAACATCACCAGAAAGTGATTCTATGCATACTCTCAAAAGGAACCATGGGTCTATCTCGATTATTTTTGGCTGTTACAAACATATGCACAAATACATAATACCCTGTACCACAGTGTGGTGAAGGATATAAAAATACATCTAATCACCCCATGGTATCAGTGCTTCAATTTTTGCTCTAAAGGCCACCAACGAAATTACCTTAAATTTTTCCCTTAAGGCCACCAAAGAAATTATTAAAAATTTCCCTTAGCCAGACCTGTACAATTAAAATAAAACCGAAACAGCAACAAAAAACACAGATCTCAACATCTATGTATGTCTGTGTGTGTGTTTGTGTGCAATACAGCTCCGCCCATTTTTAACGCGCGCGCATCCATTTGCTTTGAGTAGACATTCAGCTAACGACTAACCATTAGATAAAACGATGTAGCAAACGAACGTACGACATGAAACGATGTGATGGAATGTTGGTATACTTGGCACCGAGTAAAAATAACTCACACCCAAACCCAGAGGCAAAAATATGCTTATACTCTCCTATATATGTAGTTAAAAAAGGGGAGCCACCCGCAAAAGCCCCACAACACAGTTATGTATACGAGCATATCCTTATAAAAGGATGTTCCAACGTTGGAACATCTCAACAAATAAAAATGCTGTATTTTCGATAAAGAGGACGACAGAAAATACACGCAAAAACACATATATAGTGTACAGGGGGCAAAAGAAAACCCAGCAAAAATCCCCACCTACATTTGTGGGACTGTCATTCTAAGAGAAGTGTGCTGAATGTTTTGTTGGTATATATGTACATAGATATGTCCACATATATATCTGTATATGTGGACATATCTATGTATGTATGTATATATGTACATATACGTAGTAATTTGTGTATATGCTATTTGGAAAATGGAACTGTCAAGGATGCACTCTAGATAGTCTATATAATTTTATGCCTGTTCCTTTTTATGTCCTTCTATGCCATCAAAACCATTTTTAGTATTTTGTCCTCTGTCTACAATACCTTTGAGTGGATTTATGTGTTGCTACCACTATAAAAATGGAAGGTATACTAAGTTCGTTATTAAAAAATGAAATCCAGAAATGGCTACTACTTTACAATCTGCAATGTCATTCAGTAAGCATCATTCGTCGGGATCACATAAGGGTACATAAATAATATTGATGGAATTTAAGAAGAAAATTTGAAATTTTTATACATAGATTTCGACTTATGTTTGATATTGAAAAGGTAATATATCAGTTCACATTTTGCAATATCTCCAATATACATTTACATTACATTTTGGGTTATTCCAATATGAGGAACATTTACTTAACAATATACAATATAGGAGCCCCCATTTCAAGACCCTGCTTCTAGTCTGTTAATACTTACAATTAAGGATTGATATATTACATATTTTGGTACTATTAGGTATCAAAAGGGTTTTTACTAGATATTTTTCAAGAGCCCCCTGAAAAGGTTCCGTCCCATTTTGATATTTTTAATGTTTTTGCCACATTTTTTAATTCATGTGACATTAGTTTATAATATTGAGTTTTGGGAATATAAAAGACCCCCTATAGAAAGTTTTCAAAGTCCAACCCCTTTCAAAGAGACAGAATGTTGGGATTCAATGTTTTTTAAAAGGTAATATTTTTTGCATAGCCACCATGTGAAAGTCCCGCATCTTTTTATATATGTACAATGTTCCTGCCGCATTTTCCACACTAATTGGAATTTGGGTTTCTCAGGGGGTTTATAAGCAACCTTCTGACAGATATATGTTTCTATAAGGCTTCCGAATGATATTTTTTAATCGGGGCTATATTTTCGTAATATCCTTATCAAGTCCCCCTCCCAAATCTAGTGGTTTTTAGGTCCTAGCCGCATTTTTCAATCGTACGTGCTCCGAGGATAAAAAAACATCTTCTCTTGACAGATATGGGGACCCGAATGGTGTAGAAGTTTTTGACTTCCACATTTTTAATTGTCCACATATAAAGGTTCCCTCCAAATTTTTTTTGTCATAGCAAAATTTGTCCACCTATGATCCTGTAATTAGTCCTCCAACGAGGCATGAACTCTTCATTTTGACAAGGCACCCATATAATTTTTGTACCCGGATTTTCCAACCTAATATGATTTGATTTAGTGTTTCGACATCCCAAAGTGTAAATACCTCCAAGATAAACTAAAGAGTGAATAAGCCCTTCGATACGATCAAACATGTACCTCATCGAAAAAAGATTTTAGACCCAAAGTGGCTTAAGTAAATTAAGTGGTTTACTTGGCTTATCGATATATTCCACCTACATTCACACCAATTACGAAGGTCAAGATTATCGGTACGTACGTAACTCTGTCCGAGTCCGAATAGTCTATCAGTCAATTTAATTGGGTAAAAATATTGGAATCCTTCGGGAAAAATATTTGAGTCCGATCGAACTTTTGCAAACATGCCCTATGATGAATGCCCAATCACAGCCACTACTTTTGGATATCATCTTATAGATCTTCTTCTTATATAAGAGTTGGAGGACTTCTTATAGAAGAGCTTTAGGTCTTCTTATTTAAGAAGTAGGGGTCTTCTTTTTATGGAAGAGCTGTAGGTTTTCTTCTTATAGAAGAGCTTTAGGTCTTCTTATAGAAGAACAGGAAGTCTTCTTCTTACAGAAGAGCTGGAGGCCTTCTTCATACAAAAGAGCTAGAGACCTTCTTCATACAGAAGAGCTAAATTATCGGTACGTACGTATCTTTGAAAAGAGAGTTAAACTATGGGTGTCCCATTTTTTTCGAAACTTTAGTCATGTCCAAATATGAAGTCTATCGGTCAATTCAATTGGGTCAAAATATTTGAATCTTTCTATCGAACTTTTGCAATCATCATATTTTTACCCAACCGAATAGGGGACTTTAGATGTACTATTTTATTTTATAGAAGACTCTTCGGGAGGATTTCTTTGTACATAAAAATATAATACCACCTTCCAAAAATGCAAGATTACAATATGCCATCGGAATATTAATTTCTTTTTTATTTCATATGATAAATGGCTTGCAAATGTTCGGTCCTGTCGAATCTAAGAACGTTTTTAAATATTTTAGATTATATTAATTAAAGGATAATAACACACTTTTTGTAAAGTGTACATTAGCTTCGGTTTGATCAACCCATTTAGTACCATTTCCCCCTGTTTCTTATATTTTCCCTATCAACCACCCAGTTCTTATTTTTTCCTTTTTTCATTTCAATTTGTTTAATTCAAAAATGGCATTCTATTTGGCGACAGTTTTCTGTTTTTATTTCATTCATTTCATCTCCATGCTCTTCTCCTTCTTTTATCTCCTTGTTGTTTTTTATTTGCTTTCATTTCAACGTGTCCTGTATAAGAACGAACGTTTATGCATATAAATTAAAATTTGCACCTTTGTGACACTTTACCATAATATTCTGTATTTTTTCTATATGTGTTTCTTTTTTCCTCATCCGGGGTGTTCTGTTTCCTGATGAATATTTTTATTTAATTTTTTTTTGTAATCTCATTTGCCTTTGACTGATACACAGCATCACATTGCCATCTAGTTTGCATCTCAGACCAAAAGATGTTTTTTTTTTATTGCATTGGAGGATATGCATCTAAGCCATACAGGTACTTAGGTGTTAATATTATCAAACGAAAAAAGTAAATGTGTGTATGTATGCGTATGTTTGTTTAAATTTAAAAATTTGTCAAAGAAGAAAAAAAATGATTTCATACGCGGTCCCATAATGGAATATTTGTGTAACATCATCAAAGGATGGTGTCTCATTTGAATTATCATTTTTTCAGCTCTAAAATGTGTGTTCCTTATTTTTCTGTTTTTGGATCTACCCATATTTAAGTTATGAATTTACAAAATATGTTTGTGTGCAAATAAATAAATTACACAAAAATGCATATCAAATTATATGAATTTTAAAATAAAAAGCTATTTAATTTTTTTCAACATAATGGAATAGACTTTGTGTCCATTAGAGGGAGAGCAAATATTCATAGAGTTGTTTTTTTCAGTTTTATAGAAAAAATATTAATGAGAATCTTAATTATATATGATGACCTTTTTCTTTATAATAAAACTATATAGTTAATATACAAGACAAATAAATTGACAAGGAGTTCCCAGAAACTTTACATTTGAGGCACTTAATTGAGAAAATACGACTAAAGCATCAAAATGCTGAAAAGCGGCACCTTTGTATTGGGGCAATCAAACTTTCGTGAAAGACTTGAAAGTTTTTTCACCCAAATTGCAAAAATTGCATGGCTACAATTTTAAATATTCCGACAATATGGCGGGACCTTTTTTCTGCCAACATGGTTCTCACTTTCCAATAATTGATATCGTAAATGGGGCGGGACATTTATGTGGGGGATACATATTTCTAAACCTATATGAACAATTTTCTGGAACGATGTTAATCACCCTCCAAGAACGCAGCATGTCTGGAGGACTTTTTCTTATAAAAGAGCTGGTGGTATTCATCTTATAGAAGATACAAAAATTGGCAGGACATTTGGACCTTTATTAAAATTTGCAACCGATTTTTTTTACTCTCCAGATTCCCGAAATACCAAACTAAAGTTTCATTACAAAAATATCGAAAATGAAGCGGTAACATTGAGCGATAAGGGCTAATCCGAAACGTAATACTCATAATATGGCTAATGAGGGTATATACACTTTGATATGGTGAAAATGTGCCTCATCGAAATATTGGTTTTAAATCCCATGTTTATTTGAACCAAATCCGTCCGTCCGTCCGTCAGTCTGACCGCTTGTGCGCGCGATAACTCTCGAAGGGAATAATCGATTTCGTCCAAATTTTTCACATCTTAATATATCTTCCAAACTTTAGTTTTAGTTTTAGTTCGAAGATCTGGAATATCGGACCACTCCTTCTGGTACCTCCCCCACAAAATGGTAAAATTTGTGCTAAAAATTCAATTTATTATAACATACAAAGGAACTACTTCTAGTACCTCCCCCACAAATGGTCAAAATGTTCAATATTTATAAATGAAATATTAGGCGAATTTATTGCCCGATTTACAACCTCCTACAAAAAAGGGTCAGTATTATATTTGATCAACATAAAATCCGAAACATATTTAATTAAGCATGTACCTTATATAAAACGAATAATGAAACTCATCCGCAAACCATAAGGTATTAATCTGTCGGAAACACAGACTGACACTTTTTTACTTGTTTGTTGGATTTTTAAAATTAAACCGTGTCCATAATATCGAAATGTACAAGATATCGTTATATGAGCGCAACCTTAAAATTAGAACACTGTTGATAGTGTTTGCCAATTTGGTTTATAAAATGTCAAACATCCCCATAACACAAAATAATATTGTATGGGGGATATACCGAAATGTGGACCGATATATCGCATATGCTATCCCTGGAGTAGTACCAATGTATGAGTACAATTTCATAGCTCTATGTTACATCAGCGTAGAATTTGTATCCCTATACCTAGTTAGTTCTAATATTTTTGCTGGATTTCAACTCCCGGTTATAAAAACATTGATTTTCTTTTACAAACCTTACACCTCCCACCTTCGCCGATTCAAACAAAGAACTCGACCACATTTGTTAGAATTTTCCAGACATAACTAAAATAACAACAACAACAAAACAGCTACATTGCAAACTTCATGAATTAGAATTCTTGACCAAATACGTCAAATCGAATAGACAAAAAACTTCAACAACTGAATGCAGTTACTTTGATTTGTAATCACTGGCTGGCTGACTGGAAGTCACCAACCATTGAAATAGAATCAACGACGATTAGAAAAAAATCTGTCTAACGCCAACATTCGGAACACCATCGTCATTGCAGGACTGCGATTCCAATTGCATTTGTGGCGCTTGCATTGTCATATTTTTCTTATGAAACCCACATAATCTAGCGCCATGTGGAGGCAATCACGGGATGACCAGTCAGGCCAATGTTAACAAGAAATAATGACCATCTCTACCTTTGTTGGCTGTGGACCATTTGGTTGGAACGAAATTCTTCTTCTTCATCTTATGGCCAAATATGGTTCGATTGGTTGGTTTGCCGGATGGCTGGCTAACTGCGTGGTTACTTGTTCTTTGTTTTGTGAGTTTTTTAGACCATTTTTTGTTTTGTTCATGAAATGAACCATTGGAGCATTGAAATCATGCGTGTTATGTTGTTATTGTTGTTGTAGTTTTCTGCATGTTGCAATTGTTGGCAGTTTTTGCCACTGCCAGTGATGTGCTTGGCCCATCGCAGTTGTTGTCGCTCCTCTGTACAAATAAGGCCTAAAGTCTCCAAGGAATTTTTGTCATAAAATTGTTGGCTGACAGTGGTCAGTGGTCGGGCTCAATGCCTGGCAGACCGACTAGCTGGCTGGCTGGCAGGCATTTGGTTCATACATGGCGTCATTATTCCTGTTAATATCTTCTCACAATTTTATTTGTGAAAATCTTTTTTTCCTTGATACTCGTAAGCGTTTTTATTTTCCGTTTTCTCAACAGCCACCGCATTATGGCTAATAAGATGGCCCATAGATCATCGCATACGCAACCAGAGATGGAAGAATTGAGATTTAGCCTAATGATGACCATACAAAATGTGCGAAATTGATAGAAATTATTGAATTTTTGCACTCGGAAAGTGCACAAATCAACCCAAGGAATTCCAAATGGAATTTCAGTTTCATTTTTTTTTTATTTTTCATTTTTATTATTAATAAGGGGAGTGGTAATGAATCAATTGTTGTTAATAGTGGGTTGCTTAAATTATTGTTTGTAACAACTGTCATCTGTAAAGTGTCAATTGGTTTGATTTTTTGATATGTTGGAAACAAGGACCTCCCAATATTAACAAAAAGGCAATCCGTTATATCCTTGCAATATTGATATAATTCGATTTTTCGGAAGGAAACATTATTTTAGCTTTCAACATGTGAAAAATGCGTTAAGTCGAACCATGTTAATGCATAAAAATTCCTTTAATCGGACGGGACGTTTGTATGTGTGTCATTGTAAACGGCCTATTCTGCCCTTCAGTGACTGTGCCGCCTTTTTTTACCCTCAGCCTTATGACTAATGAGATATATACACTTTGATACAGCAAAAATGTGCCTCATCGAAATATTGGTTTTAGACCCCATTTTTTTTTTTTTTTTTTTTTTTTTTTTTTGGACCAAATCCATTTCAGACAATTTGGAGTCAATTTACAAATGTCCATCGGTCCGATTTCATCTAAACTTTGCACATCGTTATATTTCTACCAAACTTAGTTTAAGTTCGAAGATGGGGAATATTGGTCCACTTCTTCTGGTACCTCTCCCACAAAATGATCATAATTGTGCTAAAAATTAATTTTAAAATATCATGCGAACAGACTATTCGATTTACACCAAACTTTGTACAACATATTATCCTTATCAAGCCTAGATCAAGTCCGAAGATGGTACCCACACTCCTGCTGGTACCTTCCCCACAAATAGTAAAAAATTTCCATATTTATAAAGCCAATAGCAAGCGAATGGAATGTTCGATTTGAACCAAACTCTGTACAACCTATTATCCGAATATGGGACCCATTGGTCCACTCCTTCTCGTACCTTATTATTATCCGAAGATGGGACCCATTGGTCCACTCCTTCTGGTACCTCCCCCAATAGGGGTCAGTACTATATAAACTTGTAAATTTTATTTGAAGCGAATTTAATAAACATTTTTGTACATAACCATCGCATTTTACTAACGAACTGGTTGTAATTTGGTATTTCAGGGTTTTGGAAGTTGACACACGTCTACGCCGAAAATAATGTATATAGGTCCACGTTTTCGTTTCTCTCGATATACAGGTGCAAGCATATTTTCAGTATTATGAAGCTGCACTTTATAACAGACGTAGCTGTAATTTGGCATTTCAGGTTTGCAGAATATTTTCAAAATAGATTTTTGACATAGACCCCATATAAAGGTCATGCACCATCTTCGGCAGCCTTTCTCTTGAAAAATTCAAATTTTCTAGCTTAGAAACCAAACCATCTTAGACCTCTCAGATTCCTTCATACTGTTCACCTTAAGGTTGACTGTATATTATATTTGCCATACCATTTTCAAAACTTCTAATGTTGGGGGAAAATCACTATTAAAAATTAGAAATATTTGCGCAATTTTCGGGGTAACCTCCTTATATCAGTAATTTCATTATTCAGCATTATGGGAGTTTTGGACACGTTTTTAACATTTAAATATTTGGGATATTATTGGGTGTCAATTCTACCTACCAAATATTCTCACTATCGGTCCATCATCCGCTGCAGTCCCTCCGTAATGATCCCACCTTGTTTTCATTTCTTAAGGGGTTTAGATTTGTATTTAACCCTCTATATTCCGTACTCTCCATGTTATGGCAATTATTATTATATTATTTTGGTTTCCCAGTCCCGATACCCTTTAACTATTTTGAATGTCCGCCTCGTGGTGGAGGGTATGAAATGTTCGACCCAACCAAACATTACGAATGATTTACTTGTATTTTCTCTCTAGAATCACCCTGAAAGCTATTCCAACATTTCAAAGAATGAATGAAATCTAAGAACATATATGAGACGAGCAAAAAATCAACTTGGCAAAGAACCCTGAACCTTCAAACAAATATGCAGCTGTTTAGATTACCCCCATCATCCTCTCTTGCCAACAACAGCAACAAAAACCAAACGCCACAGCCTTTGAAAGATTTATCAATGAGACATTGAAGTTTTCATGATCAATTGGCTGACATGATGGATCGATGAATGCTTAGATGGGGACAGTTGCCAGGCACTGAGGACTGGGGAC
The DNA here is from genome assembly GCF_032173495.1 of Musca vetustissima. Taxonomy (NCBI): domain Eukaryota; kingdom Metazoa; phylum Arthropoda; class Insecta; order Diptera; family Muscidae; genus Musca; species Musca vetustissima. The sequence goes on along the minus strand of NW_026880658.1, from coordinate 265,561 downwards.
AAATCGAAAACCTGGCAGAGAAAAAAAAACAATGACTTGTTTGTCTATTCGCTTTTTTGTTTATTTTTGTTTTTTATTAAACTTCACGTTTGACATGTTTGAATGCAGAAAAGTAGTTAAGGAATCTCCTGATCATACATGACTACATGGAGAATGAAAAAGGGGTGCAGGAGATCCGAAGATTGTAAGAAAAATTAATTCAACAGCATTCACGTTAATTTGGTGTTAACAAGTGGCCAACATTATCAGCCATGTTGGCCACTTGTGTTGTCGCCACAAACCAGCAAACATTCAACACACACACTCACACATACACAATAAATATCAATTGATCACATGATTCTCTCCGGCTTGGATTGGATGCATCCATCAGCTGGTCGGTTGACTCCGCATGGTCAAGAATTCTCAATGAGTATGGGAGACAAACAAATCCCCAGCAATGACCAAAAATGGTCAAATGGCGCTTGGAAAATGATCCATGGAACATATAAATTAGCAAATGTGGAATGCAAAGGAAAGTACACACACAATGAAAACCACTGCAACGACTAACGTGACCAAGAAAAATTGGAAAGCTTAGAAGATGTTAAGGCTAATTGCTGGAACTTCATTGAAAGAATTCACAATCAGTGGCAATCATTTGGGAAGCGATAAAAAGACAATTTTCATTTGAACAAAAACAAATCGTATGCTTCGATGTTTGGAGATTTTTTTTCAGTTCAACAAGAGATTAAATTTTGTTGTTTTGCTTTTTTCAACAACTAAACTTTTTCATAAAAGATTTTTTTGTTTTTCGCTGTTATCAAACTTTTTTGCGAGAAGAGAACTTCAGCTGTACAGAGTTTTTTCTTTTTCTTTCTTTATTTTTTTTAGGTTCCTGTTGTCTCCATGTGGCTGGTATCTGCTTTGGTTCTTGGTAGCGTTGACAACGCCATCAAAACGTTTGACGTGGTTTTTGATTGACAACGAAACTCATACATAATTCATGTCATTAAATCATGTTACATTTATTCTTCTTGTTCTTCATTGTCGTCATCTTCTTCGTGGCTGTTTGCTGCTAAAGCTTGCTTGCTAGCTAGCCAACCAGCCAGCCAGCTTGAGCATCTCGCTGAAATGATGTTTGGATGGATAGCTTTTGTTGATTGTTGTTATTGTCCCTGTCAGTGAAGAATTGTATTGCTGTTATTGTTGTCGCACTGGTGTGCTGCACCTCTTGTTGGGGATTCTTGACTGCTTTCATCTTGTGTCTGGGGTTGTGCTTGGTGTTTTTTGTTGTTGGTGTTTTTTGTTTTTCATCTCCTGTGCGTTCTTCATACTTTTTTTCGAGTTCAAAATCTTTTTTCTTCTTATGGCATGGGTTTGGTCGCCTTGCATTAACTTAAAGTTTTGTTATTTTATACCCTACGCGGTTCTATGTGAGGTATATATTTTTGGGTGTTTCGTTTGTAACACATAAACAAATTTGGGATGCGGAGTATATTTTGTCTGGAGTCAGACATTTTTATATCATTTTATACCCTCCCTCAACCTACGAGTGTAGATTATTTATTCATTTTGCAACATAACAAAATAATCGTGGAAGACCCTATAAGGAATATATTATGTATTATAATTCAATTTTGATTTTTTCATATCCCTCTATCTATTGGCATTATTTAAGATAGACCTTAGAAACGTTGTTACTAGTCCTGGGATATTTGGTATTGAAACATGAAATATAGAGGTCCTCTTTTTGGTATAGCTGCTACATAATGATACCGCTACATTTTCAGTATTTTGAAGGATTTTCCAACTCCTTCCCATTGGAACGACTGTCAATCAGGGTTCTTGAAAGGTAAATAACATATTTGCATAAAATTGTCAATACAGGTTCATCCATAGTAGTTACTTAGCTGAGTTTAAAAAAAGATTTCCAAGTGCGTCGGTCTTGTGAGCAGACCATCCTATTTGAAAGACCATGATCCGAGATGTTGTCTTCCATTTAATCTTTCCATCGGATTCGTGGCCCTCCCCTTCTACGTGTACCATCAGCTAGCTCTAATATGTCTTTTGAACTGGGGCATCCTCATCCATTCTCACAACAATACCTAGCCAACGTAGTTGCTGCAGCTGGATCCGTCTGACTATGTCGATGTCAGATAATATGTGGTATAGCTTAAACACTCCAAGAGCTGCCTCATCTGCTTAAGCAAGTACGCAGGCTTCAGATCCATACACCAGCACGGGTAATATCAGCATCTTATAGAGTGGTGCGAATGGTGGCTTTGCTTTTGAAATGCTTACTGAGACCATAGTAGCATCTTTTGGCCAACACTATTCTCCTTCGGATTTCAAAGCTGATGTTACTAGGTTTGTTTATGGCGGTATAGCGGTACACCTCAGTATAAAATCGTTTACTACCTCGAAGCTATAATTTCAAGTTCGACAGTTGGTCCAAGTCTACTGGACATCTTGCGCGTTGACACCATCAGCATGGTCTTTTCGTCATTTAATGCCAGTCCCACTTTGGCCATCCATAGACCTCACAAAAATTCCCTTCCTATTTAATATTCTGGACTCATTTTTCAATCGATGTATCTTTAAGAGATTTCAGAGGATAAAATATTTATTGACAGAATATTTTCTATATCGGCCATATAAAGACATATCCTCCATATAAATGTTCTCAACGACTTGGAGATATAATTAGTGCTCCTACGATTCCAACCAAATAGGTTGAAATATGCCACCCCCGGTTATTAGAGGTTCTTCTCAGACAAAAGTGTCAGTCGGTGTTGCCGACAGATAAATGCTTATGGTTCGTGGAGGTCTTCGGAATTACATACAAGTTTTATTATTCCTTTTATATAGTCTATCTTTTTATCGAATAGGTTTCGGATTAGCTTCAAATTAAATAAGAAATTGCCCCTTTGTGGGGAGGATCCATTTGCCTAATATTGAATTTGTGGCCCTCCCCCTTTGTGGCTATACCCTTCCATTCGCCTAATATTAAATTCGTGGCCCTCCCCTTCTGCGTGAACCATCAGCTGATACGTTCTTATATGCCTTTAGAGCTGGCACTTCCTCATCCATTCTCACAACATGACCTAGCCACCGTAGTCGTTGCAGATCGATATGTCTGACTATGTCGATGTCCGAGAATAGATGGTACAACTTGAATTTATATATATTGAACTTTGTGGGGGAGGTACCAGAAGGAGCACTCCAATTAGTCCAATATTCTGCATTGATCTAGTTTTGGTGAAAATGATAGGTTGGACAATGTTTGGTTCGGACAATGTTTCCTTTCGTCTAATATTGAATTTATAGATATTGAAAATTTTGACCCTCTATGGAGGAGCTACCAGAAGAACTTGATTTAGGCTTGGTAAATATAAAAACTTATACAAAGTTTGGTTCAAATCGGATAGTGCGTTCGTATGATACTATAAAATTAATTTTTGCACAATTATTGGCTATTTTGTGTGGGAGGTACCAGAAGGAGTGAACCGATCTTCGGACTTAAATTAAGTTTGAAAAAATATTGCCATGTGCAAATTTTGGATGAAATCGGTTACTTCCTTCGAGAGTTATCGTGCGCACAAGCCGGCCAGACGGACGAACATTTATAAAACGACTCTAAATTGTCTAAAGAAACATAAGGTCTGAAACCGTAGCCATAAGATTGAGGGTATAATTAATAAGGGTCCGTTTTTTGAAATAGTCTTCATAAAAAGCCTAATAAATTTTAGGTACTTGGTTGCTCTTATTTCGGCATTTCCAAGGATATATGACAACATTTCGACATATCATACATCAAGAATATGGTTTCCAGGGTCTTACACCGAAGTGTCTTCACGGTCTTAGGTAAATTTCCAACCGATGTTGCAGTAAAACTACACTGCAGATATTTTGATACAGATCCATGTTTTGAGATATAAAATGGTCCCGTTAGTATGGTTACTGATGTTGTGTAAGGTACAAAATTTGGCGACCACATTTCACAATTGAGTCCTGTTCTTATTTTTTTATCTTTTTTTCGAACAACTTTTTTCATCCTTCTCATAACTTAGTCATAAGTTTGCATTTTTGTTGCTTTTGTTTTGTTTGTGTTCTTATTTTCTTTGCGTTCGCATTCGTCTGCCTATCTGCCATTGGTTTCGTACATTTCGCGCTATACCTGTACTCCTAGCCCCTCCCCATCCCCCCTTATTTACATTGATATGACATTTTTCCTCAACTACGCCTCATGTAATTTATGTATTTTTGTATTTCTGGTATGTGGTAAACTTCCTGTGACGTCCTGTGGCACACACATACACATGCACACTCAGCATTTGCCCAGCATCACTGCATTATCATGAGGTAAAGCCTGTTTTGGATGCACAACAACTATTTTTGGTATCAGGGTGTTGGTTGGCTGCTTGGAATGGTTTCTTACAACTTTTTGTAGCTCCACATTGTCTGGCACTAATAAGGTAATACCAACTGGCTGCTGGAATATCTCTTCCCGACAGTCGGACAGACGGACGGGCAAACATCGCGATCACATACCACAAACATTTTGCTGTCAGTAATGAGCAACAGCTAGCCTCCCCACCCCACCCATTTAGAACTATTTTTCATTGATACATTCCCAGTCTCATTCAATTTTTATTGGTGTTTTTCCATCTATCATTTATTTATTGAGACAATCCTGTGAATTTCAATCATCATTGATGATCCGAGAGGTGCCATCGGAAATGGGAAAAAACAACACTTTAGAACTTTCCCACCCTTGGTGATCTTGCTGTGTGTGCTACCATTTTAGTCATTCGTCGTCGTCAACGTATTAAATATTCTAGCAGAGAAATGCTTGGGGAATGTATTTGAATTTTTATTTCAAAATCTCAGACATGCGAATTCATCAATGAATTTTGATGGATGGTCTATGAATGGGAATTATGGTTTGAGAGAGGAAGGAGAGAATAATATTTTTCTCTAAAAAGGTGTTTAGTTTTTCTTTAATAAATTGAAGACCTTATTTGGGTGATCTTTAAATGAGAACTAATTTTCAATTATAACAAATCGGAATTTAAAATTTCTACGGTCGTTTTTGAAGACCCTAGGGTCGTTTTTGAAGACCCATGATTACAGATTTTTCCCTGCAAAGAAGATACCACTGGATTGTAGACCATCCTCTAGTTGGAGGACGCAAAAAGTTTGATACAGCCGAAACAAACAATTTTTTATTTGTCGCACATAAAAATACCGAAGATATAATTCTAATTGATTTCCAATAGCCCTGCTGGAGGTAGCTATTGCTTTGATTAGATTATTGTTAGGCACCGCCTTATTGTAAAAACTGTATACACAATTGCTATTCACTGTTGGGCTTCAATGGTTTTTCCAATTGATGGTTATAAAGGCAGAAAGCCCAATGAAAACAAGACAAAACATATGTTTTCGTTCAATTCATTTGAAATATTCCAATGTAGATTTTAATTGAAATTTACATTTTGTTGTTGTTGTTTTCTCTTATATATTGTGCGACAATGCTTCTCGGCTCACCTTAGAGATGTTATCCGTAGTTATAATGATTTTCCAATTTCCCCCTGTAAGAAATCAATCATTTAATTTATTTTTTTCTTTGGCTCCTTTTTTTACAAGGATGAAATATCCTTACAAGCGATCTGTTGTGAGTGAGGTTAAAGTGGGCTAAAGGGGGGCTTTAGTATATTTTGTTATGCTTTGTTTTTATAAATATTTAAAGATAATTGATTTTTTCTTCTTCTTCTTCTCCATAGGTCGAATTTGTTCAGCTTTTAAGCTTCGGAAATGCAAATGAGGCGGAATAAGTTTTCTTCGGCTGGGCGTGAGTAAAACAACGGCTGTTTGGATTTTATTTTTTTCGATACTCCTGTGCAGGTATGTATTGTATAGTTTTGTTTTTTCTAAATCCATAGGCATCGAAAGATGTTTTAAATTTTGTTTAAAATATTTACATATCCTAAAAGAATACTTATTTTTGCTATGCAATATTACAGATAATACTTGACGATAAGAAAACAATTGCGAAAAAATAGGTTTGATATTTTTTATACGCTTCACCATGAGGTGGCCATTTTAAATACTTGTAATCCTTCATGGCCTTTATATATTGCGGTCAAATAAAAGTCAATTCGGTTATATTCTTCACGAAAATCCACGTTTGAGGCTTGAAGGGCCCTGAAATTTTTTTAAGAAATCCGCGCTTGTTCCTAAGAAGAATGTTAAAAAATATTCTTTAAAAAATCTAAGAAGACTCTTGAAAGAATATTCCTCAAAATATCCGTTTGCGCCTTTAAAAAATACACTCTTTTTTCCTAAGAGACCCTGGAAAAAGAATCTTATAAAATTCACCCTTGTGCCTCTGATTCACGCTTGTACCCCTGAATACCTTTTAAAATTATCCTTTAAAAATCCACGTTTGTGATTTTGAAGACCCTTAAAAATATTCTTTCAAAAATTCACACTTGTGCCTCTGAGGACCCTTGAAAAATACTCCTTAAAAAATTCACATTTGTGACTCTGAAGGCCCCGCTTATGGTTCTAAAGATCCTTGAACATATTCTTTAGCAAATCTACGGTTATGGCTCTGAAGGCCCTTGAAGTTTTTTTTTTTTTAAATTCACACTTGTGAATCTGAAGACCATTGAAAAATATTCTTTAAAAATTTCACCGTTGTGCCTCTGAAGGCCCTTGAAGATATTTTTTAAAAAAATCACACTTGTGCCTCTGAAAACCATTGAAGATATTTTTTAAAAAAATCACACTTGTGCCTCTGAAAACCATTGAAAAATATTCTTTAAAAAATTCGCCCTTGTGTCTCTGAAAACCCTTAAAAAATATTCATTAAAAATCCACGCTTATCGCTATGAAGGCCCTTGAAAAAGATTATTTAAAAAATCCACGCTCGTGCTTCTGAGGATCCTTGAAAAAATATTCTTAAAAAAAACCACACTTGTGCCTCTGTAGAGCCTTGAAAAATATTGTTAAAAAAATCCATACTTGTGCCTCTGAGGAACCTTGACAAATAGTCTTTAAAAAATCCACGCTTGTGCCTCTGTAGACCCTTGAAAAATACTCTTAAAATCCATGCTTGTGCCTCTGAGGATCCTTGACAAATAGTCTTTAAAAAATCCACGCTTGTACCTCTGAGGATCCTTGAAAAAATATTCTTTAAAAAATCCACGCTTGTACCTCTGAGGATCCTTGAAAAAATATTCTTTAACAAATCCACGCTTGTACCTCTGAGGATCCTTGAAAAAATATTCTTAAAAAATCCACGCTTGTACATCTGAGGATCCTTGAAAAAATATTCTTAAAAAATCCACGCTTGTACCTCTGAGGATCCTTGAAAAAATATTCTTTAAAAAATCCACGCTTGTGCCTCTGAGGACCCTTGAAAAATATTCTTCAAAAAAATACACACTTGTGCCTCTGAGGACCCATGAAAAATATTCTTTAAAAAATCCACGCTTGTGCCTCTGAGGACCCTTGAAAATATTCTTTAAAAAATCCACGTTTTTGCCTCTGAGGACCCTTGAAAAATATTATTTAAAAAATCCACGCTTGTGCCTCTGAGGATCCTTGAAAACCTTCTTTAAAAAATCCACACTTGTGCCTCTTAGGAGCCTTGAAAAGTATTCTGTAAAAAAATCCACGCTTGTGCCTCTGAGGACCCTTGAAAAATATTCTTTAAACCCTTGAAAAATATTCTTTAAAAAATCCACGCTTGTGCCTCTAAGGACCCTTGAAAAATATTCTTTAAAAAATCCACGCTTGTGCCTCTAAGGACCCTTGAAAAATATTCTTTAAAAAATCCACGCTTGTGCCTCTAAGGACCCTTGAAAAATATTCTTTACTCTTTAAAATATCCACTCTTGTGCCTCTGAAGACCCTTGAAAAATATTCTTCAAAAAATCTACGATTGTTCCTCTGCAAATTGGTATCTCTGAAGGTCAATAAACAAATATTCCTTCAAAATTCCATGTTGGCGACTCAAAAAATTTTTGGTTTTTAATTTACGTTTGTAATATTTCAATATTGTAAGAAATCCGTGTCAGATTTTTTGTCACCACATTTCCAATTTAACTTTTAAACTTTAAAATAGCTACAAAAAAATAATTGTCCAGCACAAAAAAATGAATTTCTCCATGAATATAATTATGCAAAATAATAGTATAAAAATTAAAACAAAGAAGAAACCAAAAATTCACTTTAATTTCGTTTCATTTGAAATGCCTACATCTCCCTCCCTCTTTCTGTTACCCTCTACATCATTTGGTAGTCATAATAAGGAAAATCTTAATATATATTTTTTTCATTTAAAGAAAACAAACAAAACGCAACAGCGAAATAGCAGAAAATGATAGAATTTGTTCTACGTTTTAATATTTATGAGATTTTAAAGCAACGGCCTCCCACCACCGAAGACCAAGCCTCCCAACAATTCACAGCCTCTTAATAAATATTACATTATTTTCATTTCCAAAGATTTTCATTTTTAATAATCTTTCGGACTGGCGACAATTGTCGCCGTTATTTTCGAAATTATTTTCAGTAGCTACGCAGTCCTTCATTATGGACGGCAAATTTTTATATTGTCTTTAAAAAAACAGTTGGAAACATATTTTCAGTTTTTTTTTTGTTGTTGTTTTATTTTTTGTTGGTAAACTTTTTTCAAGCTGCTGAAAGGATTTTTCACACAGCCTTTAATTTGCATAATTTTCTATGGCATCCTTTTAATGATTTCAATACTTTTTTGTTTCTTTTTTTTTTGGTTGTTATTGCTAGCCACTGCTGTTCTGATTTTTAAGGTTTGTTGTGTTCGTGTTTGAGAGTCTAAAGTTTTTTTGTTTTAAAAAAATCGTGTAGAAAGTTTTTAATTAATATTGTATTGTGAAATAAATTTTTCCTATTAATTCTAGACAATGATAAAATGATTTTTGCTAAAGACATTTTTAAGTTTTGATTTTATATTGGAATTATAATTAAATTATTTTTAGTATGGGTTTTAGCCTCTAATAAAACATAATTTTAAATTACAGCACTAAGGTTTGAATAAACATTTGAGACCAGGTATATGTCTATGAGCCCTTGTACACAATTTTCCCTTTGTCCAAAATAATAAAATTTACCACGTCCAAAATTTTTGTGAAATTATTACAATACAAATTTCATCTAATATTTTTTTGTTCACAAATTTTTTCACAGAATTACCCTTCTGCAAAATCTGAATAATGTGTCCCTGAGCCCTGTGTTAATTTGCTTAAACGTTTTGTAATCAACTCCACATGTCGATGACAGTTGTAACACACGATTCCACACATTGACACGATTTACATATGAGATGAGTTCATTTACACACTCACACAGTGGCATGTGTATTGGATTGTGTGTATAATCACTTCCGCATTTGGCCACACAGTCATCTTCTCTACATCAGCAGCAACAACAACGACCCTTCATCTCCTTTTAGATGCAAATATATGAAAGGCTATATCGATGGAGGGAGGAGTGGCTCAAATTGAATTGATGTATCGTTGGAAGGGTAAAATGTTTGCCAAATTGTGATTTCTCATGTTCTCGGTTTTTGTATTGACAACACCGACATCCAAACATACGGACATCCATAACGGAAGCGAACCGTTACCAAATGACAGAAAAATTTAAATATTATTTATTTTTTCTTCTTTTTTTAGGTTGGAAAAAATGCTCCTGAATGGGTTTAAACATCAAATCCCCAACCGTCGTCGACAACATGTTCGACACAATAAAATCGCTCAAGTGAAAAATTGTTTTTACTTGTTTGAATGTGAATCCTTTTTTCCATCTTGTTCGAAAAGATTTCGCATTGTTCGTTTGGTTTGTAATTTGTGAGAAATATTAGGGGAGGAGGGGGTGATATCAATGTAGAGGTATAGACGTGGATTTTTTGAAGACTATTATTTCATGGGCCATAAAAATAGGTATTACCAACGATTTTTGAAAGAATATATTTTCAAGGGCCATAAGAGGTATGTGTTTGGATATTTTATAGAATATTTTTTCGAGGTCCCTCAGAGATATAGGAAGGGATTTTTTAAAGCTTATTTTTTTAAATAATATATTTCAAGGATCTTCAGAGGCACAAGCGTGGATTTTTTTAAGTTTGGTTTTGCAAGGACCATCAGAGTAGAAATATGCTTTTTAAATAAAATTTTTAAGGACCAACTGGATTTTTTACTGAATAATTTTCAAGGCTTGGTTTTTTAAAGAATATTTGTTTCCAAGAACCACTTGAGTAATAAGCGGATTTTTAAATAATATTTTTCATAGGTCTTCAGAGGACCTAGTGTGGATTTTTAAAAAAAAATATATCTAGGGTCTTCAGAGGCCCAAGCGTTGATTTTTAAAGAATATATTTCAAGGGTCTTCAGAAGTCCAAACGTGTATTTTTAAAGATTATATTTTAAGGATCTTCAAAGGCCCAAGCGGGGATTTTTTAAGAATTTTTTTCAAGGACCATTTGAGTTAAAAGCATTCATTTTTAAAGCATGTTGCTCAAAGCTGGGTCTTTGGAGGCACAATCGTGGATTTTTTAAGAATATTATTCAAGGTGTATACACAGCACAAGCGTGGACTTTTTATTAATTTTTTAAGAATATTTTTCAAGGCTTATCAGGGGCATAAGCGTGGATTTTTTTAAATATTTTTTAAAGAATATTTTTCAAGGGCCATCAGAGGTATAGCCCGGGATATTTTAAAGAAATATGTTCAAGTTCTTCAGACGCACAAATCTGGGTTTTTAAAATAATACTTGGGTCTTCAGAGGGACGCATTCCTGTATTTTTTAAAGAATGTTTTTCAATTTTTCGAGGATCTTCAGAGGCACAAGCGTAGATTTTTTAAAGAATATTTTTCGAGGGTCTTGAGAAGCGAAAGTGTAGAGTTTTTAAAGAATATTTTTCGAGGCTCTTGAGAAAAAATTTTTCAATGATCTTCAAAGGCGCAAGCGTGGATTTCTTAAGGGTTTATTTTTTAAAAAAATATTTTACAATTGCGAGGCGCAAGCTTAGATTTTTTAAATAATATTTCTCAAGGGTATTCACAGGCGTAAGCTTGGATTTTTTAAAGAATATGTTTCAAGGGTGTTCAGAGGCACAGGCGTGAATATTTTTTAAGAAGCGCAAGCGTGGATTTTTTAAGGAAAGTTTGTTCAAGGACCATCAGACGTACAATCATGTATTTTTTAAAGAATATTTTTTAAGGACCAACAGAAGTAAAGCGTTAATTTTTTTGTGGGAATTTTTCAAAGTATTTTTTAAAGAATATTTTTCAACAAATCTTCAGTGGCACATGTGTGGATTTTTTTAAATAATATTTGCAAGAAACACTAGAGGTATAAGAGAGAACTTTTTAAAGAATATTATTTTGCAGAATATTTTTCAAAGGTCTTCAGAGGCACTAGCGTGGATTTTTGGAAGACCACTTTTTCAACGGGTCTTCAGAGGCACAAGCGTAGATTTTTTTAAGCTTGGATTGTTAGAGAATATTTTTCAACGGGTCTTTAGAGGCTCTAATGGAAATTTCTTAAAGAATAAGTATAAGCGTAGTTTTTTAAGAATATTTTTTCAAGGACCAAAAGAGGTATAAGTGTCATTTTTTTCAAAGAATATTTTTCAAGGGTCTTCAGAGGCTAAAGCGTGGTTTTCAGTAATACATTTTCACGTATCCTAGTTAGTAGATGCCAAAACAAATTTTGTATTACATCTACATGAATGTAACTTCAATCTAAAATATCCTAACCACTATACCGATTTTTTTTAAATCCTAATTACCCAAATTAAGTATTTTCGGTAAATTCAATACCCTCCTTAGAATAAAATCGCTAAAATTTTTTTCAACTGTCAATGTCATTGTTCTGACATCAACATTGACAGGTCAACGTCAATTAATGACGTTAACAAGGTTCCATTTCAAAAATACTTTTATGATGTTAACAATTGAATTTTTCAAGTGTTGGTCCTTTAAAGACAAATCCTTGTTTTTATTATCCTGGCACTTATTAACCGTTCAATATATAAATGGGCGTGTTGTATAAACATTCCTTTCACTTCTCGACTTCGGTCCTTGGAAACACAAAGCAATGACGCCGTCCGTCAATATCGTTAGACACCAATGACTGGCAGACGTCCTTCTTCATCTTCTACTTCTTGGCACACCGACACGTGACCTGAGCACCCTGTGCGTTAGTTTTGACGCGCACACACACTTGTGTTTTGTTTATTGAATCAAAACAAACACGCGCTCCTCACGGTCACCCTCCTCCATCACTTTTTGTGTGAACTGATGGAAATCTGTGTTTTTGGTTTCGTTAGCGTTTCTTGTAATGATGTATTGTTGTAGTTGTTGTTGTTGATATTATCCTTGGTGGCGGTTGTTATTATGGTGATATTACTTAGTAATATGGGTCATAATACGGTGTCTGCTTAACAGCAAAGAAAAGTAAGACGGAAGCAACGAGAAAACAAAATGTAGACGCGTGTTGTCAATAAGTCCTCTATCACTTCCTTTTCATAATTTTTTTGGAGGATACCGTGATTTGGCACAAATAAGATTTTGATTGTTTCTTGGTATAGCTTCGTGGAAAGTAATTAAGGGATTTTTTTCATAAAAAAATAAATAAAAATCTACGTCCTAGAATTTTTTTTATTTCTTAAAAAATGTATCCTTAAAAAACGCGCTATGGTGTGCAATGAATGAAGTATTCATGTGTTATGGTTGATCCCCTAGAAAATCCAGAACCTGCTTTTTGTGACAAAAGTTCTGTTGGTCTTAACTATACTTAGTTATTATTACTACAATCTCTGCTTCCTCTTCTCATTTTTCATTATCTATCTTCCGTAATCTTTTGATCTCCATGTATGAACATATCCCCTTCCGCTCTCTTCATGCAATATTCACACAATAAAACCAGGAAGAAAACTTCATAAAATATTCCCAAAAAATGATTTCAGAAAATAAACTGACCTCTGACCCACTTGGCTGGCGGTCCATTTCATTTCCAGCATTCAGTAACGCACTGGCACACGTTCAAAGTATTAAAGAAACAATAGCAGAAGTCGAATATCAACTTCACGCAAAAAAAGGCAATTCCGTTTCGGATGACAAAAACACATGAAAAACGAGAATAAACAACAACGTTGTCTTTTTCGCCAAAACAGCCTGCCTGAAAATGCCATAATTCCAATATTTTCATAATAAAAAAGGAACAGCCTCTGCATACTCCCCCTCCCCCGGCAGATAATAATTTTCCTTCCCATAAGCGTGACTGTTGTTTTTGTTGCTTTTTTGTTTTGGATTGTCATCATTATTTATGAAATACGATGAGAAACGACGTTATGTTCATGTTGGTTGGTGTTCGGTCGTATTGTTGCTTCTGTCGATGATAGAGATTTTACTTCTGAGGCACACACACACTCACGCTATTTCACTCACTAAACAGGACAATAACACCCTGTTCTGTGTCGAGTGTTTTGATTTGTAACGTTTGTCACTTTATTATTTGTCGATATATTATTACATAATGAACACTACTGCTAACTAAGTGGACGTATGGCCCACAGTAAGGAGGAAGGGGGGACAGACACTAAACATAGTTGTGCAACTCCATGGTCTATTTAAATAGTGGTGACTTATGAATGAATGGTGTTACCATGGACAAAACTTTTGCATGATATATTACTTCTACCATGCATCATTTGATTTCATCATTTCCGGTCAAGTTTTGGCCTATTTTGAAAAATGGCCATATTTTTGTGAATAGAAATATCAACAATTTAGACAAAAAAACACTTTTGTTAAAAAAACCTCAATTCTTGTTGGTTGGGAAAACTTTTTTCAGTTTAGTTGACTATACTATAAAAATATTATTTTCAAAATTGAATTTTTTTAGCATACACCAGTTCTGACTTTTGTTGGGGAGATATCAGGGATGATAGAGATCCTATAGTTGCATTAAATTTATTATGGCCAGTTTAAATATTAAGGTCTGATAGGTTTAGACCACACAGGATTCACCATTTGCATTAAGTATATGTTTTTACTAAGTCAGATAATCCAAAATGATTGATATGCATTTCACAGATTTTCAAAACATTGTGAGGGGTTACCAAAAGGACTGGACTGATGGGTTCGATCTTACAATTTTTCAATATTGGAACACTTTGTGGGGGTGGTACCAAGGACCTCTTTAGACTTGATCTAGGTCAAGTAAAAATATTGCATGTCAAGTTTGGATGCAATTAGATTTTCCGATTGATTCATACGAGATTTATAAGTAAATACAAATTTTAACCGTTTGTGGGGGAGGTACTAGGAGAGAACCGTTAAGCCCCATCTTCAAAAATTATATTGCCATGGTTAAATTCCCGTAGCAGTCAGAGGGGAAGGCTTGGCAGTTAGGTATTTACTGAGGTAACTAATCCATTGAACTATTCCGTGAAATGAACGATCGGAACTTGGTACGCCTCTTTAGTTCATATAGTTACATTTATTTTATTCTCATTTTTCAGATGGTGGCACATCGTTAAACGAATGCAAACATACGCTCGTCACTGCATTCATCCCGCTTGCCAATGTGTAAAAATTTTAATGAAATATCTGGGACAATTGTATGTAGGGAAGGAACTAGTTCCTTTCTAGAAAAAGAAACGAGAATCATCAACTGCTTCAGTAAAACGAACGACAGAAGGTGGATTATAGTGCATCACGACAATGCAAGCTCTCGTTCATCGGCTCCTACCATCTCCTTTTTGACCGACCAATTGATGAGTCATCCGCCGTACAGCCCTGATTTCCCACACCATGATTTATTTTTATTCTCCCACTGAATTAGTTCACTTAAAAGTTAAATTGTACCAAATTTAGAACACATTAGTACGAATTTCCAGAACTTTCCACAAAGCCCAATCCTACACCTCAAAAGTGATCAGAACGTCAAATTTCCAAATTCCAGTTCAATCGGTTCAAACGCGCATTTGTTACCATTTAGTACAAATTTCCAAAACTTCATGGCATCGGTTAACCCAAAATTTAAATTGTACAAAATTTAGTTCACATTAGTAGCAATTTCCAAAATTTCATAAATAGCTTAATTCTACACCAACAATCATCATAACTCCAAATGTAAAGCTTCGCTCTATCGGTTCACCCAAATCCAAATTTGGTACCATATAGTACACATTAGTACGAATTTTCAAAATTCTCTACATACCATAATCCTACAACCCTGACTCCAAATTGCATTGTTCTGTACCAATTATAGTACGATTTACTACTTTTCCTAGATATAAGTAAAAGAATTCCAAAACTACGTATATATCCCAATCCTACCCTTCGACGGTAATGTTAATTTAAATTTTCAGGATTCCAACTCGATTTGTACCTCCAAATTAAATTTGTACCGAATATAGTACCATATAGTACTTTTCGTATACATAAGTACACGCTTCCAAAGCCAGCTTCTTATATCGACACTGCTTCTCAACCTTAATTTGCATTCCAAATTTTTAGCCCTAGCCATTCACATGCTACGAAATTGTACTAAATTTGGTACATTTTACTATTTTTCGCATACTTATAGTTCGAATGTCCAAAAAACCCTTTGCTATATCTATTCTACACTCCATCAGTGACCCTCATTTAAAATTTAAGAGTTCTAGCTCTACCGGTTCGCCAAATACAAATGGTAACTTTCCGTAACGTTCTAGTGCGAATTTCCTAAAACCCAGCCTTTGGACCAAGAATGGCCCTCAGCCAATATTTCAAGGGCGTTGATGAATCGTTAAATCAGTCAGTTAGTCAGTCTCTAACTTTACTCTTTTATTAGTATAGATTATTTAATGCTTATATATATTTTTAATTTGTCTTTTATTTTTCATTCCAGGTTTTTATGAATTATATATGCTCGAATTTCCGTATGATGACAATCGAAAACGACATAAAAATTATTTGAAAATATGGCAGGCCCGCCGATAACGTTCAAAATATATTTTGGAATTATCCTCATCGCTCAATCATAAAATTCCACAAGGAAGGATTACAATAGAATATAGTCCAAATAAGTGGACTATGATGTTAAGAATATTATTTCATAAAATTAATATTTAATATATTTTTTAAATGTATGTATATATATTTTACAAAGAATATTGAATAAAAAATAAAGAATTATGAATTTACTAAAAATACTATTTGTTTTTATTTACGGATACAACAAATATGGTAAGTATACATGGCCCCTACGCATGCGACATAATTTGTGTGATGACGTCACAATTTTTCATTCACCTGGTTGTATGCATTTTTTTGCGCAAATTTCACAAAAATACCAGGCGCCCAGAAGAAAATTGAAAGTAGCCCGCCAAAAAAATGTAAAAAATTGCATCTGGCAATGCCGTACAAAGAAATTACAAAATTTGTAGCATACTTTTAGGCGCCCGAATTTTTTTCGCGGGTTGGGTGTTGCCAGACCAAAATTTTTCGATTTTTTTTTTTGGCGGGCAACTTGCTACTTTATTCTGGGCGCCTGGTATTTTTGTGAAATTTGCGCAAAATTGCACAAAATTTTTGGGATTTTTTTTTTCAATTCATTGGGAGCCATTATTGTGACATTGGGCGTTATTGTTACTAAGAAAGTAATATTGTGAACCCCCACTAAGAGATTTTTTAAACGTCCATAAATAAACACACATTTTTAGTATTTTTTAAATCTGTTTATTTGTTTTATTTCAATAAACGAAGAAGGTACATAAAGAAATAACTCAACTACATACACTATTTACTTAATAGTACTTAATACAATGGTAGTGTAGAGGAACAAATTGATGAACGATGTCAGGCTCAGCTGGATATTTTCTTTCAGAAATTGCTGAAACCTACCAGGCAGCCAGAACAGGTAGATAGAAAATTTAAATAAATCCAAACTCTGGGCTTTTAGCTCCGTAACATGTACCAAGTTTCATATTCGGAATAACTTTTTTGGGCTCATATCAGGAAATAGATTTCAAAAAATTCGACATAAATTATTTGGTAGTCCTTAAAGAAAGGTGGCTGCTATAAAAATACACTAAGACTACGTATTTAATATTTAAAGAAATATTAAAAAACGGCAATGTTTCCCATTACCAGGGACCACAAATATAAGTCTCAGGGCTGCCTTTCCTGACCTGTAAGGTATCATAATAAAGTAAAAAATTGGTCATTGGTAGGGAAACGGCAAATTTTATTTCGAAAACTTAGTTAAGGTTCTAAATAATTTTTCACATACAAAATTTCATATTTTTTTAAATTTTAATTATAATTAAATCACGAAATAGCCAGACATAGCCTACCTTTCATATGGCACACATTTTTTACAATATCTGCATCAATAGATGACACTGCGGTCGCTAAATTACCAGGTCCTTAAGGAAATAAAAAAGTAAGGAATAGCCGCTTAAGCGAGTCGATTATACAGCCATAACATTGAAGAAACGGGCTGTGAACCAGAGCACGCATTTTTATAAAAAATCAATGATTTGAAAGGGTTGTTTGTTTGTATGATTATTCATCGCTAAATTATAGCCCGAACTGAAGATGTTTGGCAGTCAAACAATGCACCATATATATGTAAAATGTTAAAAACAGTGTTTCCAAAAAGATAATAGCTAAAAGATCACCCTTTATAATTGTAAAAATATGACAGTGTGTAATAAAACTTCAGAATTTCCTCTAACCATATCTGGAAACTTTATAAAAATCGGTTTAGTAGTTGCCGAGATATTTGTATTTCAATTCAACTATGGTCCGAAATACACCTCCTGCTCGATTCTCGACGCCTATTACCTGAAAATGAAAAACCACACAAAAATCGGTTTAAAAAAAGTCACAAATTGTTTTCATCATGTCTGCTGTTGTATGAAAATATAGCATGCTTGTAGGGGCAAAGGGCAGTTCGAGGTGCAATTTCTTGTTGCTTGATATTTAGGTGTTATTGTATGTGATATATGCACATATGTAATGAAAAATATATTTACTTACACATACACACACTGTAGCTGTATGAAGAAAAAATTCCATTTTTGCAAGATCGATTTTTGTGGTGTTTTTAATTTTTTGGTAATAGGCGCCCAGCATCGAACAGAAAGCATATTTCGGAGCATGGTAGAATTGAAATTCGAATAACTCCGGAAATACTTAACGGATTTTTATGAATTTTGCAGCAATGGTTAGAGGGAATTCTGCAGTTTTATTGCACAATGACATTATATATTTATTAAACCTATAAAGGGATTTTTTTTAGCTTACACACATCTCGTGTTTTGTTTTTCTGACATACATCTTCAGTTTGGTCCATAATTTAACGATGAATCGTCATACAAACGATCAACGCTTTCAAATCATTGAATTTCATAACTAAAATTCGTGCTTTGTTAAGAAAGTTCATTGCGCGTTTCTTCAATTTTATGGCTGTATAATCGATCCATTGAAGCAGCTATTTTTTACTCAATTTCATATATAGATATATACCGATTTCAATTTCCTTTACGACCATGCAATTTGGCCAACGGAGCGCCATATATTAACTGGAAATTTCATAAATGTAGAATTTAATGTCCTCGTTTTTTTCTCATAACATTGGAACTACTGGAGGTATTGTAATAAAATTGATGTCATATGAAAGGTAGGAAGTTTGACTATTTCGTGATCTATTCAAAATTTAAAAAAAATGTGAAATCTTTTATTTGAAAAATTATGTAGGAGGATAAATTGGTTTGTTATTGCCTTACAAAAGTTTTCAAAATACAATTTGCCGATTCTATGTCAAAGACCAATATTTATCCCTTTTTTGTGTGTTTTGTACTAGTTACAGGCCTTGAAAGACAGCCCTATCCGTTCACACAAAAGCAATTTGTAAACTGGTACCAAATTTATTATTTTAATACCCTACACAACTATGTTGTCAGGGTATTAAAGCTTTGTGCAGCCCCAAGAGTTTGTAACGCCGCGAAATATTGGTCCTAGACCCACCTTTAAGTATACCGATCGTCATATCTCGACTAGCTGAATCGATCTAGACATGTGTGTCGGTCCATCTGTCCATTATAAATTGTAAACACGAAACTTGCACGTAGGACCAATGACGACCCCTATTGTTTTTGATAAAGATCGGTTAATATTTAGGTGATGAAATGGACCAAATACTTAATTTTTGTCGGTTTTTCTGGTCGTTCCAGAGGTCGCAATTGTGGCCCAAACATCGCGAATTTTTGCATGGAGAAGGGGATCGGGCCAAAGAATAAGAATGACTGTTTCGATAAAGATCGGTCAATATTTAGTGGGTCAAATGGGCTTTGACTTTTGTGTGAGAAATGACAAAATTTGTATTCTATAGCGTATATATTTACTCCTGAAGGACAAAGGCCCGAGAAGTTGATAGTATATCCTAGAGGAGAGGCTGACCTTTAAAATGATACCAATTCTATTGTCGGATGTGCTCCGATATGGGAGTTATACATAATAAGGTAAATGAGACTATGTGCATAGTATTACTATTAATCCATTAGAGGACGAAAATGTCGCCCTGATCGCTTTGAAATTGTAAAGGAAGTTCCGATTATTCCGATTAAGAACGACGCCTATAGTTTTCGGTGAAGTTCAGATTTCATTCAGGGGGTCAATGAATTTTGTCAGATTTTCTAGTCGCTTTAGAGGCAATTATTATATCGCATGTTTTACAAGGTGCAGGAGATGTGATCAAATACTTAGAGCGGCTGTTTAGATGATGATCGGTCAATATTCCGAGGGTCAATCAACCAAAGCATAAAGTGACAAGTTTTTTATTTTATGGCGTAAAAATGCACTTCAAGAAAAATAATGGAAAGTATGCCAGGGTTAGAAAGATGAACTGTTGACCTGTAATCGATCAAGAGGGTGCAAATATCACGAAATATTGTCCAGCTTCAGAATATAGAACCACAGAAAGTTAGAGTTCCGTGGTAGTTGAGTAGGGTATCATATGGTCGGCCCCGTCCGACTATACTGATCCGCTCACTGGTTTGTTTCTATATTTAAGAATTTCATACACTCCAACAATAATTTTAATTCCAAAATTCTGGAGTCCAGCTCTATACGTTCACACATAATCATGTTGTACCAAATATAGTACCTTTTAGTACACATAAGTACTATGCTTCCATATTTCTATTCTATATTCCAACTGCAACCATTATTCCAAATTTTAAGTTTCCAGCTCTCTGAAAATTGTACCAAATCTGGTGCCGGTTAGTACTTTTCTCTATAGCTCAATCTTCAATAGTAATCATAACTCCAAATTTCAGGTTTTCAGCTCTGTCCTTTCGATAAAGATCCAAATTTTACTAAATTTATTACCATATAGTACCTTTCTTACCAATAAGTACGATTTTCCTAAACTACATCAATTCTACACTCCAACAGTCATTTTAATTCCCAATTTGAAGACTCCAGCTCTATCTGCTCACTTAAATGCAACTTGCACCAAATTTAGTACCATTTAGTACTTTTCGTACACATAAGTGTTGCTCTCGTACAGAAAAATAAATGAATACTTTTTTTATATCTAATTTTAAAGCATATTTTTGCGTGCTTCAGAACATATATAAAACATCATGACACCAAAGACCTATTTAAATGGCGCTGTAAATGTAAATGTCAACGTTCAGTTACAACCTTTAAAATATTGAAAATGAAACTCGAACTTTATGTGAGGATTATGTCAAAATATCGACCGATATCTTATATTATCTGCAAAGATGTTTATAACAGGGGAAAGGTCCTCAATGCCAAATTACGGCCACATCAGTTTGGCAATGTGACTCCAATAAAGTACCGAAAATGGGATGACACCTTTATATGTGGGATTTTCGCAAAGATATTGTCCGTCTTTTAAGAACCCATAATGTCCATTTACAGTCCCGTAATGCCCATTTACAGACTTTTTGCTGGGAAAATGGAGCTAAATATTAACCTATAATGAGAATTTCCCCAGTCCAAGCATCCCTATTAAAAATATCTCTCCATTAATTTTATATCGTTAATCTTCAACTTCACTACGCCATCTGGTGGCCAGAAGCTGTATTGTGTCATAAAAATAAGAAGTGAGATGAGTTTTTATGTGTCGACATTATGCTTAGCCCAATCGCCATCTAGTAATTAATAGCTACACTAATGTTTGGGTTTAAAACACAACTAACTACCACCAACATTCGAACTGTTCTCAAATAAATACAACCACCTCTCACTTGGAGAATTATTTATTCTTGCAGTGTAGACCACAACCATCTACACAAAATATTACTCTTACACAGGACTACACATTTTTATACCCTCCACCATAGTATGGAGGGTATACTAATTTTGTTTTTCCGTTTGTAACTCATCGAAATAATCATTTCCGACCCTATAAAGCATATATATTCTTGATCAGCGTAAAATTCTATGACGATATAGACATGTCCGTCTGTCTGTACGTCTGTTGTAATCACTCTAGCGTCTAAACGAATTGAGATAGATCGCCAAAATTTTGCATAGAGTCGTCTTTTGTCTGCAGGCAGGTCAAGTTCGAAGTTGGGCTTTATCGGTTCACGTTTTGGCATAGCTCCCATATAGGGGTACCCCCAAATTTTCGGTATTTTGGAGTTCTTGAGCGCGTTTTTCAACCGAATTCGCTGAAATTTGCTATATTGAGTTCCTTTTAGGTACTTAATATCTCCACTTTTTTTGGTAGCCCCCCATATAACGGTACCTCCTAATTTTCAGTATTTTGGAGGTTTTGATCGTATTTTTCCACCGAATTAGCTGTAATTTAGTACTTTGAGTTCATATTGGGTAGTAAATCTCTCCACTAAAAATTGTAAATATAGGTCCACATTTGCTGGTAGCCCCCATATAAGGGTACCCCCCAAATGTCGGTATTTGGGGTTCTTGAGCGCGTTTTTCAACCGAATTCGCTGAAATTTGGTACATTTGGTTCATATTGGGTGCCAAATATCCACCAAAAATTCTAAATATAGGTCCAATTTTTCTAGTAGCCCCCATATAAGGGTATCCCCAATTTTCGCTATTTTGAGGTTCTTGAGCACGTTTTTCAACCGAATTCGCTTAAATTTTGTATTTTGTAGTTGTATATAGTAACAATTTTCCATACAAAAAATTATTTATATGCACCCCCTCTTTGGGGTAGTCCCCATATAACCCCCTTTTTTATATTAAAATAGTTATGCAATTTGTTCCGCGTTTTGGATTTGGTTTAGACCTAGCCCCTGTGTGGGAGGTACCAGAAGTAGTGGACCGACATTCCCCATCTTCGAACTTGAACTAAGTTTGGAAGAAATGATAAGATGGCCAAAGTTTGGATGAAATCAAAATTTTCTGGAACAAATTTGGTCCAAAGAAACATGGGGTCTAGAACCATTTTCACCGTGTCATTATCCATAAATTTTTTATAGACAACTATACCCTTAATTGTCCATTAAAAATTTCTGAAATTTGTTTTATAGTTTACATTGTGGTTTACATAACCGGTTTGTGGAAATATCGATATAGGTGTTTGGTCTATTTGTTCCTATATATCTTTCGATTTGGACGAAATTTTGTATAGCGCACTGAATTAGGTCTAGAATGATGTGTGTAAAGTTTCGTAAATATCGGTTCAGTTTTAGATATAGCTCCCATATATTTTCGTCCGATTTAAGGTAAATGGTGCACCAAAGTCCCTAGATATCTTTCTAAACGTCTGTTCGGAGACATTGTAGAATATACCTAAAGTGGTGAAGGGTGTCATATAGTCGGCCCAGTCCGACTTTACTACTTTCCTTATTGGTTTAATTTAAAATTTGGTATATTTGCACCCCTTTTGACCGAAAAATCAAAACTTTCTTACCCTGGAATGTTTTTCCGGAGTGATAAGATTTATTCAAATTTTGAAAATGGCATGCTTGTTCCTTCATCATATCCCTTTTAAGTTTAGTTATGTTCGGGTCATAATGCATACACTTTTCATACTCTGTGAGATTACACTGAGCAACAAGATTTTGGGGAGGTATGGAGAATTTCTTATGGTGACGAACGGTCTTGGTGGGATATAAGGAGTGATGATTTATACCGTTGTTTGCAGCTAAGGCGGGTTATTTTTAAGATGATATGCCTTCAGTCAAATAGAATAAATTGTTGATTATGAAGAACTGTCTTATCAGTTGATCCTATTATAACATTTATTTGCGGGAGGCAGATCCGGATCCTTAAATGCCCACATAGTTTTTACATCAGATTTTACAAATATCTTGGTTTTCCCTAACGACCTGACGATTTAATTCAAATGACGAAAATGAAAAATTGAAGGCCTTGGTTTGTGTACCATAACTTTGGAACTGCTAGAGGTATTGGAATACAATTATTGTCAATTGAAAGCTAAGAAGTCTGACTGTCTCTAATTCTATTAATTCGGCATACTAAAAATTGGTCTAAGACCAATATTTCTCGACGTTACAAACTCTTGGGGCCACATAAAGATTTTATACACTGACAACATAGTTGTGTGGGGTATAATTATTTCGCCCTATGAATAATGATCCATTTAAAGGGCACTATAAATGTCAGCAGCTATATCGAAAATTGTCTGCCAAAATGTGTTTCAACCACAAAAAATCCGGAATGACAAACTACAGTCACTAATAAATGCTGAATAGCAGAGGGTCCCTTGTATAGGAGCTATCTCAGAAATTTACCTTTAATGATACAAATCTGCCCGGAATGTCAAGATGCAGATCTTATTTGTTAGAACAAATACAAGATCGTACTGTTAATTAGTCTCAGGTGCACCCTCATAGAAGGCCAAAAGATTCTATATATATGTATATGCAACCAAAAAGTCATTTTATAGAAGACATTCACATAGAAAAAATCGAAGATCTATGTAAGACCACCAGCTTTTCTTATAGAAAAAGGAACGTTGTTCTTTTTGAAAAGCTAAAAATATATTCTTACAGAAAAACAGAAAGGTCTTCTTAAAGAATGCCAAAAATGTTTCTAATATATTACCAAAAATATATACTAATTAGGGCCCAAAAATATTTCTTATAAATAGTCAACATGTTATTCATAAATATAACACATGGGTCTTAATTTATATTAGCAAGAACTTGCTTTTCTGTACAACCTTAATTCTTATATTTTATTTCAGCAAAACTAATAATAAAACTATCACACTTCCACCTTAAATTACAACCTGTGACATTTAATATGTCACAGTCAATTCCGGTTGTTACAATTACAAAGCCAGGGAAAATCACAAACACACAAGCACCCACATACAGTAAAATCTCCATAGTCCGGATCTCGCTAATACGTATACTCATTGCATATTCTATAATACGGATTGTTTGTCTGTGTTTGACTCTCAAATCCGGATTGTGAAGATGCATATTTTTATTTTAATTAAAATCATAGCAAATTTTAATGAAAATGATTAATAAATAATCTAATTTTTAAATAAAAATATAAAACTACTTAAATTACTACTAAACTAATAAAAAGATTTAACAAATTGAAAAACCTTGATACTCCAGAAAATTTGGCAATCCGCAATAATTTGTCTAGATTATCAAGATTTTACTGTTTACTCAATATTTATGTCAAATAGAAATTGACAGAAGTTATCAAACACAAACACAAGCAAAACACAGTGTAAAGAAAACGCGAATAACAAAGCTAGAGAAATAAAAAAACCACCGGGAAAAACTAAACGAAATGTGAGTCAATACAAATAAAATAAAAAAAATCAATCAAAATACCTCCCTTTAATCGAACATGCCATCAATATTTAATAAAGACTAAATACACAATAACAAATATCTACGTAAAAAAAATAATAAAAACAACAACACAATGGAATCGATTACAGGAAAACCTAATAAAAAAACTACGCCATTAGCCATACTCAACAACATCATCATGACGATGATGACGACGACGGCAACGAGAATGATAATCATTGACAGCAATCGACAGGCGAAACACCACCATTTCCCCAATATTTATAATCATAATAATCGACATCCTACCTCTTCAAAATAAAATAAACAAACACACAACACCCTATTGATGGACTACCCACCGGCAGCCTCTCTTTGCCGTTGATTTTTTATCAATAATTTGGTGTAGTCTTGTTTCAGTTGTTTTATTGTTGGTGTTGTTGCGATAGATAAAAAGCGGCACTACTTATCGGGGCAAATCATCAACACATTTCACATTTTATTTTGTGAGGAGGCGCTGTTCTCTACTGCCTTGCCCCACCTTCCGCAAAATCTTCCTGAAGCTGAAACAGCCAACCACACACCCACCCAACGGAGAAACATTTCTCCCACCAATTCATAAAATTTCTAAATAAAACAACATCAAATTTTCGGAAAACGAAATATCCGCACTGAGGTACACATTCGTTTGTCTCAATGAAAATGTTACAACAACATCAGTTTTTTTTTAAATAACAACAATCTAAAATAAATTTTATAAAAATAGAAAAATCAATTCCATGATGATGTTGACGGTATTGGACAAGAATAAGGAACAACAAACCAGCTAAGCGAACCAGTCAGTCAGTGTCATCAGCAGCAACAACAACGATAACAAAAACATTAGAAATAATTTTTTTTAAAAATTTATAACATAAAGAGTTCAAAGAGTAGAAAAAAGAGACTTTATTTCTGGTGGATGAGATTAGTATGTGTCATATTTATGTTGCAGAGAAAATGGGAATTGAGAGACTCTCGCAAAATAACAGTCAAATCAGTGTTGCTAACATGCTCCATTGACTGACATAACGATTCATCAACGCTTACACGAAACGCCTGTAGCTAGAATCTTGAAATTTTGGGTAAGGGTCACTCTTGGGTGTCAGATAAGGCTGTATTTTTGGAAATTCGCACTAAAGCAGTAACATTTGTATTTTGGAGTGTATAATAGATGTGCCAATAGCGGTTTTTCGAAATTCAAACTATAAGTATCCGAAAAGTACAATTTCGTAAACTTTAAACGGAAAGAGCGTAAAACTGTGTTTTTTTTTATGATTCAAGGTTGAAATGTACCAATATATCATACAATTTTAAAGTGTGCACTGATGTATACGAAAAATACTAAACAGTAATAATTTTGGTACTATATGATTTTGGGTGATTTTGAAGTGTGCACTAATGTATACGAAAAGTACTAAACAGCACTAAATTTAGTACAATATGAATTTGGAGGAACGCATGGAGTTGGAATCCTGAAATTTGAAATTATCACTACCGTCAGTGTAGTGTAGAATTGCGATATGTATTTTTGGGAATGTGTGCTTATGTGTATGAAAAATACTAAATGGTACAATATTTAGTACAATTTGGATTTGGGCCATACGATCGAGCTGGAACATTGAATTTTGGAAATAAGATAACGATTGTTTTGTGCGATTTAAAGAGTTATGGAATTTTGTACTTATGTGTATCAAATGGTACTAAATTTGATACAATGAAGTTTTAGAAAATCGTACTAATGTGTACTAAATGTAATACAATTTGAATTTGGGTAGTCCGATATGGCTGAAATCCTGAAATTGGGAAATACGATTTCTATTGGATTGTGTGCTGTAGATACTTATGGAAATTTGTACTTATGGGTACTAAATGGTACAACATTTGATACAATTTGGATACTGACATTTAAAATTAATTGAGTGAGGAATTGGGAAATGTAGTTTTGAAAATTTTTACTTTTGTGTACGAAAAGTATTGAATGGTACTATATTAAGTACAATTTCGATTATGGGTAAACTGATCGAGCTGGAACACTAAAATTTGGGAATAAAAAAATTTAGATAGTTATGGAAATTTGTACTTATGTATACTAAAAGGTACTAAATTTAATACAATTTGAATTTAGGTGATCCGTTTGAGCAGGAATCTACTAAATGGTACTAAATTTGGTGTAATTGGGATTTGGATGAACCAATCGGACAGGAATCCTGAAATTGGGAAATATAATTTGTGTGGCATTGTTGAGGTAGATAGTTATGAAAATTTATATTAAGGTGTACTAAATGGTACTAAATTTGGTAAAATTGAATCATGAAATTTAAAATATTTTGGAACAAAATGTAATAGATGGTAACAAATTTAAATTTGTACTTAATTAAATTTAATACAATTTGAATTTACATGATCCGATAGAGCAGGAATCTACTAAATGATATGAAATTCGGTGCAATTGGAATTTGGTTGAACCAATCGGGCGGGAATCCTGAAATTGGGAAATATAATTTGGGTTGCATTGTTGAGATAGGTAGTTATGAAAATTTATATCAATGTGTACTAAGTGGTACAAAATTTGGTTAAATTTGGATTTGGTTGAACATAAAGAACTCGAATCATGAAATTTATAACATTTTTGAACAAAATGTAATAAATGGAACCATTTCAACTAACTAACTATTGGAGTATCCAATTTGATCCAAACTTCGTACAAAGGAATTATATCCGATATGGCGTCTATTGGTTCAACATATCGGCTTTATCATGTACACATTTTGGTAATTACCCCTCAAAGGTTCTATTTTTTTTTTCTTTTTTTTTTTTGGAAATGTTTAGATCTCGTATGAAGCAAATTGAATATCGGATATCCATGTTTTGGACACTGTTACATTAATACTAACATAATATACATTTAGGGCAAATATGGGCTCTCTTAGTCCATTCTTCTGAGACATTAAGAGGAATGGATTATTAGACCCACTGGAAGTGGGAACATTTTAAAATACAGAATTTGATGGGAGAATTCGAACTGAGAATATAAAAGAAACAAGAGGCTTATAAAATTATGTTATGGTCGTTTACCGACTACGTCCTGTCTTTGCTGATCAGAAGAGATTCGGAAATTGTCCAATCTGGTGTTCGGAAACCCCAAGAAATATTAAAGAGAAGCCTCTCCATCCTCATCTTATGACTGTTTGGTGTGATTTATGGTCTGGCGTGTTCATTGTACCGTACGTTTTCGGAAATGGTCGAAATTGTATGGTATTAATTTGTACAACGTCCAGAAGAAGGAACAAATGAACACTTTTACGGAAGAGCTGATCGCAATTGGCCACCGAGATTTTGTGACCTTACAAATTTTTCCTTTGCGGTCATGTAAACATTAAGGTTTACACTAACATCCCCGTTTCCATTGAATACCTCAAATATAGAATTCGAGAAGAAGTGGAACACATAGGGCAGCAACTTTTTGCATGACTGATATTAATTTTGAAGCTGCATGACCTGTGGACCTCTCTATAGATCCCACAACTTCTGGTAGAACTTCATCTATAGGCCGTCCCTTTAGGTTAACATTACAATTTTCTTATTTTTTTCACGGATGGTATTATTGTCTTATTAATCAGTCTATCTTTCACGATGACATGTTCCCGCAAAGCTATCTTTGGCTTCAACTCAATACTAAGTAGTTGGTTATTCATATTCTGTAATTGGGCATCGACCATTAATGACTGTAACAATTTACTTAACGATAAACCGCTAAATTAACCACACTTTCTAAGAACTTTTCAAAAAGCTCTTAAAGAGTGCCCATAAATAAGAGAATGCCTCAAAATGAGCAATAATGATTTATTAATTGAGAATTTCATCATCAACTCTGGTGTGGTGCGGTATGGCGCTGCTGTCTGTTGTGCGGTCCCACACAAACAATTTAAGGGAGCTTCATTGGCTCTTTGTCCAAAATTTCAATTCAGTTTTCCCTCAGATGTGGACGCGGAAAATGTAAATTTGGTC
Source organism: Musca vetustissima (assembly GCF_032173495.1). Taxonomy (NCBI): domain Eukaryota; kingdom Metazoa; phylum Arthropoda; class Insecta; order Diptera; family Muscidae; genus Musca; species Musca vetustissima. The sequence goes on along the minus strand of NW_026880658.1, from coordinate 236,696 downwards.
TCGTCGTCGCCGTTGTCTCTAGAAAAGAAATGTTTATTCCCGAAAAAAGTAAAAAACAAAAAAACCAAATTCGTGTTGAGCTATGAGCGGCGGTGTGTTTTGCGTGTTGTGTCATTATCATAAAATTTGTTGTCTTTGAAGGAAACTGAGCAAAACGACATCCAGTGGAAGAACGGGCGGTCGGTCGGTCGTTGTTACTACATCAAACGGTTGGACAAACGACTATCTGACTAACTAACTAGCAAAGAAAAATCCTAATAAGTGAATGAAATGTCTAACAACAACATCAATTAACTAATAAAAACAAATACAAGCAACGTATGCATACACACATAGGGAACATATGTATGTTCATATGTGTGTGAGTGTATGTCTACGTCAACGTGTTCAAGTAAATTGTTTAACATTAATTTGTATTTAGCATAAAGTGAGAAACAAAATTAAGAAATGAAATTTTAAATTGCCATACACACGCACACACAGCCATAGACGACATACACACATACATGTGTACGCAAGTAGCCATAAGCGCACTCACACGACACGCACACACACACGGAGACACACTTAAGCAGCAAGTAACAAACTAGAGCATTGTGTTTATGTTTATTATACGCCGTCTGACCGTCTGCTGTGTCGTATGAATGATACGAAACGACACCGCCACCGCGTCAGACCAGCCAGCCAAACAACCCAAATTGAAAGAAAGCTACAAAAAACAAGAGGAGAAGAAGAAGAAGAAAACAAGAACGCAAAGTAGCAGAAGCAAGGGAGGATACCCAATGAGGCGTTAACCCTAGAAAGCAACAACAAAACCAACAAAAAAGAAAGTACAAACAAAGCATAACTCAGACACACTTATTTGCACACAAACATAGTGGTCGTCGTTCTTTTTTTCATTGTCGTTGTCGTCTTCTTCTTCTATTTCTGCTTCATCTGCCACTTGGTGGTGCTGCTCTTCCTCGCTTTCTCAGTTTTTTGATTTATTAAGCAGTTGTTGTTGTTGTCGTCGTTGTGCCATCGACTAAAATCCAGTGAGCAGTGGTTGTGCCATACGACAGATTCGTTCGTGTGCCAATGAAAATGGCAAAGTAGAGGTTGACAGACAGTGACCTGTGACCTCATGGAACATTACAATCGAACATGTGTAAATATGTATGTATGTGTGTTGGAACATACATCGATGGGATTAGAGAGCCCAAGAAAAAGAGTACACTTTATCTTGACAGTGCTGACACCAAAAAGATTTAAAAAAAAATTAAAGGAAACGGCTTAAAAATGTTAGGCCCCAACCCTCAACACGAACATCACACACAAAGAAACCACAAATCAGGGAAAAAAGATCTTTCGTCTTTTCGTTCTTTCCCCCATTTAGACAACGAAGTCGGTTAAGTGCCCCTCGGTGGTTTGGCTTGGCCTACTAACAGACAGACAGAGAGACAGCCAAGTATCGGCAACACAGGTATATGGCAACGTAACACTTCATCCATCCAACCAAGCAACTAAACTGAAAGCCATACCCCAACCTCCCTCCACCTGCTGGATTTTGTTGTGCGGATTATAGAAATGCGATTTTTATTGAATACACACCGTGTGAGAGAGAGACCGGGAGAGTGAGTCACTGTTAGCTCTGTAACAGTCTCTGTTATGTGTGTTAAAATCGGTTATTCGTTACTCGTTGCTATGTTTGCTTGCTTGAGTAGTTTGACAGGGATAGAGAGAGAGAGAGAGAAAGAAAGGATAGAGAGTGTGCTCGTTTTCGTTTGTATGAATTAGAGATTTTCAAAACTTTTGCCTGCCTGTCAAATCAAAACCGTTGTTGATTATCCTGTTTGAATAGAGTTGCCAATGTATGTATAAATAACGAATATTTGTGGCAATGGTCGGCATGTGTTGGAGAGCCGTCTCCTATTTTCGCTAATATTTCAAATGATATAAATACCGCATATCCTCTGATGGTGTCGGAAATGTCATGTACAGTTTTGCATTATTCTAAATACAGTTGCTACAACAGTATCCAGGTTTGTCATGATAACTTGCCTGAAGGGAAGGACATGGAAGTAATGTCCGAACTGCCTAGAAAATCTTCCTGATTTAGAGTCTTCCTTTATATATTGTGAGATTATGTCATGTACAGTTTTGCATTATTCAGTTGCTACATCTCTGATCTTGCCTGAAGGGAAGGACAAAAGTATGCAATAGTATGAAAATTGTGAGATTATAGCTTATTCGTAATCTCTGTCTAGAAAAATAGGTATGAAAATTGATATATAAATTCTTCCAATTTGAAAGACCATTTTTCGAAATGATGTCTTCCACTTGATCTGTCCATCCAATTCGTGGCTTTCCCTTTCTGCGTAAACCATCAGATGGTTCGCTCTTATATGCCTTTTGATCTGGGGCATTATCATCCATCCTCACAACATAGCAATCGTAGTCGCTGCAGCTCGATATGTCTGACTATGTCGATGTCCGAGAATATATAGTACAGGTCATGGTTCATTCAACGGCGTTATTCACCGTCGACAAAGATCGGTTCATAGATATTTCGGAGAATTTATCTCTCAAACACTACAAGAGCTGCGTCATCTGCATGCGCAAGTAAACATGCTTCAAATCCATACACCAGCACGGGTAGTTTTTGAATTGATTTTACTCAAACCCTAGTAGCATTTGTTGGCCAACACTATTCATCTCCGGATTTCGAAGCTGATGTTATTATTTTTGTTTATGGCGGTACCGCGATATATAAAATCGTTCACTACCTCGAAGCTGTAGTTTTCAAGTACCACAGTTGGTCCGAGTCTATTGGACGTCTTGCGCATTCATACCATCAGCTTTGTATTCTCTGAAAGGATATGGATGTCGAATACGGCTTTATATTCGAGGAATATTTGGTTTGCGTCGATGTGTTTTCTTTTCCAGGATTTGGCGCAGAGTGGAAACCTGGTCTATGGCAAGGTCTTATGCCGCATTTGTATGTTCACATAGTACGCTGGATGTATTTTCTATGCGATGGGAAGGATAATAATTCCTCTATAGTTGGCACGTTGTCTCCTCTTTTGAACACCGGACTCAGCATGCTGAGGTTCCAATCATACGGCATGCATTCCTCTAGCCAGCTGGTGCATGCTCCTTACCAGCATCTGACCACCGATCTTGAATAGTTCGGCTGGTAATCCATCGGCACTTGCTGCTATTCTATACTTCAGCCGATTGCTATTCTGATCTGATCTTGGCTAGGTGGTATACACTCTATTCCGTCATCTTATATTGGTTCTGGAGTATTTTTTTCACCGCAACTAATTGATACCAGAAGCTTTGCAAAATGCTATCTGTTTTTGTCCCGCTCAAAATTTTCTTGTTCTTTTTTTCCTGAAAATGCGTTTCTCCTCTCTCCCTTTTTCTCCATAATTCTCTCTCGTGTTGCTACTACGTGCAGGGTTGTCCTATACGCTACTTTTTTACATCAGTAGCATTACGACACCATGAATTTCTTCATGGTGGTCTTTGGTACCCAAGTGTTGCTACTGCCTCAGTTTGTAGGGAATTGGCAATTCTTGACATTGTGCTTTTATGTTATTATCGAGACGAGGACTGATTTCTTCAAGCATCTGGATAAGTTGAGCGGAGTAGGCTTCTGTTACCTGTTGTGTTTGCAGCTTTAGTGGTGCGAATCGATATTCGCTCCTCGGATCGATCGAACGTCCAAAACACTGGATGAGGGCCGCCATCTGTCGCAACATGATCAATTTGATTACTCGTTGTATATCGAGGTGCTTGAATCAGATGCTGCTAACCAGAGAGAGAGAGAGAAAAGAAAGAAACCAGAAGGGGAGAAAGCCCGGAGGACTTGCGTATATCGAGGTGCTTGAATCTTGTGCTGCTAACTACCATGTTTTTTCGCTGCCCCGCAGTCAACTTAATGCCGTTGTCGGATATTTCTTCATGGAGGCTGAATTTTCCGGCAGTGGAACCAAAAATATTTTCCCTTCCGATTTTTGCATTAAAATCTCCTGGCAGAATTGTAATGTCATTGCCAGGGCAGCGGTCATATGCTGTTTCTAGGCGCTCGTAAAACATGTCTTTGGTCTGTTCATCTTTGTCTTCCGTCGAAGCATGGGCGCAAATGAGACTGATATAGAAGAACTTCGCTTTTATACGAATCTGGAGACGAGGTCTTTTATTCTCCTGTTAACCCTAAATCAGCAGGAAAATTCATGGTTCGTTTCATGGCATCTATAATAAATTTCGTAATCGTCTGATTTACTTACGCCTGCCCTTTGGGTTGAAAGTAGCTACCCAGGTGACAACGCGGGGAGGCCAGTGTCCACAATTGATATTAAAGGGGGACCAAGATAGACATGGGCTTTGCCATGCCGTTCCTTGGTATCTATCATCCTCTACATCTATCGAAATAAAACAAAATATTACGAGCTCTTCAATGAGTTCAACAACAAAATAAAGCTGTTAATATAGCCGTAAATGAAAACCATGTTATGGCAACACTACTCCCCTGTCTGTTTATTCTCCTGTTTATCGTTATTGTTCCCTGACTGTGGTGAAGGTGGTGTATTTATTCTGGCTACTACTTTTTCTACTACGCCAAGGTACTGTTGTGAGCTCTCGTGGTTTGTACACTGCATACATGTGAGTGTATGTGTGTGTTCTCCCTGTGTGTCCTGAATGGATGTGCGCAGCTACACAAAATGCTTCTTCTTCATCATGCTATTTTTTCATTCCTCTTTTTTTATTCATCCAGAGATTCCTTAATCATAATCATCATCATATACCACCAAAGCATAACTTCACTTTCATAGAACCAAAACGAATAAACGACTGGAAAAAAGGAATTTTTGGAAAAATAGAAAACTAAATTTTTAAATAAAAATTCTTTGGTGGTAAAGTGAAATAAAAAAAAATGTCTTAACCAAGTGACACACAAAAAGACTGTAAAGTTTGAAACCAATTGCAATAATGTTTAAATAAAAAAATAAAAGAAAATCCACAAAGAGGGATAAATTCCATGCTACAAAAAATACCCAAAAAAGGGATACAAAAGAAGTAAAGCAAAAAAAAATTGAGTGAACCCAGAATGTAAATGCCCTCGAGGCCATTTACCACAAATGGTTATATACGTCTCCTGTAAAAACCAAAAAATAAAATAATAATTAAATAAAAAATAATTAATTACAACGGTGCATATCACCTGCAGTGTTAAGCTAAACTAAAAATCCAACAAAAAACCTAAATACAAATATTCCAACAACAACAAAAAAGAAGAAATCCGTTCCATAACCATACCGTCTTGTCTTTCCTCCTCTATATATAACTAATTACAAAAAAAATAAAAAAATAAATATATATGTACACACTCTCAGTTAAAAAGAAGAAAAAATAAATTAATACAAATTAATATATATATAATTACAAAATATATAAATCACATTCATCATCTTCTACATATGTATGTGTGAACATATATTTATATGTATATTCCTCCAAATGCAAACGCTTCCTATTTTACAACTTTATAGTAGACGCAGAAGATTGTCGTACTCCTCGTTTGTGAAAATCAATGGCCTTAGCAAGAAAACTTGGCGCTGTTGTTGTTGTTGTTGCTGTATTCGTGGTGAAGTACAAAGCAAAAATTTCTTTTGAATTTTTAGTTCGGCCATCCAGTTTCGTAGATTGTGACGGCGGTGACGGCAACAATGTCGACAATATAAACGAGCATAAAAACGGAGACGACGACAACAGCACCAGCAGCTCCCCCACAGCTCCAGTGGATTTTAAGCAAAGGAATTAACCGAAAAGGCAACAACAAAACAAAAAACCCTAACCAAAAACAAATAAACAAACAATATAACACTCACACACATACAATTCTAACAAATTATGGGCTGTGGACAAAGTAAAATTCATCTTTATCCTCGTAAATCGAAAAGTAAAGCGAATGGCAAAAAAGGAGGACATGGTAAGTGTTAGTATTAGAAGAAGTAGTCATTTAGAGAAATATCCAGTCAGTCATTCAGCCATCCTGCCTAACCAATCCATTTCAAAAATGTTCACCCGCCTTCCCCCCATCCGGGCAACATAGTCTGTACCATGAAACGTATACGCAATGTAATCTAACATAACAGCATAACATTGAGAACAATAACAACAACAATAACGACAACATGCTATTGTTTAATGCAAAAATAAAGTAACCACAAATAGTTTAGCAACAACACATCAGGAGAAAACAACAAAAATAACAGAACACCGAGAGCAAATTGAAAATAACAATTAAACATTTAACACTCCATATGAAATGATTTGAAACAGTTGGTTTTTATCAACTCCAACCCCAAATGCACTCTCTCTCGCTCTCCCACAAATTATTTTTACATTACAGTAAATTAGCAATGATACCAATCTAGCGATTTTTTTACACGCAGACTTGACTAAATTAAACAAAAGGTTTAGCCCTTAGTATATTTGGACCAATTCCCAACTTTATACAACGTTAATTTTGGATTATCGACAGGATCAAATTTTGGTATGTGACCATATGTTCACACTAGCACTGCTCGGGTAAAGGTATTTAGATGGTTTATGGATCGTCTTATGAGTGTGACCATATTGGCACGCTAACACAGTTTTAATTATTTCTGTGATTTTCTTTTAACATGGAAACCCTGGCAAACACTTATTGTCAACGCCATCTACTGAATGGGAAGATTCAAAAATCGATTACGCAAAATTTAATTTAAGGGGACCCCCCCATTCTCGAGATCAAAAAATTATTTGATTTAATTTGAATTTACACTAATTCAAGAATGTCCCTACAAAATTTCAAGTGAAAATCTCAAGAACTCTTGAAGATATATCCGATTTATTGTGTCAGCATCAAGTGACGGCTGAAGGGCTTCTCAAACTTTAAACGCGTTTTTCTCTAAAGATTTTTTTGCGAATGGCTGGCACGATAACTCAAAAACTAATAATCCAATCGGTTCCAAAATTTTCAACATTTCTCTGGGAGTGTATAGCTCTCGTATGAACTAGGATAAAGCCAATCGGTGAAGATCTTCCTTATTTTTTAACTTGGTTTTTGGTAAAAAATCGGCGATTTTCCAAAAATATTTTTCAAAGGTCCACCATTTTGTTAATTTTAGAGCGAAATCAATAATCCTAGTTCATACGAGAGCCAGACATGTACTCTATCTAACACCGTTGAAATTTTCGGATTCCGATGTTCCAGTGAGGAGTTATCATGCCTGCCATCAAAAATAAGGACTTTTCTTTAATTACAAAAAAACAACAACAAAACAGTAACAAAAATTTTTTGAAAATTATTTTTCTTCTCTTTTAAATCTTCAAATATATATGTGCAAAGTTACAAACCTCAACAAGCATTGGTATTGATTTACCAGCCCATTGGAAATCTTGAAAAATTAAAATCCCTTAAACTGTTGTCCTACGGTACATATTTAAGTGAAATTGGTGTCACTTAAAAGGTACTATTTCAACTTTTGTTGTAAAATAACATATACAGTATTCCCCGCTTAATTACCTTCCACGATTATTTAATCCGATTTCAGAATGCTAAGTTATTTTCAGTACAATCCCTTATAAATTTGCACGTTTATTTACCCCATTTTAATTACCCATTTCATTTATATGCCTCTAAATAACTTCCCCAACGTAACCGTACCTTTAAATCTGTCCCATGTAATTACCCAATGTATTTTTTTCAAATCTGGCAACTTCACTTAAAATGGCTTACATTTGCTAGTGCACTTGCCACAAGTTTCGTGAAATTTTGAAAGTTTTCGTGAAATGTCTCCCAGAAATACATCTTTGTCTATCAAACTAAAGCTCCACTTAATATATCAAGCAAAAATGAACGAAACAACAACAACCAATGTCCACCGATATTTAATTAACTGGGTCCCACGGATAATTACTCTAGCGAGGTAATTAACCGTGCACGCTCAATTACCTTCCACAAATAATTACTCAAAAATCTTGAACTTTTCACTGAGATAATTAAGCGGGTTTTACTGTAATTTATAAATTCTATTTATTTACTATTATTTACTTTTTCATATGACACCTTTTTTGTTGAAATAATGAAACAAGATTTGCATGATTTCGATCATGCCCATCAATAGATGGCGCTGAAGACGGGTTTATAAAAATTGCATACCCCATTTCTTTTTGCTATAACTGCTTCGTTTGCAGATATTAAAATAAAAGTGGTTTCATATTAGAGGTTCAATCGTATATTATTTCAAAATTCGATGTTACTGGATAAAATTAAGGTTTTAAGAAATAGGTATTATACTTTCCTGATACCTTGACAACTCCGGTAAAAACTATTGCATGATTTGAATCAATATATGGCGCTGATGACTGATTGATAAAAAGTTGCATGACACATGACAAGGACCTCATCTTCGAACCCAATGGACCCCACCTTCGAACTTTATTTAAGTTTGACCTTCTGTTACCTCCCACGCAAAATTGTATAAGTTGTGCTGAAATTAAAAGTTTAAAGTAGTATATATAAAAGAGCTGAAGAGATTCTCTGTAGACGAGAAAGAGGTAGTCTTTATAAATCTCTGTAGACGAGCTGCAACAAAGGAAGAACAGAGAGATGAAGGTAGTATTTATAAACGAACTGGATAATGTCAAAAAATGGCCTGAAGGGAGCCTTAATAGAAAAAGTTGCAAGAAATCTTTATAGAAGAGCGGAATGTAGTTTTTATAGACGAACTAGTTTATTTATCCACCAAGAGCCTGTAGTGCCAAATTACAGCATCTTCGGGTGGAAAATTCGTCCCTAGAGGTTATGTTAAACATACAGTGCTGCTCAAAACATTTGCAACCAAGTCATCTGCTGGACAAAACCCATAATTTTATTGAAATAAAAAAATGTGAAACTAAGTTTTAATTACCTCATTCAAACAACATATACATTAGAACTTTTTACTCGGTTAACCTTCTTTATAAGGATTTATTTGACATATATTCAAAGGAATTGATAATTGATACTCACTGGTTTAACGAAATCCGGTAAAATGTAAACGTACTATCAGTCTTTGATAAGGTTTATAAAATATTAATTTCATATCAACAAGATTTTTTTGTAAATTTGACAAATAACGTAAAAATTCATGTTTTCTGTGCTCAAAACATTTGCAACTTATACTATGTGTCACCAATGACGTCGTTTAATGACTTATGCACATTAAAATTTTTTTTTCAATTTTTCAATATACAATTTCCCGTGCTTGGGGTCATTGTCTTTATGAAGATGCATTACTTCCGATAAAATATTTATGTATTCTTCTGGCCTTATAATTCCAGTGATTTTTGAATCGGTACAATTCCTTGTCCGGATTTTATGAATACCATAATGGTGTCTCCACCATGTTTTACAACACCTTTTGTATATCTTGGATTGAGACTTTCAATAGGGCCTGTTTTTTGTCGATCTTCTTTTTATAGATATAAAACTGTCGAAATATTATTATAGAGAAGGAAAAAAATTAACGTGTATTAAGTAGTTGCAAATATTTTGATCGGGCCAAAACACGTTTTTATATATTCTTGGGAAAATAACAACAACATATTGAAATATGTATATAATTTTTTCCAATTATAATTTAAAATGATTGTTTTAAAAACTTATAAAATCATCTACATATTAATTTCGCCTCATTTTATTGCATTTCAGTTCTAGTTGCAAATGTTTTGAGCAACATCGTTGTTACGGTATGAGATTGTTTTCATTATGGCAAACTTTTATATTTTAGCATTTTGTCTCCGAATCCATGGTTTAACGCCAAGTATAATGTGGTTCTTTTTAGGCACTTTTCGAATTCTAATGACAAAACTGCAAAAATTCTAAATTTGAATGTTAAAATTTGTAGCATCTGCTAAAATACCCTTATATAATTTCCTACATTTAAAATTTTTATTTGACGATTATTAAACCAAAACCATATTGGCATCACTGATTAAGCAAACAATACTCCCTGTAACACATCATCATCATCACCGTCGTCGCAAATCATATACACATAATAGAACTGAATTAGACGAGCGCACAGCCAAACGCACACACACACACACACCATTTCTAATTTCCATTCCCACCCATTCATTTATTGTGTGTGGCCTCCTTACTTCGTTCCTCCTCTCTGGCATATGCTTTTCAGTTTCACATGGTGTTCTACTCAGAACAGGACATAAATGTCGGTGAGCGAGAGTGTCTGTGTGTGTGAACGGGGCTCTATTGTATGTATGTGTGTGCATGTTGTTTTGTGTGGAATACAACATTTCGACATAAATAAATACAACATAAATAAGTGGTACATTTGTTCCATAAGGATTTGGAATTTATACCGAAACACACCACCCTCACATACCGCGCCAGCCACCTGTTCGTTTATTTAGATTTTTATGGCTCAGTGTTCGTTGTTTACACATACACACCCATACACATAGATATTTAAGTCATAAAGTATGCTTTGAAGGACGGATTCGTACATACAGCGGTCGTTCATTGTTTTTAAGTTTTTCAGTTGCTCTGCCAAGGCACAAAGACCCACAATCAGTGGCCAAAGAGAGTGTGAAAAGTAGAAGGGTGAAAACCGAAGAGACGACACAAAAGAGAACTAACAAACGGGCACTTATTACACCTTACAATTTACATTAAATGCGTTAAAACAAAAACAAACAAAAAATTGGTATACGCTTTTTGTTGTTGTTAATGGCTCTGTTAAGCCAACGAGGCAGTAGCAGAAGAAGAAGAAACAGCTGCAGCAGAAACATCAGCCGCCATCAACATCAGGCTTTTAGACATTTTAGCCAAGACTGAATACAATCAACATGTTAGCATTACTTTTGTTTGGCATGGTTTCCATGTCGAATTATGCGATTTTCGCATTACACACGCACACACATACATACACATTCCACACATTCTAGGTATTTGTTGTAAGCTGCATAAGCTTGTAAATATTTTTCTTGTCTTTATTAAATTTTTTTATTATATAGTTAAGAATTGTTATTTAGTAACAGCCGTAGGGGAATTGTTTTGTTTTTTTGTTTAGAGGAATGTTGGTGTGAATGTTTTGTCTATTCCAAGGCTGAAGAGAACGCCCACAGTCTTTATAGTGGGGAGCAGTGGTGATTGTATATAGACGAGCTGGAGGAAATCTTTATGTAGACGAAGTGAAGCTGGTCTTTATAGACGAGTTTGAGAGAGTTCATAGAGGGAGCTGAAGGGATCCTTTAGAGGTGATCTGAAGGAATTAAATATTGAATATGTGTAGGAAGCTTTTATAGAATAAAATGCGTCGTATAGAGCTGATGGGGAGCGAATAGAGACTTCATAGAAGAGCTGAAGGGAGTACATAAATACGACCTGAAAAAAGGTGTGGGAGTCTTTATAGACGAGCTGAAAGGAGTCTTTATAGAAGAGCTGAAGGGAGTCTTTATAGACAAGCTGAAGGGAGTCCTTATAGACGACCTGAAGGGAGTCTTTATAGACGACCTGAAGGGAGTCTTTATAGACGACCTGAAGGGAGTCTTTATAGACGACCTGAAGGGAGTCTTTATAGACGACCTGAAGGGAGTCTTTATAGACGAACTGGAGGGAGTCTTTATAGACGAGCTAGAGGGAATCTTTATAGACGAGCTGGAGGGAGTCTTCATAGACGAGCTGGAGGGAGTCTTCATAGACGAACTGGAGGGAGTCTTTTTTCAAGGAAGTCTCTATACACTACCGGAAATGATTTTATATAGAAGAACGGAAGGTAATCCAGTGAACCCCATTAGTGAACCCCATTTAGACAAGAAGAAGACGAAATTAAGATAATATCTATTTATAATATAAATAGAAAAAAACTTGTAAAGCCAAGCCGAACAAGGTGGACTAAAAAGATTCATGTTGTAGTCTAAAATTACACATTAAAAAAAAAACAAATAACAAATGTCAATATTTTATTTAGGCCAAAAGGGCATATAAACTATCAAAAATGGAAAAATGTACAAACGAAATTTCCAATAATTCGGATGTTTTTGTTATTGCAACTATCACTGTTGAACCTAAGTAGATACACATATGGCCTCTTTCCCCAGTACATTGAGCCTTTTTGCCATTCCCCTAATGACTCTGGGTCCCAATGGTGCAGATACTAGTGGCATACACATATTCCGAATACAATTGACATTCAACTCTTGGAGACAATTTCCACGCTGAGCATCCTGAGCATTGGGATGCATTAAAAGGATTGAATTGAAAGCACACAAACACACACTCACACATACACAGAAGCCATTACAATAACTGATTGATTTTTTACTAATTTGTTACTTGATTGAATGTACACATACACACCCATGCGTGAGTGTGTGTGTGTATATATATATTATCTTTCTTTCACTAACATCAATGAATCAGAATAAATATGCACATACACAGGCACTCACACACACCATTTGGTCCTGTTAAACAGCACTTGAAACGATGAATAACAACGCCATTAATGAAAACAGGACACACATGATTTGTCATCGAGAGCGCTAACGATGAGACGACGAGATGTGCAAACAAAAGATTCGGGTCATGCAAATCGAATGTTTTCATTTTATAGACCATACCTGATGGCAGTTAATGTTCTGTCGTTTTGCCTCCTTCCCGCACAGAGGATTTACATGACCTCGTCGTTTGCCTATCGCCTGAGTCTATAGCTAGGTGTTTTGAGGACGACAATAGAGAAAGGACCTGCATAAATATTTTTTTATTGTTTGTTTTGTTTTAATATCACATTAAGAATAATGTCATGTAAATGTGGAGGTGGAGGTGGGTGTGTGTGTACGGAAAAATATTTCTGAATGTTCAAGTGTGTGTGTCCGATGGAGAATAAGAACTTTGCTGCATCTGAATGATAATAGTTTTTAATTAAAATGCATTTGTGCGAGGATTGTTGTATGTTTGTTAGGAAATATATTTTTTTCTTATCTCCTTTGGCCAACCAGTAAAGATGCCCAAAAATAATTCAGGATTTTGCTTAAAAGGGCAAGGATATGTTCTTGTTTTCTTAAATTCATTGAGTTGGACAGGTCATTTGGAAGATTATAAACGATTTAATAATAATATTAAAGGGCACCTGAAAAAAGTCTTATGTCTATAGAAGAGCTTAAGAAGACCTTGTGGTTTTATAGGGGCTGAGGAAGTCTTCTAAAGTCTTCTACTTATAAAAGACCTCTTGAAGGTCTTCAGATAATAGAAAAGTTGGCCATGGTATTCTGTATATAAAAGAGCTGAAGATTTCTCAATTGGAAGAATGTCATGCTATGTTTTTTTTGGAACTTCTTGTAGTAAGTCTATGTAAGTCTAAGGTCTGAAAAAGAGTCTTCTGTCTAAAGAAGAGTTGATGTCTTCCAAAGAAGGTCTTCTGACTACAGAAATGCTAAAGCAGGCTTTATTTCTATAGAGGAACAGAGTATTGAAAACTAATTGTATGAGGTCTTCGGTATATAGAAGCACTTAAACAGGTTCGATGACGTTTTGGTTTTATACAAGAGTATGAGGTGCTCGTTTGTCTACGAAAGAGCAGCAAAAGGCTCTTTATTTAGAATAACGTATTCTGTCTATAGAAACTCTAAAGATCTTCTGACTTCAAAAGAGCTAAACAAGCTCTTCTGTCTCCGAAATACCTGATGAAGGTTTTCTGTCTAGAGATGAGGTGAAGAAGGCTTTTTTTCTATAAAAAAATATGTATTTTGTCATTTGCCTAGAGAAATATTGAAACAGACTTCCAATGTCCACAAGAGGTTGGAAAAGGTATTTTGCTATAAAAGATCTGAAGGCGATATTTCGTCTATAGGACTTTTGTCCGATGACGATCTTCTGTTTATAGAAAAATTAAAGAACATATTTTGTCTATAGATGAACTGAAGAATATCTTATATCTATAGAAGAGCTGAAGCGGGTCTGATGAAGGTTTTCTTTCAACAGAATAGCTGATGACAGTATTCTTTAGAAGAACAGAACATTTTGTATTATCTTTGGAAGCGACCAAGGACTTATACACTGTAAGCCTAATTAAGGCTTATCTTTCTTGTCTTTATATCCTTTTGATAAACACTAGAAATTCCTACCAACATCCATTTAACCAATCGAAGACCTAGATGTAGTATTAAGGGTCACATCTTTCTCTTCAAATCTTTATAATTATCCATCTTTTTCTTTTCAGGTGATTCAGAAGCCGAAACAGATGAAGAGGAAGGCCATATCGAAGATGCTGATAATCGAGAACGCGATCGAAATGAAGACTCTGAAGAGAATAGCAATAAAGAATCCAATGAAACGGATGAAGAAGTTTCGGTGTCACTGCTGCGGGCCAGAAACCTGTCACTGTTACAGAGCCAGTGAGTTTGCAATTGACTTGAATTTTGTCACCCAGATAGGTCCAACTTTTTTAATTGTAAATTTCCCATTTCAGGGAGATATCCAGTAGTCAGCAGAATTTTTTCCGAATGTTGGATAAAAAGATTGAAGAGGTAACTACAAACTTCAGGGCATCAAAGAAGAAATGCATTAACATTTTATCTCTCTTTCTCTCCTTATTATTTCTTATGAACCATTCCCCCACTAGGGACCGGACTACGATTCAAATAGCGAAACCGAAATAGCCCTAGAGGAAGCCCGACTCAATGCTCTGGTCCAGCATTGGGAATCGGCCAGCCTAACAGCTTCCATGTGTTCCTCAGCTAGTCGCTCGCTGCAAACAACACCAGTACGCCAGACACCAGCCAAGCAATTGATCCAGGCGACGCCACGTGCCATGCTAACGACGACGACGGCTATACCACCACAAGTTCTTAACTCAGAGTTTCTACCTCATCCTCCGGGTGCACCAGCTGCGAACAGTCAACTGATAGCCGGTGCGGGTACACTCAAACTTACGCCTAGTAAGCAAATAACCATTCCTCAAATGAATTCGGGCATGCTGCACCAGATCTCGGTGATGCCCCAGATACCGATGAGCATTAGTGCCACCACCGTCGTCGACAGTACGGCGTCAGTGAATATGGCCAATGTCAATACGTCCAATGCCCTGGCCATGGCGATGCAGCAGGCGGCCGCAACCCAACCACCTCCCAATGCACAAACGACACCGCAACAGTATATGTTGGCCATACCGGCTGGATCGTCGCCACTTCTGGGTAAACCGGGCCAGGTTAGTCCCAAACGTTTGGCCGATGGTCGTCTGTTGATTAATTCTAGTCCGTTGACGCAACAACAACAACAGCAGCAGCAACAACAACAAATGCAACAACCCCCGCCGACCAATCCCATGCATCAGCAGTTTATGACCGCTACCCCGCCAAATTTACAAACGACAGCAGCTGCAACAACAACACCACTCAATTATGTCAATGGAGGACGAGCGGCGACCCAATCGGCTGTTAGTATGCAAATGGCCTACTACGGCCAGACTGTGACAATGCCGCCCACGCCACAACAACAACAACATCAGCAACAATTGCAACAATATGGAGATGTTTTAGCCCAGCAACAACAGCTCCAACAACAATATGAACAACAGCAACAACAAACTCCACATGGCCAAATACAAATTCAGACATCATCATCATCACTGTCATCATCGGCATCTTCCGCGGCATCGTATTATGGTGATGTTGTACAACAACAGCAGCAGCAACAGCAACAACAACTTCATAATGTTCAGGTATAAATAAATACACTAAATTACAAGAACAATTTACGAAAGAACAGAAAACCTCATCTAAATATTTATAGACATTCAATATTTCTTCTATAGATTGAAGGACCCATGCAAATACCATAGCTAGAAGTCCTTATAGAGATGTCCAAAAGACAAGACATTTTTATGCCTCCATTATAGCTTCCATAAGCAGAAACCTCAAATATTGGTTCCTTAGACGAAAATCCATTTATATCTTCATATAGTTGTAGAAGATACCTTGCATATATTCTGTGGGCAGAAGTGTGTCTTAATGTCTTCTAAGACCTGGTTAAGAGTTCCAATGGGTGTTTGAATAACAAGTAAATCTCTATAGGACTTCTGTTTTCTTCAGCATACAGAGAACCTCTGATAGATCTCCCTGGCAAGAAGATCTCCTTTTCAATGGGTTTTCCATTGAAAATAGATCTTCTAGAGATATTTTATAGAAAAAAAACATAGTTCGAAACCCCTATATAAGTATTCCATAGGCAAGACTATAATTGTCCTTTCATAGGTCCTCTATATGCAAAATCATGTTCCGAGATGTTGTCTTCCACTTGATCTTTCCATCGGATTCGTGGCCTTCCCCTTCTGCATATACCATCAACTGGTTCGCTCTTATATGCCTTTTGAGCTAGGGCATCCTCATCCATTCTCATAACACGACCTAGCCATTGTAGTCACTGCTTCTCGATAAGTCTTACTCTGTAAATGTCCGGGAATAGATGGTACAGCTCATGGTTCATTCGACGGCGATATTCACCGTCGACGCAGATCGGTCCCTAAATCTTCCGAGAGAAATTTTCTCTCAAACACTCCAAGAGCTGCCTTATCTGCTGGCGCAAGTACCCATGCTTCAGATCCATACAACAGCACAGGTTGTATCAGCGTGTAAGTTTGGTCTGGCGAGAGATGGCCTTGTTTTTGAATTGCCCTTACTCAGACCATTGTTGTTTCTGTTGGCCAATACTATTCGTCTCCGGATTTCAAAGCTGATGTTATTAGTTTTATTTGTGGTTGGTTACCGAGGTATAAAAAATCGTTCACTACCTCGAAGCTCTAGTTTTCAGGTTCCACAGTTGGCCCCAGTCTACTGGACGTCTTGCGCGTTGATACCATCAACTTGGTCTTCTCGCCATTTACTGCCAGTCTCACTTTGGCAGATTCCCTCTCAATACGTTCAAAGTTAGCTGTTACCGCTCACAATGTTCGACCCATTATGTCGATGTTGTCGCCATTGGCGAGTAACATGTGCTGTTTAATGTAAAGATTGTCATTTCTGTTCACATTTGCATCTCGTATTACCTTTTCCAGCAGGATGTTTAAAATGTTACCTTGTCTGAATCCTCGTTCGGTATTGAAGGGCTCTGAATGGTCCTTTCCGACTTTAAAGTTACAGTTATCTTTCATAGCAGTATTAATTTTGCAGGAATGCCAGATGCAGACATGGCTTTAAACACCTTTGAGCGGACTAGTCTGTCGAATGCGGCTTTTTAGTCGACGAATAGGTGAAATGTGTCGATGAATTTTTCGTGGATCTTTTTGATTTTGGGCAGTGAATTAGCCAGGTCTGAAGTCGCATTGGTATGGTCCAATAATTTCATTGACCCTTGGCTTAAGTCGTACGCTGGATAACAACTTATATGCGATGGGAAGGAAACTTATGCCTCTGTAGTTGGCACATATCGTCTTGTCTCCTTTTTTGTGCACGGGACACAGGTGGCTGAGGTTCCAATCCTTGGGCATGCATTCCTCTAGCCAAATTGTACTAATCACTTGGTGAATGTTCCTGATCAGCGTCTGACCACCGGCCTTGAATAGTTCGGCTGTTAATCCATCGACACTTGCTGCTTTATTATTCTTCAGCCGATTAATTGATATTCTGACCTCATTCTGGATAGGTGGTATAAATTTATACCGTCAGAAAAAGTCTCTACCATTAAATATATTTTATCCATTGAAGGTCTGTAGGCTGTCTAGTAACTGTTGTCCGTCTATCAATAGATGAGCACTCCATTGGTCCTTCTATCCATTGGAAAAAGGCCAATAACCAATAAAGGCCAATATCTGTAAGTCCTGTAAAAGATAGTAGTCTGTTATAGAACTACAGCAGATTTGTATAATGCGTTCTGTTTTTTTAGAATACCAGACGAAGTTACTGTATCTATAGAACATCTATAGAAGTTTATATGTCCATAGAAGACCTGTAGATGTTCTTCAGAATATAGAAGATCTGTCAATGGAATTATATGCTCTGTACAAGTCCTCCAACCTACAGCGCTATATTTCGATTATCTTAAATATTTTGAATAGCTATTTTTAATTTCTTTTTCGCTTTTGCAGAGTTCAAATGCTGAATATAGGTTCCCACCTGCCATCAGTGTGCAACGTTTAGCACCTCAGGTCCAACGGCAAATACGCGAAACACAGGAACTCATTAAAGACTCATGTCCACAATTGTATACGGCCGGTTATGGTAGTCCCGGCCCACCACCATTGCGGAATCAGACAACAGCCGTGAATGCACGAAATCATCCCAACAGCCGAAGACCCAACCTGGAGACACAATTCTCGCAGGAGCTCTCGTGATATATAAATAATTAACAACAACCGAAAACACAACAACAAAGTTATATTTAAAGAGAAAAAAACAACAACAAGAAAAGCCAAACTAAGGAAGAAGCATAAGAAGAAAACACATTCGATAAAGAAAACTAAACAAATTTAAACCAAAATATTACAAAAAATAAAATAAAAAAACACTAGGAATCTAAACTATATATAGCAAAACAAAACGAGAGTTATTCCATGGACTACATCCTGTCGACAAATTGTTATCTGCCATGTGTGGTGTTGTGTATAAGAATTTTACGATCCTATATGTCCCGGGGGTAGTTCGGTGCCAGTGGATGCAAAACAAACACATGCATAATAATAATAATAAAACAAAATACATTGGAGAAGGAAGATGTACTTTAACATTCTCACGTTACTGATTCATAAAAATAAGAGACAACAAAAATCACTGACACACATACAACCACACACACTCACACACCAACAAAAAAAACTATAAAGCCAAAATAGTTATAAAAATCTGTTATAAAGTAAAGACGAAGACGAAGAAATTCATTCATCATAGCATTTAGATACGAAAATAGAGAATACAGGACCCATGCCCAAAATATTCATAGAACCATGTGATGAGATTCGTGTGGGTTGCTGGGGGTGCAAACATCAAGAATATATATATTTTTTTTAAAGTTCTATAGAACTCTCTGAAGATCTTCTACTTATAGAGGAACTAAATAAGATCTTTTATCAGCAGAAGCTTACAAAAATCTTGATACTGTAGGAGAGCTGACCAAAATCTTCTATGTACAGAACAACTGACCTCTACACATAGACAACATTCTTCAGCTGTTATACTGATAGAAGAACAGGTGGAGAAGGCTGTCTATTTGTAGAGGAGCTGACGAAAGCCTCCAAAATAAGAAAACCGCTTTTGTACCTTTGTAACTCATAGGCATTCTCATTACATTGGGTCACAATTTTTTTCCAAATGTATATGTATGTATGTATTTTTTAATATATACTATATATAGTATAACATCGTTTTGTAAGTCAATATTATTTTTAATAATTCACTTTCAAAATCTGGGAAATTTTAATACCAAAACCATTGACAAACTCTCTTCATACATAGGGACTTCTATTCATTATCTTCGTATATACGGAATTCATTCGATCTATTTCAATTTTGTTCCATTTTTTCCATTCATTTTTTTTATAAATGTCATTCTGTACCCTGATGCACCATATATTTACTATATAGGATTTATAAAAAAACAACAACAAATTAAATTTAATAATTTACAATGTAATGAGAAAAACAAAACCAAAAACTTTAAATGAAAAAATGCTAAGAGTATCGTAAAAAACATTAAAAAAAGCCAATAATGAAAACCTAACCAAGAAGCAAGAAAAAAACCAAAGGATAAAAGGAAAGAAAATTTAAACTTCTAATTCGATCGAATTAAAAAACAAAAACCATCATTAAACATTACAACAAAACAAGAAAACAATAATAATAAGAAGAAGAACAACAACAGCAACAAAAAATGTACCAACCTGATGAGAATTATGACAACTGTTTTAATTGTGTGCATTTCGTCGTCGTGTAACGTACACACTGTACTGCATTAGAAAATAAAAATAACAAGGCCCCTCCCCCCACAACCAACCAACTAACAAACAAAACCCAAACTTATAACTTTGTAAACGTAATTGTATTGTATTTTGAATAATTTTTATTATTAATAAAAAAAAAACAAACAAGTAAAACAGAATACCAAAAACCAAACAAAAAACAAAAAGAAAACCCGAAATAATGATAATGTGTAGCATATTATTATTTAATTATTATTATTATATTATTATTAAATATATTATTGTATTAATGAAATAATTTATTTATTATTATTAGTTCTATATATATATATATATATATATACATACTCTTATTTGATGTAAAATAGTTTTTCTTATAAAAACAAACAAGCAAACAACAAAGAAAACACAAAACAATGGAAAGTAATAAAATTGAAAAGCAAACAGAAGATAATAACAAACTCATATTGAATATGGAGTTTCGATTCAAGGGGAAAGTGGTGAACACGAACAGGGAGAAGTAAGAAAATGTATCTACCATAAAGTATATTCTATCCATGGCTCCATCTAAAGCTGATGGAGGCTCCTGTCAGTGAAAGAAATTTAATGGGAGACTTCTACCTGTGGAAGAGTTAAATGAGGTCTTTCCATAGAAGCCACACAAATTGTCCTTCTATTCATAAAGATCACACAAGTTCTTCTTCTATAGAATGCCACACAAGCGGTTCTTCTATCCATGAAGGCCCACATCTATATACGTCCTGTAAAAGGTAGAATTTCTATAAAAAAATCTACAGAAGATCTAGAAGACCTGTCGAAGGTAATCCTTTACCTGCAGAAAATCTGTTCTTTGGAATATGGAAAATCTGTAAAAGGTATTCGGAAAGTTCTTAGCCTAGCATAAGGTGGCATAAACTGCAAAAAAAGTTAAAGTTTGAACACATAAGACGCATCCGCAATTTTTTACAATGGAAAAGTTAGAAATGCGTGCTTTCATTGTAAAGAAAATTACGGATGCGTCTTTTTTGAACACCTGTTTCTACATGTGTTCATAACAGAGATGGAAGTTTCCAAAATACTTAACTTTTTTCTGTTTATACCGCGCATTTTATACTAGGCTAAGAACTTTCCGAGCTGATGATGTTTTTTCAGATTTGGCAAGTGTGCTCTATCAAGGGAAGACCAGTAGAAGTTATTCTGGGCCGAGAGAGGTCCCACAAGTAGCTCTTCTATCCATATTTTGTGGTTTCGGTCTATAGATGTCATGTTTCCTGGCTATACAAAACGTTTGGAAGATTTCTGTCCATAGATAGCGTATAGAAAGTCTTCTTTACAAAAACAGACAGGTTTATAGAAGGCCTTTTGTTGTAGAAGGGCCTATTAAAGATTGTGTATCTGTTGTGTGAACACCCATAGAAGTTAATTTATCCATAGAAGAACTGTAGAATTTCTTCGGAATGTAGAATGGTCTATAAATGATATTACATATGTCTATAGAAGGTCTGTAGAAGATATTTTGTTCAGAGAATAAAAGTAAAATGTGTGTGTGTTTTTTTTTTTTTTTTGGTCTAGAGATGACAAGTAGAACGTAAGTATGTAGAAGGGGTTTTGACTATAGAATACTTGTAGAGTGTATTCCTTTAGGCCAGTATAAGGTAATCTGTGTATACACGACATTTTTTTCTTTTACAATATAAAAGCCAACATAACATACCTATCCTGAAGTCATCTTTTGTGTATTCCGCTGTAAGCAAATCTGGGAAAATCTCTGGAGGCATATCAATATGGTTTTAAATTTTTAATAACCTTTTTGCGCAGAAGGCGCCATCTGTTAGATATAAATTGAACTTACTATTGTGTTATGACGTCTACACAGCAACACGCTACGTACTGAAACGTACGTAACGTACCATGCCAATGATAAGTTAGGATCCGATTATAAAATATATTGTACAATGAATTCAGCACTCGGACTCGACAGAATTTTTATTCGACAACAAATTTCGATGCGTTCATATACACCGTATAAAAGTATAGGATGGGAATTAAAAAATATCGATTGTTGGTAGTACGTTCAGCAGTGTAATTCTGTAATTTTTCGATGTTTCCGACATATATCGGCAAAATTCAAATTAAAACTAAAATTTATGTCAACTCGTTCATATCGGTCAGTATTGCTTAACAACTACTTTATTTTAGTCGTTAACTTACCGAATAAGTTCGTTAATCAACGAAGTTATAAGCAATTGAAAATTTTCAGTTATCGACAATCGTCAAAATTACCAACAAATTTTCAGTTGTTTATAACTCTTTTACTTAACGAAAATAGTCGGCAAGTTAACGATTAAAATATCGGTGTCGAGTGAACCACGAGCTTTACAATCTATAAGCAGTCATCGACACAGTCAGTCGTATTGAGCTGCAGCGACTACAGTGGCTAGGCCATGTTGATGGTTCATACAGAAGGGGAAGGCCACGAATTAGATGGAAATACCAAGTAGAATGCAACATCATGGAACATGGTAGTTCAAATGGTAGGAGATGCGCACAAGACCGACGCGCTTGGAAATCTGTATCAAGCCAGCTAAGTAACGATTAAAATAGTATGTTTCCATTTTATTTTCTTTCTTATGTTCCTGAATGGTAATTTTATCCCCCTGTCTTTAATAATTACGAAATAAAAACATCATTGAAATTGGTTTCAATACGTACGAGAGTAAACCTTTATTTTTTAAATGTTTATATGTATTTTTTTATTTTTATTTCTTATATTTTGTGTGTTGATGTTGATAACTTCTAAAAGCTATTATCTAAAATGTCTTATATGTAGTAAATATATATACTTAAGGGATAGAAGATAAATAAGATTTTTGTATTTATTTTAAATATATAATAAAATCTTATTATTTTGTAATTATTGTTAAAGCATAAAAGAGAAGTAAAAAACGGGTTGTGAGAGATACTGAAAAATAGAACAACCGATTGAACGGGAAAGGGGAAGAAAAAAACGAAGATAATTCACAGATACAAAATTGTAATTTGTAATACTTCAAATTTAACTACGGCTGCGCGGCATTCGAAGACATCGATATTGCATACGACCGATATAGGACAACGAGACGCCGCGATACAATTTGGTTTTAAATAATTACAGTAGTAGTTTGTTGCCATAAATTACTATGTGAAAAAAACATTTGTTTTTGGAATCAAAATGAGTTTTTTAAAAGCCTCTTTGTTTATGAGAAATTGGTTGTTCAATTTTGAACGGGTAGTGGGGGCGGGGGGTACGCATACGCTGATGAGGGAACGACATACGCAGCTGTGGGTAGTGGGGGAGGTGCCTGTTGGACATAGCCGCCTGCAGCCAATGTTTTAGGCATATATGATGCCGCCGATTCGTAGTGTCCTCCAACTGTGGCAGTTGGTGGGCCGAAACGCGACTTCTTATCGGTAGCAGCAGATTCATATGCGGATTGGTGATGACGAGGGGGAGCTTGCTGCATCTGTTGATGATGTGGTGGAGGGGCTTGTGAAAATCTAGACTGTTGACCATTGGTTCTGGTGGCTTGTGGTTGCTGTGAACTGTGTTGCTGATAGCTGCCAGCTATTTGAGCCTGGGGAGGATATTGTGAATAGGATGGTCTCTGTTGATGGTGATGTTGTTGCTGATCTGCGGGACGACCATAGTTGTTGTTATTTTGACGACCACCAAAACGCTGGTAATTGTTTTGTTTGAAACCGCCATGTGAATTGTGTCCACCGCGACCACCACGACGTGATGTTGCCGCAGCCATATCCATAAGACGTGGATTTATGACCTGAGAAAGGGAAAAAACAGAAAATAAAGAATTATTGTGGAGCTGCTCTATATAAACTATCATATGAAAAACGACGTAAAGAATAAATTTTGGATTTCCAGCCTTACCTGATTAGCTTCCTTCAGCACTTGGACGAGGTCATTGGCCTTGTTGGCATTTGATGTGGTGAATAGTGTGTATGCCGTTCCCGTATTATTCGAACGTCCAGTACGCCCGATACGATGTACATAGTCTTCCGAGTTTGACGGATAATCGTAGTTGATGACGAACTTTACATCATCGACATCTATACGTACGTAGTAGTAGTTAATTCGCAGGTGGTAGGTAGGTAGTTGTGATTGAAATAGAAATTCAATGGGTATGTTAAACCAAGAAACATTTATGAAGGCTCAAACAAACAACAATGTAGTATTACATAATTTCAATAGTTGGAACAAAAATTTATCCATCAATCGCAAATTCGACAAAAAATACCAGTTTTCTTTGTTAGAAATTTTAGACATTTGGTGTTCTTTGTGTGATTTTTTCTTTTTGATTTTTAATAAAAATATTGGACCTCGACCTTTTTCACATACAATTTTTCGTTCTATTATATTTGTGATAATGGCATGCCTTCTCCTTTTTCATATTTACGGAGTGTAGACATCCATTGGTTTAAATAAAAAATTAAAAAAATAGATATATAACATAACTTCGATTTTAAAAGCTTAATTCATTTATTAAAAACTAGGAAAGATACTTGTTTTTATATACATCATGTGGTACTTACCTGCAAACATCCTTA
Source organism: Musca vetustissima (assembly GCF_032173495.1). Lineage (NCBI taxonomy): Eukaryota > Metazoa > Arthropoda > Insecta > Diptera > Muscidae > Musca > Musca vetustissima. The sequence continues at coordinate 212,148 of NW_026880658.1, read as the reverse complement.
AGAGGGGGTGGTTTACCTTCAACTGTAATAAAATTGTTATACAAAATATATCCATCGTAACAAAGAATACGCGCGGCACTTATAATTACACATTTGCCGGCATACGGGTTCAATGTTAACAACTTGAAGGGAGGTTGGTTATATAACTGAATTTAGCTTTTGTTTTCTATTTTATATTATAATAAATTGGGAGGAGTGTAATTTTGGGCTCTTCAAAAACACCAATACTACTTAAAAAGCATTGTTTTTGTTGTTGTTTTTTTAATAAAAATATGCTAAAGCCTAAGCGCAATAAATAAATAACCACAAATAGTACTAATTTATGTTATATAAAAAAGGTACATAAAAATCGAAGTCCATTTTTTTGTTTGTTTTGTATTCTTGTTTTGAGTAACTGATGTTATTTTTGTTCACATTTTGAAATATCCCAATCGAAATTAGGACATACATACATAAATATATAACCTATATATAATATCTCATTCATCAAGTAGCCAGTCAAAAATATATGTTTCAAAGTCGCACTTTACAATAATCGCATGAATTTAAATTTGAAATGATTTTTATTACTCGAAAACTATTGGATTATATATATGACGATTAAAAGAAGGGAGAGGTAATGAAAAAAGGATTTGGGGTAAAATATGAATATGACTTTTTTGTTTTCTTTTTAAATAAAATTGTTGATATTGCATTTAATTTGATATTTTCCAGTAATTTTCGAGTTTTTTTTTTTAATTTACTCTCATCATACCCTTTGTATTCGAAACACAAAGAATAAATATTTAATAATAGACCGATTTTACCTTACTTTTTCACGCCGATTTCTTTCGTGTTTTCATATATATTTTGTTTTCCTTTAGATTCAAGCGACGACTTCATATTTTTTTGTCCTTGACTGACTCATGAAATTTTTAATATGCATTACAATGTATTTGGAACCAGCAATGTATGGAAAAAATATTCTCCTCATTATTTAACACCCCACACCATCTTCATCTATTTGTTTTTTTTTTTAACATCATATATATGTATGTGTTAAAAATCAATAAAAATTCTTCAATCACACAACATATAAAAACAATAACAGAGAGAGAGAGAGGTTAAGTGAATGTATATATACCACCCACCAACCTGATACGTATAAGAGAGAATGTAAAATATAGATATGGGAAAAATCAATTTTAGTAGACATAAAGCTGCTAAAAAATGTTCTCAGTTGTTTCATCTGTTTTGTTGTTGTTGTTGAGTTAAGGATAAGATAGAACAAAAAACTTGTGTTTTAATTGATACTTTTTTAACAGTAGGTGTTGGGTTCTCTTTGGCTTCATCTTGTAATTCTCGTTGACTGGGTTGTGACGCATGATCGACGCATGCGGTCTTTTTCCACTGCGCATCAAGTCATCACTGCAACAAAATCACAGACGAACCAAATTTCAAATAATGAAAGAATTCTTTAAAGTTATCATTTCATCCACAGCATCACTCGCCTTGCCATTATAATCAAGATGTGGCAAACAAACATTGTTGTGCACGCATCAAAAAGTACATTTCGACAATATTCAAATGTAAACATCTCGCTTACCTAATCCACGGGCAGCTACATCAGTGGCAACCAGAATGGCATTGCGACCATTACGGAACGATGCCAAGACATAGTCACGTTCTTGTTGGGACTTGTCGCCGTGAATGGCACATGCCCGCCATCCTTGACGCGAAATGGAACGGGTGATTTCATCGACGCGCTTTTTGGTCTCCACAAAGATAATGGTCTTTGTGTCTTTTTCCGATGATATTTCACCCAACAGCTTCAATAGCTTAACATCTTTTTCATTCTCTTCACAAACATCGACAATTTGTAAAATGTTGTGGTTGGCCGACAAGGTTAGAGAGCCAATATTGATTTGTATGTAATTGTCCAAAAATTCTTCGGCCAAGTTGCGAACTTCTTTGGGCCAGGTTGCAGACCACATCAAAACTTGACGATCGGGACGAATTTGTTTGATGATCTTGCGGATTTGGGGCTCGAAACCCATATCCAACATACGATCGGCCTCATCAAGCACCAGATAGGTGCAACGTTTCAAATTGGTTACGCCACGTTCAAGAAAATCTATCAATCTTCCAGGAGTCGCAATAACGATTTCAACTCCCCGCTCCAGGTCACGTGATTGATAGTGTTTAGGAGCGCCACCAAAGATGCAAGTGTTGCGTACTTGAGTTTGGGAGCCGAAATCGTTTGCAACTTGCTGGATTTGCTGAGCTAGTTCACGAGTGGGTGCCAGAATCAAAGCGATCGGGCCGTCGCCATGTTCCAAGCGTGGTTGATTATTGATATGAACCACGGCTGGTAAGATGTATGCTAACGTTTTACCCGAGCCGGTTTGAGCCACACCCACCATGTCTCTCCCACTAAGAGCGATTGGCCAACCTTGAGCTTGAATTGCAGTGGGCTTAGAGAAACCCAAACGTTTGATGCTTTCCATGACATAGTCGGGAAAGCCACCTTCGGCGAATTCCATGCTTGGTGTGGGAATACTTGATCCCTTTAGGGTAATTGAATTGAGCGATAAAAATCCATCAACTTCTTCTTGGGGGCGAGCTGCAACAGCATCGCATGGTTTGTAGAAATTCTTTTCAATGGGTGTTAATTTCAATTCGGACCAAACAATATTGGGTAGATTATCGCCATTAACACGACCAGGAGAATTGGAATTATTATTGTCGTATGGACGACGATCATTGTTGTATTGATTATTTTGTTGGGGACGACCGTAGGGTGTTGGTCGTTTATGTTGCATGCCGCCACCGGGACCACCGTGGCGCATGGGTCCAGGACCACCCGAACGTTGTTGTTGGTCACGGAAACCACCGCCGCCGCTGCCACCACGGTTCATTGACATATTTGAGCGATTATCACTACCACGATTCTCAAACCTGAGAAGAGAGAAAAAAAGAGAATGGTTAGACTTTTAGAATATAAATAAGCAAAATATAAACACAAAGTTCATAAAACACAGATTTTTATATTTGTATGATGTCCCCTTTTATATATTAAACCAAATTAATTAAATTGATTTTGATTGATTTTCACTGAACATACGCCATATAGCAGTGCACTGTTTTTTGAGTTTTGTTAAAAGAAAACTAAAGTGGGAAATAGGGGATGATGAAAACATATATATATATATATTATTTCTTCCTTCTGATATACTCCATTTTTTATCAATTAAACATTTAATGCATACAGAATAAACGTGAGTCACTCTACACACTGAACATACTTTGTCATTGATTGACATGAACTAGTATGGCTCACATTGCATGGAATGCCCGTTGTATTTTCTCTCATCAACTTGAAACAGAGAAATGAGAGAAAATACGTCATGCATGTTTTTTAGGTTTATATAAACGACGCCTAATTAAATTAAATAAAGAATAAACACATTCTCTTGGTTTTAATATCAGCCAAGTTTTAATTAAAGAACAATTACGATATTCTATTAGGCTATAATAATGTAAGAGAAAATGCATTTATTTTGCTGTTCTATTATACATACGAAATATATTGTACATTCAAGCAAAATGTGTATCAAAGATTTACCTATAATACAGACTACTTTTTACTGTATAGATATATAAACGAATGTTTCCGTTAGTATATTTGCAAGTAATTTGTATATGGAAATGGTGAAACCATTTGCAAGTCATGCAAAATGTTAGTTCGTGTGTATGCATTGAACGAAAACCTTATTTTGTGTCCATATACAGATAACGAAGATAATATTTTACCGGATACATACAAAAAATTAGATTGTACCCTTGGATGAAATGAGGGAAATACTATAAAAAAAAAAAAACTTTTTATATCAAATGTCCGGTTGCCACCTTTACGACTACAAAATGGCTGTATACCGAAAATCATTGGCTTGGAAACAGAAAATTTTCCACTAACGATCGACGATAGCATTGCTTCGCAATATATTGTGTAGCTATAGCTACACAACTACAACAATACATTAAAAAGGTCACATATAAAATTGGATTTTCGGGGTGCAGAAGGAAAATTGCCGACGACAACGAAACTAGTATACATTTCAACACCAAAATTAGGACCATATGGGTTGTAGAAAATTACATTATACAATCATATTTTAATTGCTAATATAACCATAATTCATATGAAAAGTGAAATTAACATTGTAACAATATTAAAAACATTTTTGAACATTTTTTTAAATTTAAACTCAAATACATTTTAAATAGGCAAAAAAAATCCATAGATATATACATATGCGTCGTATTGATTTTTTTCAAGGCAGCCATTTTGTATTTCATTTCTATAGTATACAGACTATTTTTTTCTTCTTCAGTCTCCAATATAAATTTTAATATGATAGTTTTATATAAACATTATTAATATCTTAGTAAAAAATACTTACATTTTAATAAATTTCTGTGTGCTGATTTCTTTAAATAAAAAATTTGTAGATTTTTTCAATTTTTATGTTGTACTAGATAATATATATCTTGCTTTCTTTGTATTCACTTGTAATTCACTTCTTTTCACTATGAAATCAGAAACACGAATGAGAGCTCTGCACGAAAATGAAATGCCAAATTAGTTCGGTAGTTACTCAGTAACTGAATACCGATTTCTAATTATACCAACCGGATTGTATTCGTGTTTTTAACTCTATGTAGTCCTCAAAATTGTTTTTATTTCTCAACATTTTCAAAATGTAATAAAAATTATTAATTTTTCTAAAATTACATAGTTTGGTTATATTTTTGCCTTTAATTTTGAGTTTGACGATTACTATGTACATGGGTTTCTGATATCCCTGGTAAAAAAGCGTTCCATTCACATAGAGTTGTAAATTTATGTAGTGTAAAACGCCCTAACGCATTTTTACACTATTTATCATGAGAATCTTTTCTCTCTCTCTCATTGGTAAATTCGAAGTGGAGTTGGAAAACATTGCCACTGGTAGGATTAGCAATGAGAGAAAAAAACACTCATGACGAATAGTGTAAAAGAGCGCCTACACTAGAGAAGATTTATACGAAATTCACTCAATTTTAAATGACAGTTCCATAGCGTATACGCCTATTAAAACCCATATAAACTCCCATTTTGAGATTTCCCCATTTTACTGGCGTACCTATAAACCGAGTATGTGAATACAACAAATTTGTTAACATTAGTTCAGTGTTGTATAGAAAACATAATTGAGAGTGAGTGTATGAGCGTAGCAGAGAATTCATCATTGAAAATCATAACCATCGACGCTACCGTACTGTTTTGTGCATATCTGCTTCATGCAAAACAGCTGTTTATTTTGTCGTTTTTTTTTCAATCTGTTTCACCCTATTTGTCTTTATTTTGATTATTGATATTTATCAGTTATTTTTCTTCTTCCTTGTTTCTTTAATCGTGAATAGTTCTGTTGAACACCAATTTGTTGGTAAATTCATCAAAACTTCGACAAAACAAAAACAAGATAGGGCGGATATTCTTTTCTAAAAATGAATTTGGACACAAGTCTTCAAGTCCATTCCAAATTGGAAAAGGTAATTCCAAACCAACCATATGAATGTTTCCACATTAAATATCAACAATCACAATTTATTTTTGTTGTAACCATAGGAAACCTCAAACATGGTATTGCTAAGAGAAAGGGTGGAGAAATATCATGACCTGTCCAATCAGATGTCTGGCATACTAACCGTTTTTGAGCAACGTTTGGGTAAATTGGAAAAGACCATACTGCCCGTCTACCAAGAAACCGAACAACTACAGAAGAGGCAACAGAGTAGGTTAAAATTGAGTGGGATCTACTTTATGCTTGTAATTTTTGTTGTTGTTATTTTCTGCTTTACACAGATTTGGAAGCCACCTTAAATTGTCTGGAAACTGTATTATCTCACTACGATGTCACCCAAGAGGTTTGTGGTTTAATACATCAAGGCCCCACCGAGGGCAATGTCGGTGTATTTCTCGAGGCATTGGGACGTCTTCGTTCGGCCAATGAATACTTTCTACATCACAATTCACAAAGTGTTGAGCTGGAAAATGTTACGAGTCTCTTCAATACGGGCTGTGAAGGCCTAAATAATCATTATCGTTTACTTTTGAAAAAATATGGAATGCCCCTGAAACCAGTTGATATCTTGGATCTCATTTATAATGAAGATGATTCATCTAATGATGAGTATACCTCATTTAGACAATTGACACAGAGCACCAGGGAAGAGCTGTTTACAATTTCTCATTGGTTAGAACAGAATCTTCGATTTGAGTATACAGTCATCTATGCCGCGGAAAGAGGTGAAGTGGTCTTTAGATCATTGCAAAACTTGAAAGATCATCAGAAAAGCAGCAGTTGGGGTAATGAAGCTTTGGTAAGTAAATAGTTAAAGATTTGATTATTGCTGTTTCCTGAATGTGCAAGGATCTTTAGGTGATCAAAATCATTTTCGATTTCTCCTTTATAAATATGAAAAGTTTTACAACTTTTTAAGAACGGAAAGAGGTCATATATTTTTTAATTTGGAAAAAGTCTAGTTTAGGGCAACGCCACGGATCTTTATGAAATGTTTACCACAAGTAGTCCTTGAGGTCCTGATTACAACAGTATACTTTTTTGCCTGGCCTCCAAAGTTCCGTTGGGATCCTTACATTTTCTCATGATTTTTAAAAATTCACTAACACAATATGGGTGCCAATTTAAAGCATTTGAAGCCCTCACTACAAAAATATAATATTCTTTTCAAATAACTCCATACTTTCTGAGATATGGGTCTCCAAAATTCCTCTGGACCCTTTTAAAATTGCGAAAAACAATATGGTTGTTTGTGGAAAGGTATTAATGACTTTCTCCTATGGACAAATGGTAACTACGACTACTCGACCGAATTTGTTTTTAATTAAAATAGTGATTGTGGTTAGGCGGCCTTTGGCCGGAGATTTTAGACTTCCTCTTATGGACAGATGGCAACTCCGTCGGCTCGACCGAATCTCTTCTTAATTTAAATATTGTTTGTAAAATCAGGACTTCAAACGCTTAAAATTGATAACCACATTGCCTTGGAAATTTTAAAAAATAATAAAAATAAAAAAAATCAGAATAGTATATTTTCCGAGATATATTCGACTACTTTGAATAGATCGCTACAAAAATTAATATGACTCCTATAATTTCTACCAAAGATTATTCTTAATATTCTGATGAAAATCCTGTGTAAAACTATCCCGATAAATGAAAATTGTGAGTTAAAATGCTGTAGAAGCTCCACATACATTTACCTTTAATAGGAATAAATTGTGCACCTTTTTATAAGCTTAACTTTATAACAAGTTGGACATTGAAAATCAGTTTTTTTTAATAAAACATTAAAATAAATAAAATTTTATTTTTAAATAAACAAGAACAATGACAATTAAAACAACATTGGAAAAAATATGATGAGGGGACACATTATTAGTACGAAGTAAAACACACACACATATATACGCCTCCAAAAAACGCCATCTTCTTTTTGGAACACTTCTCGCTTTCTTGTTATTGCTGTTGCTGTTGTTTTTGGCTTTATTATCTTAACTTGCATAGAAATGTTCAAACGTCTCCATTATACGTTCACAATCATCCGATTTTATGCCAATTCCCTTCAGATCTGTGGTTTTGATATTCATCACATTATTGCAATCAATGCCGGCATTTTCAAACTTCTCACAGTAGCGTTCCAGACCCAAAGTTTTCAATAGCAAATTTATGGTTAGAGTGTGATTGAGAATCGATGCATTACTACTATCGTTGGACATTTGAGGGCTCACCGCCTCACTTCCACTGCTATTGTTTAAACTCTTGAAGGATGTCGATGGTGACGACATTGATGTTGTGGAGAAATTCGATGCACCCACAAACGATGGACAGGGACTTAGGTAACGATTGGCTGTACTATCGCCAAATTTCGGTGATGGTGCGTACGCAGTAACCACCGGTTTGGGCATCAGTGAGGGCTTCTTGAATTCCTTAAACGATGAACTGTGATGTGTTGTAACGGGACTAGACAATGAATTTGCCAACTTGAATATGGGCGAGATACCCGGTGAACGCACTTCCGTATGGATGGGTGTGTATGTACGCATATTCGCCATGATGTTGTGTACATCCTGATAATACGTTTTTGTGGTATTATTAATCATTGTTGGAGTCACATTAAAAATAAACTCTCTAGGAGCAGTTAGAGTCGGTGTACGACAATCCTCCATGATCTGTTGTTGTTATTCGATTTTAATTTTTTAGGATTGAAATTGTTTTGTAAAACATTTACGATTCAACATAAACACTTGAAAACATTTAACAAACTAAACGAGTTGTGTGAAGCAAATCTTCAGCGATGTATAGATAGAAAGAATGTTATTGGAATAAACCGTTATAGCTATGGAAAGGTGTGAAATGCAATGGCAAAATTACTTCCAAATTGAGTGAGAAAAAATAAAAGAAGAAATAATTGATACCTTATTAAACCGAACGTGTGTTAAAATATTTGTTGATAATCGAATAAGAAAGGAATATCGGTTAAGGATGCATAAAGGAAAGAAAACAAATGTAAATGGGTTGGAGGTCCGTTAAAAAAAATTAAAATTTAACTTTGGGGCGTATGGACTTCCGAAATTGTGCGCATACATTGAAGTAGTTGGATTGGATTACCTTGTACGTTATTTGAATGTCCTCGATTTTTAAAAGATGCTTTTTAATAAATTTATATTTATTAATTATAATACAAATTTTTATTAGATGTATTTTATTCAAATTATCACATTATTTTCTTTTAGAAATCTCGTCAATCTATTGCCGGACGTCAAGACACAAAAAAGAGTCCCTCAATGCGCTTGCAACAAATGTAAGTATATATATTCTACAAGTAATAAATATCAAATATTTCCAACTCTATTTTTTAGTTTTGAACGCAAGGCAAATAAATTGTATCTAAAAGCCACTCAGACCCTCAATAGTACTGGTATTTCCATTAAAAAAGCCACATCGCATTCTGAACATTTATCCTCTGAAGAATATGCTGATGGTGATCAGGAATTGGATAAATATTTAGTTATGCTGTTGGGATTGCAACGTCTATTGAATTGGGAACGAGCCCTAATGCAAGAAATCATACCATTCAAACACCAATCGGAGGTCTTTGCCAAATTGGCAAATAAATCCATTGATATGGTTGTCAAAGATGTTGAGGCCATAACAAATCGTATAATGCGTAGTATAACACGCAAAGAATGGACTTCGGCATTGGGTATATTTAAGACATTGAAAAATGTGTTGCTATTGCAACCGGATATCGATCGTACCTATGATGTACAGCAAAGGGAACAGTTGACAAAGGTTTTGAATAAATTACAATACACGGTATGTATTTAAAGAAATTAGTTTTTTCCTTATTTCTATTAATCGATTTTAAATTTTGCTGCTGAATAGGGAGCCAAAGCCTTGGAACATTTCTTGGAAGTTGTACGCGGCGATTCTACCACGAATATTGTGAGCATGAGCTCAAGTACCTTGGGTTATGTTAATGTACCCAAAGATGCCACAGTCCATGAGTTGACATCCAATACAATATGGTTTATTGAGAATCTTTTGAATCATTATGATGTTATTGGTGTCATATTACAACCAGATGTCCTCTACTCTACTCAGTTGGATTCAATACTCATTAAGAAACAATTACCAGAAGAAGAGCACAATAAGGCCTTGTTGGCCATATATATAAGTAAGTTATTCTTTCGTTAATATTTAACTATATTTGTTATTATTTTTTCTCTTTTTAGAAAAAGCCTTGGCCGAATTAAATTTATCGATCATGAATAAATGCGAACAGTATAACGATCAGGCGACCAAACACTTATTCCGTTTAAATAACATTAACTATATTTTGAATTCATTGATAACATCAAATCTAATTGATATTGTTACAATTGCGGAACCCGATTGCCGTAATAGTTATATCGAAACTATCAAAGAATTGAAATGTTCCTATCAAAAAACATGGTCCAAAATGTTGTCAAATATTTCGCCATTGGATGAATTACCAAAACCAATACAGGGCAAAGTTAAGGATAAGGATCGTAGCATTTTGAAGGAGAAATTTTTGGTAAGTAGTTGTGTATTAAAATGTCTTTAAAGTCAGTATGGTCCGTCATAGATCTTTTATCAAAAAAGTGAAATCCACCCTGCATATTTGTGTTTATTATTGTAGGCCTTCAACAAAGACTTTGAGGAGGCATGTAAAATTCAACGTGGAATTTCCATACCGGATGTCACACTGCGTCAAGGCATTAAACGTGACAATGAAGAGCATATTTTACCAAAATATAATGAATTCTTTAATATGTAAGTTTCACTTTTTCATAACCCAAAATCTTTACATTATTTAACCAAATATTCTTCAATTTCTAGGTATGCTGGTGTACATTTTAGTAAGAATCCTGAAAAATATGTCAAATACAAACCGCACGAAATCAAGGCTTGTCTTAATAAACTATTCGATGACTCAGCCTAAGGAAAGAAAAACACATTCAACAGTATTTGATAAAAAAAACATTTTTTACAAATCATTTTTCGTTTTTTATTTATATAAAGTTAGTTATAAAAAAGTGTGTGTGTGTTCTTAAAGTATAACAGTTATTAACTAAAAAATAAATAAATAATTCCATAAATATATTTAAAATATATTATTTTTATAATAAGCCCAATTAGCTGATTATTTTTTGTTGTTATTTTGTTGGCTACTACATTAAGTTTTATCATTTTTTTTTGTTTTGTGTATCTTTTCTTATTTAGCTTCTTTTTTCCTATATTTATTATTTTATTTCTCAAAATTTATTCTAGTACAAAAAATTATTAGATGGCGCCTCTGGCCGTCCACATGCACCATAGTGTTGTATCGTTAGGGTATTGTTGCTGCGACAATTTTCCATCTCCAAGAAACACTCATTGGAATAGGTCATATTGTCACTGCCACAAATCGGTTCGAAATCGGTTGGACATATTTTGGCACAACCCTTAAATTGTACATTGCTGAGGCAGCGTTTCAACGGCACCACAAACACATGTTTGCCACAATTTTCTTTGCGCATATGACATTCGGATTTGTAGAATTTATTATCGGAACCACAGACGAAATTCGGTGGCTGGGCATCACAATCGGTATCACAGTCAGCAGTTAGGGGGCAGTTTTTCAAAGAGACTGGCACAACGCGTAGATGGCAGGTTCTACGTTTAAATTCGCACAACGAGGCATAGGTGTTGCCATCGGAACCACAAATGGGACCACTTTCTAAATCTTGGCGGGTACAGCGTTCACCACAATCCTTAATGGGTGTTTTCAAATCTGTGCATGGGCCAACGTGAGCCAAATTAACACCTCTCCTGTAAAACAAAAACAAATAGGTAATTGAATGACGATTATTTCGTAATAATAAAAATTTGTTCCTTACAGACATGTGGCATGAGCCAATTCACATTCATTATTATATGTCTTGGCATCGGTACCACAAAGTTTATCACTTCTCTTGGAGGAGAATATGGAGCCAAATAAATTATTAAAGTCCTTACAAGGTGGCAGTTGTTTGCATCGCGTCAAACGGTTTTTACACTTGTCCATGCTCATCTTTTGTATCGATTTACGTTGGGGCCTTTAAAGAAAAAAATGCAAAAATGCATATTACAATTTTGGATTTTGATTTCCACTGCCCTCAACTTACCCACAATTCAACATTTTCAATTCACACAACGATGAATAAATATTACCATCACTACCGCACACATACGCCGAACTATCACTTTCGGGACATTCGGTTGGGCAATTTTCTACATGATTACCATGACGTTCCTGGGGCATACAAAACGACAGCGGTACCTCAAAGATATGTTTGCCACAATTGGAAGAACGCATTTTACAGGGACTGGCATAAAGACGACCATCTGAACCACATGTGGGACGTGCCACACGCCAACAAGATTCACGGCACATTCTGGTCGATTGACAATGTTTGCGACTTGTCTTCACCACTCCCTGGCCACAGGTTAACAATTTCATTTCACATGTGGAATTGTAAACATTGCCATCAGAAGCACAAATGGGTCCATCCTTTGGCGATTGGTTGCAGTCGACGGGGCATGATTCACGAATGGCACTCGTATTACTGCAAGGACCAACATGAGCCATTTTAACAGCAGCCACACCAACACGACAGGCCTGTACACGTAGCATGCATCTGTGGAAGGGACAATGGAAGAGGTAATTACAATTAGATTTTATACTGATAATAAGAAAAAAATCGAACTTATAATATACAGGTGTTTTGAAAGAATTTTTATATAGTTGCAGTTTAACATTGTGTGTTGTCTAAACAATTATCCCCATAACATATTTTTAATAAAACATTTTCCAACAGAAATGACGCAATAAATATTGCTTTGAGCCTATCGATTCATGTTTTGATCCTTTTGTTAATCCCTACCCTGAAAGTTCTGAAGAACATTGTGTACCAACCTATTTAAATATGTACGACCATCTGTACCGCAAACTGGATCCTTCTCACTGGGGCAACGATGTTTACAATCTGAACCCTTGGCACGTTCACAACCATCACGGACATCCTAAAATAATAAATTATTGTATTGATGTAGAATAGGTTTTCCTCTAGGAACAACGAAATAATCTGTCACTTACCTTTATGACACTATTCCTGGAGCATGTCTTCTTTTTCATATCACACAAATTGGCATAGATTAAACCATCCGAACCGCAGACAGCATCAGCACCCACTGTCAAACTGGGTGGGCAAGATCGAGGACAGCTATTAGAACTTGCACGATTTTGTCGTGGTATTAATGCACCAAGAACGGCTTCAGTTGGCAAACCATAAACGGATGCATCATCATTTTGCAATTCCGAAGGTGTTGCACCATCGGTTGTGGCAATATTTTCTAAAGTGCTGAGAATGGATTCATTTGCTGTCAATGGTGCACCAGCAGTAGCAGACAATGTAGTTGTTTCATGGGATTGTTGTTGTTGTTGTTGATGTTGTGGTTGCGTTTGTTGTTCAGCCTGCAATTCAATTCGACTATAACGTATTACTGGAGCTTGAGCTGGCAATTTTATAAATTTAATTGGTGAATCGGTTACTGTAAAGAGAACGGGGAAAAGTAAGAGAGGTTAGTATGAGAAGTGAAATTAAAAATTCAAAGAACATCATAAATTTTACTTTTCGAAAAAAAATCGAAAAATCAAATCGTCAATATTGCGAACTTTTAAAAATTCTGTGGAATAAGATTTTACAAAATGCAATTGTAAATGAAAAATAGGTAGTCAACCTCAGTATCGTTGTAAAATGCGATAATTTATTAGCCGATATTTTAATATTCTAATCAATCAATTTCTTATTTTAAGGACAAAATTTCCACCCCAATAGGCAGTGTTTTTTGTCTATTTTGCGTTCCCTGCCAATAGTTATTATCGTTGAATTGTGCCCAGTGGGTCCACGTTTTAGGTATAACCATATATAAGTAACCTGCACGTTTTTCATTACATCTGAATTTTTAGACAAACTTTCCAACATAATTTGTTGCAGAATATTTGAAACGACCTTGACCACGAACCTAATAATAATCAATGCATGGGAATCTTATATTCGATACACCTTCTGCAGGTCATCAACACCATGATTAAGATTTCCATACACAACAATAAATCTCCATGATATAAATATTAATATTTTCGATTACTTTCATATATACAATTAGAATAAATTATTATTTAATATTATTATCTAAGACAGCAATAAAATATTATGTAATAATATTTATCTATTCAGTCAGTGTCAGTGTTAAGTAATTTTGAATGTCTGACAGGAAACAAAAACAAATCAAAGTAGTTCAAATACCAAAACAATTAAAATTAAAATACATTTAATTATGAAGCAGCTACAAACATACAACACATTATATGCTGTATCCAACAAGCGGGTCTATATAGCTGCAGGCCAAAGTCTAAGACACACTCATACGAATATTGCACATAGTTAACTCTTATGATGACACACAATCTCCAGACAGGCAGGCAGGCAAAAAAGAAAGATAGCAAAGCAATGATACTAAATTAACAGAAATCTTTGTTTGTTGTGTGGTGGTTAGTTGTCTAGCTTATGTGTTTTATGCTACTCCCAAGCCAATGGATTATGGTGCAGATAAGCCATTGGCTGGACTATTGACTGGAAAATACTAACAACAACAACGCGAACAAGAATAGGTGTTAAAAATCTGGTTTTCATTTGCAAGCAGGCAGCCATCTATCTATCCATCTAGCCCGGCATGGTATGCCATTCATTTGCAGTTTATTGCCGATAAAGAAGACAAAGCCGGTATTTCATTGCCGGTGAATGTTGAGACTGAGTGAGAGACGGATTCATAAGAAAGTGTCACACACACAAGACATACATATTTACAATTTTCAAATAAATTTCATTTGATATGTAGAGATTCGGTAGAATGGTGAGGAGGAGGAGGTGTTGTTGTTGTAGATTTCTAACTATTCTCAATGTGTTGAAATGACATTCTTTTGGTTTTGTGTGGTCATGAATGTAAAAATGTTTAACACTAGATTGCCGAGAGCAGTCATTTTGACGGTTTTTAAATTTCAAGTACAAAAACAAGTGTGTATATTATGACTCAGCTTTTTAAAATTTGGTGACTTTTTCTACCACATAGAACTACGTTTATTAATCATAGTAGCTGCTTCCTCCCCTCTTTCATTCCCCGTATTCACATGTGCTATACCTAAATAGCCTAAAAGCGGTCATTTTGACCTTTTTGAAATATTAAATAATCAAACTACTTTTATTACTGTATAAAGTAAATTTCTTATATGACCAGATCGAACATCGAAACCCGTTTGCTACTCTAGAAACACATACGAACACACAAATCGGGAAAAATTAATTTTATATTTCCAGTCGATTTCACTCTTCGAGTAAAGTCTTCCTCTTTTTCGAACGTTTTGTCCGCGCTCTTATTTTTCAAAAGGGGAAACCCGAGAGCCCTACCACCGAAAACAAATAATAACAACGTTTTGTATGATTGTAAATAATGTAACAAATATTAAAAAAATAGTTTAAAAAATTTTCTTTACACAATAAAAAATTTTTCAGAATGAAGTCATTTTGACCGATTTTAGGCAATATAGGTATATACAAAATTCCCGTCTTTCTAGTGTTAATGTTGTGGTCACATTTAACGAAACATTTCACAGTAGCTCTAATTGTCAATTTGTTATGTTTTTAATTTAATGGTTCATTAGAAAGATAAATATACATATGTATGAAGCAATAAAAATTAAGTGGAGATGTTTTTTTAAAGAGTAATGTATGGAATACATTCAAGTCTATAGATTTCAATAAAGAAGATTATTTTTAGATTTTCTAAACTTATTATTTCATAAAATATATGCGAATGTAAAATAAATGCTCAAGTTTTCTTAAAGGCGACCCTTATATCTTATAAAAGGACATTATATGTTCTTATAGAAGACAATTAGGTTTACAAAAAGCCCTTGGGTTTCAGTATATAAAATCATTTCTTGTAGAATAGAATTGGGTGATCTTATAGAAGTTCATTAGGCCTTTTATAGACGACAATTAGGTATTCGTATAGAAGTCATGTTGGTCTTTGTCAAGAGGAGCATTATATGATTTTATAGAGCCCATTGCAATCCAAGCCTATACTTATATGACCTTATAAAGTAAAATACTTTCAGAAGATCTTATATTTAGAGAGGTTCCGTAGGTCTTCTTATAGAAGTCCAATATGTATTTACATAGAAGACCACTAGGTATTTAAGTAGAAACCCACTAGGTTTCTTTTCGAATACAATTAGGCCATGTTAAAAAAGACCATTCTTATATGAGACTATTAGATATTCATATTAAATACTATTAAACCTTCTTATAAAAATCCCGCCCCTTATTCCTTATTTTAGTCAAAATTCGGATGGAGCAGACTACATGATACCCTTCACCGCTTTGGGTACATACAAGAGATGATAATGTGTACAATATCCTGTTGATAGAAGAGACATAGCATCTTTGGAAGACCATTGACATGGAATCGGGGATAAAATTTGTGATCTACATAGATATTTGAACCAATAAAAAACCATACACATATCTTTCTGAAATCGATGTAAGATTGAATGTCAACCGATTTCAACAAAACTTCACAGACGTCAATCTGGACTAAATTCAGAACGAAGTGGAACATTTTGTCTCCATCGAACAAACCTTGAAGGTTACATAAAATCAGACAAAAATGTATATGGGAGCTATATCTAAATCTGAACCGATTTCAACAAAACATTACAGACATCAAACTGGACTTAATTCAGTAAGCTGTGCAAAATTATCTCTTAATCGGGCAAACCTTGGAAATTCGGTGCACCATTTACATAAAATCGGAAAAAAACTTTTGGTAGGGAAAATAGACGATTTCAACAAAACATTACAGATGTCAATCTGGACTGAATTCAGTACGCGGTGCAAAATTTTGTCTGAATCGGAAAAATATTGGGTGTTTGGTGCACCGTTTATATAAAATCGGGCGAATGTATATATGGGAGATATATCTAAATCTGAACAGATTTTCTCCAATTTCAATAGGGTCCGTCCTTGGGCCAAATAAGTGACTTGTGCCAAATTTCATCTAAATCGGATCATAAATACGACCTGTACTTTGTTTACAATTTAACATCAAAAAACGGACGAAAATGCATAAATCGACTCAGAAATTGATTAATATATCTCGTTTCCTTATGCCTGTTACAAACATATGCACAAAGACACAGTGTGGTGAAGGGTATACAAATTACAAATTGTGAAATGGATATTTTCACTTAAAGATTCCAACGTAAATCGATACAAACGATGATCATGGACAAGTGTAAAACCGCTTGATACGATGCTAACAACTGTAAGGACTTTAATAATTTATTTGGCTCCATTTTCTCCTCCAAGAGAAGTGATGAACTTTGTGGTACCGATGCCAAAACCTATAACAATGAATCCGATTTTCTTCTGATTCTAGGTTTTTTATAGAAGATTTTTGGTATTTATAAGTAGAGAATTGGGAATTCTTATGGATGATCAGAACTTGTTGCAGACTACCATTAGATCTTCCAAATGAAGACCAACACATTTTTTATTAATAAGATCACATGTGAACTATGTGTAAAGATTTTTTTGCGATTTCGTAGTCATTTTTATAAATGAATTACTTTTCTCCTTTAAAAAAAAGTTCATTTACAAAAGATGTATGTCATATTCCTCTATGAGCATTCATTTATCTACATACACGTACATGTACATACATATCAGTTTCTCTTTAAACATACTTATTTGGAGAAAAAACCGCATATGATTTATTATGGGAATTTATGGCAATCATCTGCCAGTAGTCAGTCGAATGTGCAGTGTGCCGGAAATTCCAATTCAATTAAAAGAAAATAACTGTCATAATCCTACAAGTGTGAAGGCAACATGATCAATGATACTAAAACAGAAAAACGCGCACGCTCACACACACCCATACACACACAATTGCATTTAATTATAATCTAAGGATTTGCAAAGACGCTTTTTGTCAGATTCCAAAGAAATGACATGATATTGGGGTATGTGTGGATATAAGTCGGCTAGCTAGCCGCCAGTCTAAGTAACATCCATCCATTCACCCAGCATTCGGCGTGAGCTCTCTGAAGTCCCACTCCGCTGAACAGCAACATGAATGCATACTAATTGAATTTTATTATGGAAAAGTAATGGTGTGGAGAAAATCACATCACACCATGACGATAGCGGCGGTGGTGTTGGCGGCAACACCAACAATAATGCCAGTTATGAAGATCTTCAAGCATTTCGAATCGAAGAAAGTCGATTTGGAAAAATCAGTAACAAAACAAAAATGAAGAAAAAGAAAAGAAAATTTGCTTTGAACATGAACAAACATCAACATCAAGTGTATGCGGACCCAACGACCATGTTCAGCGTCAGAGCTCATGGTTATCATGCGATTATGGCCATGGTGGTGGTGGCCCATAATCACTGAAACAAATTCAGAATTCAGTAAAAGTTTGCTAACAAAAATGGTCAATATCACACAGCACAAAGGCAGCACGTTGCAATTCATTCATAATTTCGTTCGTTCGTTCGATCGTTTTCCTATTCCAATTTAAGGTCGCTGTGATTTCCAAATAGGGAATAGTTAGTCTATTCTTGTAATCTGGGTAATTTTGTCTGTGACTTTCACTTTTTTCTCAATTGATGTTGGTATTTGATTATTAGTGTTGTTTATGAGGCATTACTTTATTATCAGAGTTCTGCTGGTGGACAAATTTTCTAAAATTGTCTATCAGGTCTTCTTATAGAAGATCTAATACAAAACAATCGGCCCCCACATAAAATTCCCTTGGGATACCGTTATATGGGTCCCATATACCTATTAGATATCTCGATAGAGATTTGGCGCCCAATAATAACCCAAAGTGTTAAACTATAATCTGAAAACCATATGGTAGTCATTAGGTCTTCCTATAGAATTCCACTTGTTATCTTTATAGAATTGCAATAGGTCTACTTATAAAAGCCAATTAGCCCTTCTTAGCCATTGGGTCTAGCATTGTCTACCAGGTCTTCTTATAGAAGATCTAATACAAAACAATCGGCCCTCACATAAAATTCCCTTGGGATGCCGTTATATGGGTCCCATATATTTTGCCTATATAAGATATCTTCGATTTTCATAGATTTGGCGCCCAATAATAATGTTAGGTATAATCCTAAAATCGGATTTGTTTTTTTAAAAATCATCACATTTTTCAACATTTATTCCCTTTTTCTTTCTAGCATTGTCAACATTCCCAAATTTCCTCCCCCCGTTTTTTATTTTGAAATACCTCAACTACACCCATTCTCAATTGCTACTAAGTAATGAATTTGATCCGCAACCAGATGACTACTGACCGTTTGCGTTCGTTCCACATCAGATTTTCATAATGTATTTGTTATTTCTGTCTTTCAACGTGTACTCCACTTTATCGCTGATCGTCATTCGTGACACAAGACTTCTAATGGTTTGTACATGAAAAAATGTATAGCCGTGTGTATGTGTGTGTTTGGGGAGAATAGTAGATAGTTATGTTGTATTTGTTGTTATTCTGTTGAATGAAAATGAAACTAATCTTGAAAATGTATTCTACACGTGACCTCATGCCATGCTCTATGGCTATGAGTAATAGGAGTAATATGCGATCGCGTAGTGATTGGCGATCAGCAACACAATTAAAGAGAGACAAAAGTAAATCAAGCAAAAACAACAACATGTGTGAAAACATTATATATAAATATTATATAATTGCGTGGAATTTCTACATGATCATTTGGCGAGGTCAGCCAGAGAGAATAATATATATATATATATATATATTATGAGTTTTCAATAATTTCTGGAAAAGGGTATGTTCAAAAGCCCCTTCCGAGAGTAAATTCCTCAAACATATATTAGTAATATTGCCAAGGACACCATATACCTAAAATGCAAGGATTTCGAGGAATCTTAGTCGGAATGTGTTCAAATGTCTTGGTAATGGGAAAATACAGGATGAGATAAAAAAACTGCAACAAAGTCAAACGCCATAATTTTTACATTTTTTTTTTAATTTTATTCAATGAAAGCAACAAATGTCGCAAATATCGTCAAATTTTAGAATAAGTTTAGATTTGTTCGAATTGGTCACCTTTGGCAAGAATTACGGCCAATGGTCCATTCCCGACGAAGTGCTTGCTTGAGGTGATCGACACTTTGGTATTTTTTTGGCAAGTAAACACTTTCAATTTTGTTTGTTTACAAACTGCTGAACAACGAATGTTTTCTCATCGGAGAAACCAAATTCGGCACTTCACCACTTTGCGCCAAGCGAAGCAACTCTTTAGCTCTTTTGAGTCTATTTTCTTTCTGTTGCGGTGTAAGTTCTTCCGCTTTTTGGAATTTCAATGGCCCGAGTTCATTTTTCGATATTTGCCGAATGGAATATTGTCATATGTTCAGCTCACGAGCCATTTTTCGGCCACTACGACGCGGGTTTCGATCAAGTCGCTCCTTTACTTTTCAAACCATTTCTGCTGATGTTGCTGTTTTCTTCCGTTCATTTCCTTGAAGTCGGGCTACGCTACCAGTATCACGGTAACGAGCGGTGGTACGAGACACAAAAGATTTATTCACATTTAAATGCTGGAGTGCTCTAACGATAGCCACTTGTGGTTTTCCAGCCAAATATAAAGAAATCACACTATCACGCTTTGTGAATTCCATCGCGAATAACTTTTTTTTTGGAAAATTCTTTCCCTATAATTATCAAAAAAAAAAATGGAATTTGTTGCCCAGTGTTACAGATCACCTATTCGTATAGAATGCTTGCAAAAATAAAAAAGCGCAAAGGTGCACAAGAGGAAGCTTTTAAAGATTTTACAAATTTTTTACAGAATTTTAAAAAATTTGCAAATTTTATGAATCAACTTAAATTCCCATAATGACAACTCATTGGGAGAAAGGTGGTCATTTTATGTGAGCATAAAAAATTAGTTGACCCAAAAGCGAACTCTCTACCCTCTCACAATTATGTGTGGGTTATAAAAAACATATCCTGATAACAATCATCCATAATAAAATTCGACATATGGGAATTTTGGTTTTTTTTTAAGATTTATCTGTGAAATAAAAATTTATTACACGAAGGCAACCGACCAACCAAACGACCATCCTAACAAACAAACAAATATATACTGGCGTACGCATAATTCATTTTTACAACAATAATTTATGGTTCAGACATCGTAAAATGAAATCTTTCTCCGGTTTAAATTTGAATTTTTGCTGTTCACTGGAATGGACGACAAATTGAAAGTTGTTATAGGCTGGCTGGCTGGATGGCCGACTGGACGGCCGGCTAGCTGTTGATGACCTCCTCCTCTATTGTGCCAAGAGAGAAATTTTGTAACTATCAAAAAGATCCACCAAAGTGACAGTGTTAAGAGTTGGTCAGGTCTATAGATAAATGTCACACATGGCCACAACCACTGACATTGAAATTTTATTGTGACCAACAAACAAATTTTCACTTTGGATGGCAAATTTTTAGAAAACTTGGCAAAACTTCACATCACATAAAAAAATATAACTTTCATTTGAGATTTTAGTTTATGAATGTGTTAAACATAAATGTGTGCATGTGTGTGTGTGTTGAGTGCTGTAAAAACACCCGTTTTATTTTCATGCAAACGCACACGCACACATAACATCATGGTGGTACAAAATTATGATTATGACCAACCATCACATCACATCAAGATAATATATTTGTTTAATGCACAATCCAACTCCAACCATGCACACACACACATGTACATAAATACGTATGGTATGGTATAATATGCAAAAGGGCAAAAAGCTTTATCGTTTATGTTTATGTTGTTGTTGTGCGTTCTTCTGTTATGTTTATGTAAAACCACCTCTGCCGAATGATTTAATTGTTGTTTTCATTAAATTGTAATTTGTAAAGCATTAACAAAAAATGTTGTATGTATGAAATAATAATTACACACACACAAACAACCACTTATACACTGACAAACATTCCAAGCCGGGTACATATTATGATGGCATAAATGAAGTTATGCCATAATGATTTGCTGGAGTTTTCATTATAATGAACCACCGAACGACCATCCAAGCGACCTACCGAAAGCCAAACAAACAAATGACTGAACATTTTGAATACGAAAAAAGGGGCAGCATTACATTTGGTAAAATTAAAGCCGCTAAAAAAATAACGGTTTAATTATGCATTCATTTTTTATTCTACTTCGTCTTTTGTGGTTCTTTCGCATCTCTTCTGGAAATTAACGACAATGTCTTGGTGGCAAAAACGACCCAACAAATTTTGGTGACTTTTTGAAGCGTATTGTTGAATGGATGCATTTGTTCCACAGCACACAGTGTGAGCTGTTATCCTCATTCATCACTGCCATGAAATGCTTGTTAAGATCACAAATGTCTTCAAGTGCATTTCTTTTATTATTGGTAGCCAGCGAGGTGAACAGCGATGAATGGATGGTGAGAGAAATTAAAAGAAAATAATAATCTCTGACATATGCAAGACCTGATTCTTATATAGAATACCTTACTAGTACAGAATATATTTTGTGTAAAGAAAGTTTGCAGGGAGTGAATCAAGCGTACAAAAAATTTTGGTGAGAATTTTCCAAAAAAGTTATTCGTTATGGAATTCAAGCTTCAAACAAAACAAAAATCAATTGTCTTTACGAAGCATAGACCAAGTCCGAATATGGGACCCATTGGTCCACATCTTCTGTTATGAACACATGTTAAATTTTGTTTCGATCTGGCAACCCTAGGACAGATAATCTCCAGAAACCCAAAATGGACATATATTGAAAACTTTTTTGGGAATCGGAATGCCTAACACGATTGATCTAACCCTTTTAAAATATATTTAACCCCCAAAACTCATTAGAGAATTCATTTGTTCATGTAAATTCAAATTTATTTTTGTGACAAAATTTCTCTTTTAATGGCATTTAGGGTTCGCATCGTGTGACCGCGACCCCCAAATGTGGGTGACATTTGGAAGCAAATAAAAACTAAATTCAACCATTTTCAACAAATTTTCCGGGAAGTCTCACATTTGTGTTCAAGTAGTAATAAAGTTAAATGGTGTTGAAACAAATGATGATTAAGATGATTATGATGAAGGGTCCCCCCTTCCACAAAACAGTATTAACAACAAAGTGACATTTTCTGAGAAAAGCAACAACAAACAAATATCAACACTACTTTCTTATTCTTCGTCTTTATGTTTGTTTCATTTAGATTTTCTATTTGACTTACCTGCAGCCGCATACACCATAGATTGGCCAAGTGCCAGAATCACTGACCACAGAGCCAACAACATCAGGGGAGGTGGACAATGGTGATGTCGTTGGTGCCAGAATCGTTGAGTTTTGTTAACACCATTTTTCATTAGACCATTGTTATTAACATTAATTGTTGTTGTTGTTGTGGTGGTGTCGGGGTCGATGTTGTTGTTGTCAGTTGGAGTTGCTGATGTTGCTCCCGCCATCGTCGTGGCTGTTGTTGATTCAAACATTTTCACTGCTGTTGCACTTTCGTTGTAACGCTTTCGCCACTCAACGACTACTTTGTCGTTGTCTTGACAACAAAACAAAATTGAAAAAATAAATAAATAACAACAATTGTTGCTGTTGTTACTTGAGAAGTCAACAACACAAAAGGCTTAATTTTATACAAGCAACTAAAAGAATACCCCCAAGAAAACACGCGCACATACATACATAGCTGATCATTGTGATGGAGTAGCAAAAGCGCCGAAGTAGACACTTAATAGAAGTCGAATCACTCACTAAGGTGAACTACTTAGTTTGTGCCATTGTCAGTTTTAAGTCAGTCAGTTTTGTCTGCCACTATCTGCCAGCAATGCCAATATGAGCAGGCTTTTGACTGGTTGACAGACAGTATGACACTGTTTTTGGGCCTTGTTATACCAACATTGCTGGTTATTGGGTTGTGGTTTCATATGACAAGTTAAAAGAAATGGTGTTATATTTGGTATGAGAAGAACTTTGAAGACCCTACCCATTAAGGGGAAATTTATAATTTGGACAATAACATTTTTGAAGAATTTCGCCATTTCGTCTTTTCTAGGCTATAGACGACACCTTTGAAAAATGTGCCTAACAGTTCGAAAAATGTTTAAAATTTGCCTAACCTTTATTGGGTAGATAAAATAAAATAAAAAATGGTACAAATTGAGCGAAATCATAAGATTTATATTTCAAAAAATGGACCTAAGTAGTCGTATCGTTTCATATTGGGTTCAATTTTGATATTTTTGGTTGTCATTCGGTAGCAAATCTCCCTGTTAATAGTATACCAATTATTATTATATTAATAATTTTTCGTTGGAAGATTTTTTAAGGACCGTTACGGCGTGGATTTTTTTAAGACATAAGGCGGGACCTTAAAAATACAAACAATTAAACATACCAGTCTTATTATAGCCCCCAAAAATAATATCAGAAATGTTTTTCAATCAAGTTGGCTTCGTGTAATATTTGGTGTTCTCATCTTCCTAACCATATAAAGGTCTGATTCGGCATTCTTACCAAAAAATATATATATCGGCCGATCTTATAGCCCCTATATGAAGTACAAGATTCTTTATGGTATTTTTATAGTCTTTTGTATATTTTACAACCGAAGTCTATTTTTTAGCTTTACGATGAAGCTTTAATTTGACATTCAGATATCAGGGTGTGTATCCTCATTCAAAGATCACACGTCATTTTTTGGTATGATGAAGCTCCTAGCTCAATTTTCCATCCTAAGTAACTGTAGTTTGGTAGTACTTTTTCTTGTGGCAGCAATTTACCAATTTATTGTATTTTGGTGCAGGTTATAAAAAGTTCGGGCTGGTCGATTATAAGGACCATCCTATATTAATAAAATAGCCCTGCAATAAAACAGTGTAAATAATTTTCAGTAGGATCATTTTTTAGCAATTGAAATTCCGAAGATTAATATCTTTTGTTGCTCGCTATGTATAGATCTATAACATTTTAATGGGTGGATGACTTTGTTGACAATATTTTGGGCTAAGTGATTTTCTTCTCACTTCGAATCTAAATCTCCCACTTACTGGTAAGTTCGGTGGAAAATGTTCCTTAAAATCGTCCAGGTATTCATAATCAAAAATCCCATTGTCTTCAAATTTTAATTTTTTTTTAATTTTAGCTAGGCTCCTCCGCAACTTTTAAAGAGGCTCTGGAGTCCTTTTCAAAAACGATGTAAAAATTAACCTACAAACGTCATAATGAATTTTCATGGACTCATGTGGTACCCCCTTATATAAGCTATATCCTGACATGAAGCGACAAAGTCTCCAGTCTTCAATTACCTTTGGAGTAATATAATATTTCTAATACTTTCTTGAGTCGCAAACGTCCTACCAAATTTTATATACCCTCCATTCCATAGTAGAGCGAACAAAAACAAACCTTCAAACCACCATAAGTTTTTTTATCAAACTTAGTTGAATGCTTACCCCTGGTTGTTGTTGTTGTTGGCATTTACTTTGATTGTTATGTTTTACTACTTCAAATCACGAAGAAAGTTTTCAAATAAAAATACTTGCTCGCACATAGAAATTACAAATTTATTTTTTTTTTCTCTCTCTACGGAAGATGTCGATTAAATGGTGGTGAGTGTCTCAAACTAAACCCATCTATGTCGTACATACATACATACGAACTGATGTACATACGAATAAACTATTAAGAGGCAGCACCAAAGCGGACATGCATATTTGATGAACACTTTTTTATTGGCCAGTGTTTGACACCAACAAAACGATCATTGACGATGATGATCATGATCATGTGGTGATCGCTGTGGTATTTGGAAGCAACTGACATTTTGTCTGTGTCTATTTAATTTGTCATCAATTTCATTTTATTTTTTTTATATCTCTATTTTATTTGTCTAGAGGCCTTTCAAACCTCTATTCTTGTTGTTGTTGCTGCTGCTGAAATCAATTGTTAATCAAAAAAGAAGAAGAAGAAAAAAACAAATGAAATCACGACCTTTTAACACGATTCACTTATTTAATTATATCAATGATTGATTCATTATTAATTTATGCCAAGTGTCAAAAAGGTTATTTGATGAGAGAGAGGCAGTGACAGTGAGAGGGAAAGGTGTAAAGGGAGATCATTTCTCTTTCTCTCTATTTGTTTTATTAATTGTTTTTTAATTTACAAAAAATATTATTTATAACTTAACGAGAACATCTCCATCGAATAGACACAAAGTCTGTTAGTATTCCCAACACATTTGAATATCGTATTCAGATATGATGCTATAATAAATTAAAATTAATGATGTAACATGAATATTTCTGCTCCATTTCCCTTTGGATATTTTAATTAGATCCGAAACCAATCAATCACTAATAATTATTGTTGTTTTCTTTTCTTTTTTTTTTTTTTGAAATTTTCCAAAGACACGTGATTCCACTTTGTAAACAAAACGAATTGAAATCGTATTTCATTGCATTTTTTGTTGTTACTCAAGCGCAAAACTCAAAGCGGCTCTAGCAGCTCATTATTTTACAAATGCACGATATTTAGGAACGTGAATATTGTTGGGAATACCAAACACCCACACATGGAGATGTTGTTTTTTTTTTTAAGGAAAACACAAACATATGACCATAGTCACCATGCGGATTTTTAGGAATCGATTAGATCAAGGGCCATGGATTAGATATTTTTGAGGAAAAATTGGAATTTTGTTACAGACATACCAGTTGGGGGAACGACAATTATCAGGTTCGCCTTTATAATGCCCTACATATAAACATCCTCCATTGTAGCCGAATTTTCAAAGCCTGTGTCTGAAATTTGGTATTTCGTTTTCTCAGAGGCTAAAAAAACCTCCTGACAGCAAATTACGATGGCATTATGAATTCTCAGGGTATGACTGAGGACAATTTGTTGTCCGGTGGCCCAGAAATCTGCATCTTAATCCCATTAAAACCAAACTTAACGTAGGTTATTCTACATTCAATTCGTTCGTCTGTCCGCCAGTTCGTGCCAATGGGACAAATGTAACGTTTTTAATATACCATTTATATAAATTTTATATATACCATTTTATAAATAGATTACTCTCAGCCTTATGGCTAATGTGATGCGGTAAACATATGGCTCATAGAAATATTGGTTTTAGACCCTATGATTCATTGGACCAAATCCGTTTCAGACAATTTGGAGTCGGTTCATACTTATAAATCTGGAAGAGAGTAATCGATTTCACCCAAACTTTTCACATCGTAATATTTCTTCCAAACTTAGTTCAAGTCCGAAGATGGGGAATATTTGTCCACTCCTTCTGGTATCACCTATACAAAATGGTCAAAATTTTGCTGAAAATTAAGTTTGTACCCTCAGCTATATGGCTAATGGCAAATATACCTCATCGAAATATTGGTTTTAGACCTTATGTTACCGTTTCAGAAAATTTGGAGTCGATTTACACATGTCTGTCCGTTGTCCGTCTGCCTATCTGTCTGTCTGGCTGGAGCGCACGATAACTCTCGAAGGGAATAATCGATTTCATCCAAACTTTGCACAGCTTAATATTTATTCCAAACGTAGTTTAAGTTCGAAGATGGGTATTATCGGTCTAATCCTTTTGGTACCTCCCCCAACAAAATGGTCGGAATTGTGCTAAAAATTATTTTTTTAAAAACATGTAAACGGACTATCCGATTTCAACGAAACTTTGTATAACCTAATATCATCACCAATCCTAGATCAAGTAGGAAGATGGAACACATTGGTCCACTCTTTCTGGTAAACCAACCCCCCACAGAGGGTAAAATTGTTCAATATTTATAAATCCAATATCAGGCTAATGGAATGTCCGATTTGAACCAATCTTTTCAGAACCTGTTATCTTTATCAAGTCCGAAGATGGGACCCATTGGCCCACTCCTTCTGGTATCTCCCACACAAATGGTCAACATCCTCCGCAAACCATTGGGGTGTCAGCAACACCGACTAACACTTTATTACTTGTATAATATAATGCGACGGACTTTCCGATTTGAACCAAAGCTTAGATCAAATCCGAAGATGGTACCCAAAAAATGGTCAACATTTTCAATATTTTCAAATCCAATATCAGGCGAATGAAATGTCCTATTTTAACCAAACTTTGCGCAACCTAAAGGTACCATATACAATCTGGTAAAGATACAAGGTGGGAACCATTGGTCCACTCCCTTTTGTACCTCCTCCCAAAGGGTCAAATGATTCAATGTATATAAATTCAACATTAGTCCAAAGAAATGTCCAATTTGAACCATCCTTCTCCTTCTTGTACCTCCACCACAAAGGATCAATATTTTTTTAAACTTGTACAACCTCTTTGATAAAAACTTTTATCTCATATAAAGCGATTAATAAAACCTGTGTGTAATTCCGAAGACCTCCACAAACCATAGGCTGAGGGTATATGTTTATCGGCAATTCCGACTGTCACACCTATTGGAACCTCTTCATTTATTTCCTCAGAAGATAAAAGACGTTCTCGCAGAAATGTTGAAATAAAAGTTCATATCCTGGTATATTTTCACATAAATTGGCATTTGGGATATAAGGTTCACAGAGAAGAACTTCGCCCGAAAATTGCAGTATATTAAATGTTCTAGTCGCATGTTCAAACCTACATTTGGGCAATTTGGCATTTCTTTTTCAGGAGATAAAAATTCCCGGCAGAATATTTTTAATCTACGTTTTGGCATAGCCCATTTCAAGCATACCTCCTTGCAGATCATTTTCAAATTCCCACATGGTATAAAATTTTCAACACAGAGCTCTAGTTCGTATGTAGTTTCCAAAGGCTAGGGGTGTGTAGAGAGAAAATACTCAGAGAATAAATGAGAAACTCCATATGAAATGAATTGCTAAAAGAGAACGCATAGAACGAGCTCATTGATCCATGTAAACAAGGGCACCAGTTCCCATGCTTGCCCAGCATTACCATAGCCGAATTTTCAAAATCCCGTGCGTGTAATTTCTCATTTCAAGTTTTCAGAGGATAAAATTTGCCTTCGTAGAAAATATTGAATATAGGCCCACAGCTCTTTCTCTCTTTCAATTTTTTCTTCCAAATTTTGTAAATTCCGTTCACCACCTGCAACTCTTCCTTGCAATGTGAAATAAAAAAACAATTGAAAATAGACATTTTTTTAATTTCTCTGTCTGCTACCTTTCCACACACAAACTAACAAAGAAATAGAACAAACCGTGACTGAATGGGGGAAAAGCGTTTAACAACTACAAATTAGCATGAATTTGGGGCAAGTTTAAATGAAACCACCTTTACAAATCTCACGATTACCATGTAGAACGACCTTAACGGTTGATGTTTAAATTTTCTTTAAACTTTTTCCTTAGCTTCGCTTCCATAAAATTAGGCCAAACACCTAGAAAGCAAGAGAATGTACTGGTGGTGAATGGAACACAATCTGCCGTTTTGTCACCTTGTTTCCAGGTAGGTTTTGGTGTTTTGTGGTTTGGCAACTATTTCTGAAAATTAATGGGTAATAAAAAATGTTACAGCAAATAGCAGCTAAAAAATGTGTTTTATTTTGCATTTACAACCCACACATATTAGAATGTTGGTAATAAAACTCAGGCATGCACATGTTGTAAGTTTTCATTATTACGGATATTTCAGATTTGTATTTGGACTATGGGTTCAATTTTTTGTTGTCGGAATGTAATTTATTAACTTTATTCTTTAATTTTATATATCCGTATTTTTTTTTGTGGTTGAAGAAGATAAATGTCGATGTTTATTTAGCACGAATGTCTTATTGGTGCAGACATTTATCAAGTCCTTTATGTCCAGGCCTCCTATAAAAAGCGCTTTACGGACAACCACACAAAACCTTTAGCAATCTCTTTCCGCCCTTTTTTAAGAAGTTTTTCTTATAAAATCAAGTAAAAAAGTGTAAGTCGATGTTGCCAACAATTATATACCCTCACCCTATGATTTACGGAGGAGGTCTTCGGAGTTATACACTGGTTTTATTATTCGTCTTATATGAGGTATATGTTTAATTAAATATGTTTCGGATTTTATGTTGGTCAAATATACAATATGGAACCCTTTTTGATTTAGGCTTGGTTGTGCAAAATTTGGCTCAAATTGGACATTCCATTCGCCTGATATTGGATTTATAACTATTGAAAATGTTGACCATTTGTGTGGGAGGTAACAGAAGGAGTGGACCAACGGACTTGAGCTAGACCTGGTAAAGATATAAGGCTGTGGAAAGCTTGGTTCAAATCGGACTTTTCCATCGTCTGATATTGGAAAAAAAGACCTGGCAAATCCACCATTGACCAGATTTTCACTCTGCAAAAAACCCACGAAAAACACATCGACACAAAAGCCGCATTCGGCAGCCATATCCGTTCAGAGGTGTTTAAAGCCATGTCAGCGTTTGGCATTCCTGCAAAAAACGATGCAGACATGGTACAATGTCAGCAGTTTAAGTCGGACCTCTCAGAGCCCTTCAATACCGAACGAGGATTCAGACAAGGTGACAGTTTGTCGTATGACCTGTTTAACATCCTGCTGGAAAATGTCATACGGGATGCAAATGTGAACAGAAATGGCACTCTGTACACCAAATAGCATATGTTACTCGCCTACGCAGACGACATCAACATAATGGGTCGAACATTGCGAGCGGTAACAGCCACCTTTGAACGAATTAAGAAAGAGTCTGCCAATGTGGGACTGGCAGTAAATGGCGAAAAATCCAAGCTGATGGTATAGACGCGTAAGACGTCCAGTAGACTCGGATCAGTCTGTGGAACTTGAAAACTACAGCTTCGAATAGTTCGTTATATACCTCGATACCGCCATAAGAAGCTCTTATAAAATTAATTTTTAGCACAACTTTGACCATTTTGTGGGAGGAGATACCAGAAGGAGTGGACCGATATTCCCCATCTTCGAACATAAACTAAGTTTGGTTGAAATATTAAGATGTGCAAAGTTTGGATGAAATTGATTGTTCACTTCGAAACAGATAGACGGACAAGGAACATGTGTAAATCGGCTTCAAATTTCCTGAAACGCATTTGGTGCAAGTTTCCACCGTATCAACGTGTATATATCCTCATTAGCCATAAGGCTGAGGGTATAAAAACGTAGCTTGTGAAGCCCCCGAGCTTCAATATACAGATCTTACTTTTGTTCTTTATAAAACCCGTACTTCCATAAGAAGGCATATAGAGACTTCCACAAGAAGTCCCTATATGTCTTCTTATGGAATTCCTTACAGACCTTTAATAAAAAGTCTTTACTATATCTGATCTTCTATAAGAACCCTTATAATCTGTCCTTACTATCCTACTATTAGAAGTTCTAACTGACCTCATATAACTGACTTCACAGTTATTGATGCCCTTTGGTGTTTTTTAAATAGTTCCTACTGGTCTTCTATGTGATGATCACATATAAGAAGCCTTAAATGGTCTTCCATTCCTTCTTCACTGGGCTTCTAAGAAAATCCTTATTAGCCTTCTATAAGAAGTCTTAACTGGCCACCTATATAAAACGCATATATTTTCATATAATTCCTTGGAAATAAAAAATGACAAAATTTTCCAAAAAAAAAAAAATCTAAATTCGAATTACATCAGGAAACATTATACAAGTGATGATGTTTTTATGACAAAAAACAAAAAGTACTTATATAAGTCAATCAAACAAACAAACAATTTCCATAATGCGAGAACTTGTGTAATTAGAAATTACATACCATCTTAACACACGAACTACACACTGGCCACATATATACATTTTTGTGGATGTTTAAAGAAACCCACATAAACCTTTTACCTAATGACCCTATAAACCAAACAACTAACCTACAGCAACAACAACCACGACGAAAAAGAAAAAAGAAAATTTATTTTCATTTTTCATAATTTCACTTTACATCGTGTCGTGTCGTTTGTCGTGAAATAAAACAATTAATTCAAATAACTGCGGTTTAATTTCTCAAAACGATGCTGCTGATGATGCCGTCGAATGGATTTACGGCATGGAGGAATGTCAGAATGCCAGAGACAAATTGTGGTTTTGCGGCAAAGTTAATTTAATTCACTTTTCTTTGGTTTTCGTTGGTTGCCTGCCTGCCTTTCAGGTTCGAAAGATTAATTCACACAGAACATCAACTACAACAACAAAAAACCCAGAATAACACACAAAACATCATCACAACTTAATTGTCAAGAGGTCAATTGAAAGTGTAGTGAGACAAGAGACGCACAAACGCTTCTGCCGATTAACACAATCACACACATCACGCACACATCTTGGAATGGCTATGCGTTTTTATGCCTATAAAAAAGGCGTTTTGATTGTAATGCTGATAATTAAAAGTTATTTCTAGCTATGCTATGCTACACTTTCCCAAAGAGCGCGAGGCCAGCTTTGAATTCATTGATATTAAGGGGAAAAATTATTCATCCTTAGATTTGTGCAATTTCCAAATATTAAAAAAAAAATATTCAACATTCTCAATCGAATTTTTTATAGCATCCTCCAAGCGGAACCAAAAATGTTAAAATCGCATATATGACAATATATATGCGAGAGAGTTTCAATACCTGTCTATAAAAACTAGTTTCTGTGATAAAGTCCATTATACTCCAAGAATCCGAAATGTCAGATTACAGCCGCTACCACCGGACTGGTATTGTAGCTCTTTTTTAACCGACCACTATAAGTCATAGTTATACCCTCAGTCTAATTAGGGTACATACTCTTTGATACGGAATAAAATGCTTCATCGAAATATTGATTTTCGACCCTATGTTTCTTGGGACCAAATCCGTTTCAGACAACTTGTAGCCGATTTACAAATGTCCATCGGTCTCTCTGTCTAGTTGGTGCGCACACTCGAAGGGACTAACTGAATTCAATCAAACCTTGCACATCGTAATATTTCTTCAAGTTTGGAGATGAAAAATGTCGGTCCCTTCCTTCTGGTACCACCCCACAAAATTGTCAAAATTTCGCTGATACGAACGCACTATCCAATTGATCCCAATCTATCCACAATCTATTACCTTTAACAAACCTAGATCAAGTCTGAAAATGGGGTCCATTGGTCACCTCCTTCTAGTACCTCCCCCACGAAAGGTCAGCATTTTCCATTTATAAATCAAATATTAGACACTTTCCGGTACCTCCCCATCAAAATTGGAAAAATTTAACTGAAAATGGTTTTTTAAAATATCATGCGAACAGATCTTCACATTCAAACCATACTTTTTGTTGCGAGATGGGACTTATCTGCCAACTCATTCTAGTACCTCCCTCACAAAGGTTCAAAATTTTGAAAAGTTGTAAATCTTATATGGAGCGAACGGAATCTTCAATTTCATCCAAACTTTGCACATTGTAATATGTTTACATAGCCTAGATTGAATACAAAGATGGGACCTATCGGTTCTCTCCTCTCCCACAAATGATCCAAATTCCATTTTTTGGAGGGAGATTTGTTATCAAATACAACTACAAAATAAATTCGGTTGAACAACACGTTCAAAATACCGAAAATTGTGGGTACCGTTTTATGGGGGGCAACCAGAAAATGTGGACCAATATTTATAAAATTTAGTGGAAATATTTGGTACCCAATAAGAACCCAATGTACTAAATTTCAACGTATTCGTTTGAAAAGTGCGCTCAAAAATCTCAAAATATTGAAAATTGGGCGAAACCCTTATATGGGGGCATACCGGAAAAAGTGAACCTATATTTATAAATTTTAGTGGATATATTTGGTACCCAATAAGCGCGCTCAAAAAT
The DNA here is from genome assembly GCF_032173495.1 of Musca vetustissima. NCBI lineage: Eukaryota > Metazoa > Arthropoda > Insecta > Diptera > Muscidae > Musca > Musca vetustissima. The sequence continues at coordinate 178,522 of NW_026880658.1, read as the reverse complement.
CTCAAAATATTGAAAATTGGGCGGAACCCTTATATGGGGGCATACCGAAAAAAATGAACCTATATTTATAAATTTTAGTGGATATATTTTGTACCCAATAAGAACACAATGTTTCAAATTTCAGCGAATTCGGTTGAAAAACGCGCTTGAAAACCCCAAAATACTGAAAATTGAGGGGTAGCGTTATATGGAGACTACCAGAAAAAAGTAGATCCATATTTATAATTTTTAGTGAAGAGATTTGTTACCCAATAAGTACTCGGACGGACACTCTAAAATCGTCATAGAATTTTACGCTGCTTTGAAAAGGACTGTTTCTAGAAAGAAGACAAATGTCGAATCTTGACAAATTTGAATTTAATTCACATATGCAAGTTTTGCATCAGGGCGGAATAAATACAAGTTATCAACATACGACCTTTGTAAAGCCACATAGCCCAATATGCGTGATGAGCGGCTTAACCAAGGCGAAACGCGTTGCATAGTGGTGGGTACATAGGTTCTTCTTCTGGCTTTCCTTTTTATTGCAAAACTTAGATCATTAAGCTCGAATCGATAACTCGCTGATCAAGAATATATATACTTTATAGGGTAGGAAATGATTATTTCGATGAGTTATAAACGGAAAAATAAAACTAATATATCATCCATACCATTTGGAATGTCCGATTTTATGGCAAATATCCACATTTTTTTCAAACTTAAATCAAGCCCACTCATTATAAACCTACAATAAATCCTAAAAACATATACCTTTCATAAAACGAATAATAAAACCTGTGTTTTATTCCGTAGACCTCCACAAAACACTGGCAGAGGGTATATATTTGTCGGCAACAAATGAATTATTGTTTTATAAAAATTTAAATTAAAACTTTTCTTGTTATACATTTTCACTTTTTTTTTAAATTTGTCTCCTTTATATTTCTATATTCGTTTTTAAGTTCCCCAAAAACATATAGTCCCTGATTCCATAATTTTGCCTTTTAATTTCTTCACTTCATTCAAAACTTAACTTGATAATCCAAAAATTAAAAAAAAAAAAATCTAAAAATTTACTTGCTATTATTTGTTTTTGAGTATGTGCGCTTGCGTGTGTATTCATTTAGTTACTTGTATATTTAACATACATTTATAAATTAATTTAATGTGTGTTATTGTTATATAGTATTTATATTTATGTAAAAAAATCTGTCTTCTTTTTATGATTATTATTTTTTTTCTTTTTTTGTAATCAAAAATTAAGTTTTAATACTTTGTGATTTTTGTTGATGGGGCTTCTGTTACTGCTGCTGCCGATGTTTTTCTATTCCACTTTCAACACTTTTTTTCATTAAAACATTCTTTTTTTCTTTCTTTTTCTTTTTTGAGATGCTTAGCTTCCTCTTTGTGACAATTACAATTCTTCCGATCCAATTAATTGCAAGACAGACACTAAGACTTCTCTACTGACATTAAATTCCCGCCGTACACAAACAACAAAACAGAAGAGAACAGAGAGATTTTATTTTTTATTGTTGTCGTTGTAATTGTTTACTTTGCACACTCGCCGTTCGTTGTTAGACGCACGGTATGTTTGTTGCCGTTTTTTTGTTTCGAATAATGGCTCTACTTTACTTTGAAGTAAACGATCGACCGTCGCACGATAAATGAACGAATGGACGAGTGAACGATGCGCAAATACTGAATGTTGTTGAATGAGTGTCGGCGCGCTATATCTTCAAGTTTTATATACCATCAGTGAAAGGCTGTCGCCAGGTTGCTGCGCCAGCTGCTGCTGCAGTGAGCATCGTGTCTCACACGAATGAACGAACAACAAACAAACATCGAGCAGCAACAACACAACAGCTGCATTATGAAGAGTACTAGTAGAGTACTGGCAACAGCAATTGTTGTTGTTGCTGCTGCTGTTGTGATTCGTGGTGATGGTGTTGGCTGCTGCTGTCGCTGCATAGTCAAACATCAAACCGCATAAAACAAATTTTTGCTGCCATAAAAAAATAAAACATATTTAGTCTTAATGCTTGCCGGCCTAACTACCAACCAAGCAGCCAACCAACCTATCTACCTTTTTATTGCTGGTACTTACTCCAACCAGGCACACACAAACACACTTGCACACATTTCTCGTGCAGACATCCACAACCCATATCTAGCCTTGCATTCATCTATCCATCCATGAGGCTTCTAAAATCAATAAAATTGGAATGGATTGATAAAAAATGGAGGAAAGGAGGGTAGGCAGAAAACAAATACTCGAATTGACTCCAACAAACACATTTGCCAAGTTGTTGCAAAGAAAATGAAAATGAAACTTGCTTTCACAGATAAGTTTGTTGCAATGTTTGTTTGTTTCTCTGCTTGTTTTAAGCTGGCATTGCAGTGTGTCTCGGGCATACGGTGTTTGGTGTCTAACAACACTGGGCGTTAGTCGAATAGTGTAAATGAGGATCTAAGCCACAATTGCATGAAGCAATAAACAAGAGCATATTTATTCAGAATATGTGCTTTCAGAACTAATTGAAATAAATGTTTGTTTTTCTTATTTTAATTTATATAGAAGACAAATTGTTCAAATGGCTATTAATTGGTTAACTAATTGATTTTCATAATAAATGATCGTTAATGATTTTCAAATATAAAAAACTGCAATCGAGAAATGCTTAGAAAATTTTGCAAATGCAATTACCTTAAATTGGAATAACAAGTTAAAAAAAATAAATTTTATTTAGTTCTAGTTCAGCCGGTTTTCAAACTATTAAATAAAATACATAAATTCTCTGAAACTGACAACAGAGTATATCGCAAAAATTAAATTATTTTTTAGCTTAACAAATATAAGTTAGTTAATCTATTTTTTGGCTAGACATCTGAAAGTTTCAAAGTGTAATGTAAGAAAATTAAAACAAGCAATATCGGCTTTAACATTTTATACTCACCACTGTAAGTTGTGCGGAAGTTCAGAAACTACACCACACTGTGATGCAGGGTATATCTAAGTCGAATTATGCATGTCCGTCCGTCTGTCTGTCCATGTTAAATTGTAAACAAAGTACAGGTCGCAATTATGATTCGAATTGGATGAAATTTGGCACAGCTCATTTATTTGGCCGAAGGACGAAACCTGTTGAAATTGGGAAAAACGGTCCAGATTTAGGTAAATGGTGCGCCAAAGTCCCTATATATCTCCCGATTTGCACGAAATTTGGCACAGAGTACTGAATTAAACCTGAAATGATGTGTGCTAAGTTTCGTGAAAATCGGTTCAGATTTAGATATTGTTCCCATATATATTTTCGTCAGATTTAAGGTAACTTATTTGCAACGAAATTTGGCACAGAGTACTGAATTAAACCTATAATAATGTGTGCTAAGTTTCGTGAAAATCGGTTCGTCCGATTAGCACAAAATTTTGCAAAGCGTACTGAATTAAGAGTAGAATGATGTGTACTAAGTTTCGTGAAGATCGGTTCAGATTTAGATATAGCTCCCATATATATTTTCGACCGATTTATTGTAGCCCCTATATATCTTTCGTGAAGATCGGTTCAGATTTAGATATAGCTCCCATATATATTTTCGACCGATTTATTGTAGCCCCTATATATCTTTCGATTTGCACGAAATTTGACATATCGTACTGAATTGAGTCTACAATGATGTGTGCTAAGTTTCGTGAAGATCGGTTCAGATTTAGATATTAGCCCCCATATATATTTTCGTCCGGTTTTAGGTAAATGATGCACCAAACTCCTAATGTTTGTCCGCTTGACACGAAAGTTTACACAACCTATCAAATTGAGACTAGAATGACGTTGTTGCGTTTTGTTGAAATTCGTGCAGATGAAGTCATAGCTTCCATATATATATATCGAACCGGTGCCTGATTGAAATTAAATGTTGAACAGCGCGGCATACCGAATAGCGTATGTCAAGTGTATCGATTTACATAAATTTGTCCCACTGTACACAAAGAAACATGGGATCTAAAACCAATATTTCGATGAGACACATTTTCACCGTATCAAAGTGTATATAACCATAAGGCTGAGGGTATAAAAATCTATGAAGGCTAAAAAGTTGTCGGTCCATTAAAATTTTCATTAACATTTTTCGTTGCTTGAATTTTTTACGATAAATTCTTGAACATTCCCGTTCGATTCCAGCATTCAGGATTCAAAAATTCTATACCCAAAATATCATATGGTTGCGTATGAGTTATATATCGTTTAGCATAGTTGTCGGGCCATTTTTTTGGGTAATCTGTTCATTAACATTTTTCGTTGCTTAAATTTTTTACGATAAATTCTAGTACATTCCCGTTCGATTCTTGCGTTCAGGATTCAAAAATTTTATACCCAAACTATCATAAATAAGGCGACGTATGAGTTCTATATCGTTTATCACAATTTGTGCTACTCATACGCCACATGGCACCTTAAAGGAATTGGCATCCTAAAATTTGAATCGTTTTGTCTTTTTTCTATAACCATCTTCATTATTGCACATTTCGTAATAATTCCTATTCAGGTTCTCTTCAGTATATAATGCCACTGCACTAAACAATTCATTTCGTTAATACACCAAACGAAAAATCTCTAAACATAAATCGTATGACGGTTTTTCGGGATAATCTGCTAATGCAGAATGGCGGCAGTCATCAGTCAACAACAAAAGCCAGGCAGCCGGGAAAGCAGCAAATGGGCCGTTGTCTATATCGGCCAACAGCATCGTCATCATCATCATCATCGGCACCATATCCAGCACCTATCGCAACAACACCTAGGCATAACTTGGTGCTTATGGGCGACCAACATTCGATGCTGTTGTTGTTGTTGCAGCTACTGCCAGTAAACAGAGTAGAAATAATTTTGCAAAGCGGCAACCTATATTTTTCACCACAAATCAAAATATTTGAACTTCAAATAAAGGAAAGAAAAGAAAACAAAAGCAGCTGCAGCAGCAACAATAACAAGCGTTTGTTTTCCTCCTCATCATCATCATCAACAAACAATTGGTGGTCGAGTAAAAGTAACTCATTTAAGCATCGATGTTAATGGGTATATGTATGTGCATCTATGTATGCGTGTGTGTGTACATTTAGGGGCATCAATGCAAACTCACGTGCATCTGGCGGATAAATGCTGCTGGGGCTGCTGTATATGGCCATTCATAATGCAACATCTCTTCAGCTGGCACATTTAAAACATACCGATTTATTTACATATGTCTGATGATACACCCAAACAGGCATAATTTAGCCAAAAGTGTTTAAGAGTTGCCGTTTCCAGGTTTTTGATCAGACAAAATTTAAACAGGAGACGATCAGATGCGGTTCCATTACTAAAATGGGACATGTAGTTGTCGTATAATCGTTATATATACAGGGTGTGATGAAAAAACATCAACCAACTTCAGACGGCTGTCATTTCTCAGCCACTCGTCCGACAGCTGTTAAAATGATTCCAGTGACAGCTCATTATATTGTTTACAACCGTACAAAAACATGTTGGTGATAATTTTCAAAAAAAAAAAAGTTATTCGCGATGGAATTCAAGCGTCATAGTGTGATATTTTATTGTTGGCTGGAAAACCACACTCCAGCATTTAAATGTTTGGACTATTTTGTCTGGAGTATTTTGGAAAGCAAGGCTGGTACTAAAAAATACCAAAGTGTCAATCGTCTCAAGCAAACATTTCGTCGGGAATGGGCCAAAATACCGTAGAGCAACATTCGGGCAGCGTGTGGTTTCATTGGTTGTTTGAAGGCCATAATTTGTGCCAATGGTGACCAATTCGAATAAATTTAAACGCATTCTAAAATTTGATTTTTCGCTTTCATTCAATAAAGTTTTAAAAAATGTAAAAATTATGGCGTTTTACTTTGTTGTACTTTTTTATCTCACCCAGTATATATACAGTCGATCGCTTATAACGACGGTCAAGGGACTGGCGAAATTGGTCGCTATAAGCGATATGCCATTATATGTGATATCAAATATATGACAGAGGTTTTTCGGGACTCTGGAAGCCGATAAAAAATTGATTATACCTGCCATATAACACCCTCCGATCGTAATTGTTCAAGAAAAGTTATCGATTTTTTAATGTAACCGGTTGTTGATCTGTCAAAAACATATTTTCGCATATTATTATTATGATGAAACATAATTATGAATGGAAGTCGTTAAGGGCTAAGCAGAATGCTCGCGTTGAGCCATCCGTCGCGTTCTATGTTATCGAAAATACAACAAACACAAGGAAACGATAACACAAACGCATATCGTTTCCTTGTGGTTGTTGTATTTTCGATAACATATAACGCGACGGATGGCTCAACGCGAGCATTCTGCTTAGCCCATTAACCTCTTGGCGGATTTATTACTTATAATATTTCATTGTATGTTCTGAATTAAATTGAATTAAATTTTCAAATAACAACATTATGCTACAGTTTATTTGTTATTATAGATCTTTACTAGATGTACCATGACAAAAATATATGGACTGTTCCCGAACTGCAAGAATCTACTACTTTCTAGGAAGAAAATAGTAATTTCTAGTAAATTCTTTTATTTCTGGAACAGAACAAAAGGTAAAATTGTTATCGTAGTAAAAAAATTTACATTCTTGCAGATTCTGTAATGCGGTGTACACACTAGCATTTTTGAATGGCACTCTTGCCCAAATTTTGCTTGTTTGATAGTGTGGCCTCACATGTTTGTCATTCATCAGGCAACCACAAAAATATTTATGGTTGTTGGACAGTCAGTACCGCTTAACAGACCAATAATTAAAGCAACCATTATTACAAAGTGTTATTTGTTATCGATAATATAACAACCACAAGAGAACGATAATATCAACGTTTGAAGTTGATGTGCGTTGTACTTCGAAGTTAAATATATTTAAACTTTTTGCCATGGTGATGATCTGCAATTAGAACCATTGGCATCTTTGGACTATGTAATGTCCCATTTTTATGCTTTATGTCTTTGTCATAACTACATTGAATTTATTTTTCCTGCTCAACACTATCTGTCATTAGCAGCTCCCTTTTTGTAACACGGCAACTCTGGTCCACCAAAACCATAAATATTAAGCCCAATAGAGAGTTATCGAATGGAAAAGCCTATGGATTTATGTTTGTATGTAAATAATAATAATAGCAGCAATGCACTCTCTACTCCAAACCAAATGGATGAAATTTGCATTGGCAGGTTCGAGATGTTGAGGCATACACAGACCCACACACAAACACACATATTTATGTAAATTTGTTGTATTTATATTTACATATTTCTTTCAGTTTTCCAAATTTACAACGCATGGGGTTTTTTCTTGGAATTATTGCAGCCAGCCAAATGTTATTTGCCATGAAAAGAAAGAAAGACAACAACAGCAACAAAACGTCAGATGATTATTTTGACCCTCATTTTGTGGCAGCTATAAAAAATCTATTAACGTGACTCCGTACACTTAGCATTTACCTTTCGCCAAAACCACTTTTGATTTGATTAGTGGCGGTGATGTCGATGGTGTTGGTGGTGCTGTGGCTGATGGTGGCTGGCATCCAGCCTGCCTGGGTTGGTTTGTTGGTTACTTGGTCATTATCAACCACATGTCGATGATGTCGATCACAGCGACTGCTGGTGGTTACAGTCTTGTGATGTGTGGTACAATCTAGGATTTGCAACTGAAGCTTTCTTTATGTGCGACCAACTCTTTAAGTGGTCACACATATCAATTTACATACAGTGGGGGTATAATTTGTAGACGGCGCCCAATAAAAATAATTACCTTTGGTCTCTTTTGCATAATGGCGAATTTGATGTTGATGATGCTGTTGCTTCTGCTGATTTTCTATGACTTTTTGGGTTACTCAATTTCATTTCATTAGACAATAATAACCTGGTCAACTTTCACACATATCATATGAGCTGATGAGATAGATAATTGGGTCGTAAAACCAGAAGTAATGTACCTACCTAAAAATTGGCAAGTGAAAGATGTGTAGGGTGATACAACTGAAGATGATTATGTTTATTTAATAGCTTATAGTATTTTTTGTATATCTCCCACTAAAAAAATAAAATTTAGTAAAAGCACTCATTTTTTATCAAATATTTTATAAAAAAAAATTAAAAAGTGTTATGTTCAGCTGGACTGACGTTTCATGTCTTCTAAAATAAAGATATCAGAATTACAATTAATTGAGAGGGACATATATATGAAGGTAGCAGTTATATCGTGACTTCCCTTGTACGCCTTGGGTATCAACAAGGCGTATAAGGGAAGTCACGATATAACAAAGCTTCAGGTTCAAAATAATGTTTTTCGAGTTTCTTCGCACATGGAAATATCGCTCTCTTAAGCATAATGGTTTTCATTCCACATTAAACATATTTGAATCTCTCTATTTCAGCATCTGGTTATCCCTATGTAGAGCGCCTTCCTTATTTGATATATCATCACAGTGAAAAGACCATAATCCTTCAACACCATATTATTTCTCGCATTTGTAAATGCAATATTTAATATTCAAGGGCGACATAAGCCTTTGGTCTCACCATCAGCAAATATATTATCCCTTTTTGGGCTGCTATTTTTCCTCGTATTATACACCCTAAACACAAACCCTTGACCATTGACCAGTTTCCTTTCCATGTTTGGGCGCCAGTTCTAATGACTTCAGCACTGATTATACTTGCTACCAAAATTTGAAATAATTTTTTTTCCATCCCGTCTACAGTTATTGTTCCGGCTCTAAGGACCTATTTGCCAAGTGAATGTAAACGCCTTATTTTTTCGAGTTCTCCTACGTTATTTTATTATATACATAAAGTATTTCTAAGGTTTAAAGCGCTTACACCACCAATCCGGTTTTTAAATATCTCCCATTGTTCTTAGTAACTTGACTTAATTAGGCAGTAATGTTATCACGCTTGTTTTCAATTTTGTTATGATTTTCTTCAAATCGATTTTAATTACCCATTGCGCGAATTACGAGACGTCAGGGCGGGGAAATAAAACTAACCATTAAAAATCTACTTATATCAAGTTACTTACAAGTAGATAATAAATCATACAATCTCAGGAAATTGATGTATGTTAATGATATGCACATTTATTGACGAGTACATGCATTATTTTGTATTTATTAAGATGAAAATGACCCAAATACCTTAACACGATTCTAATAATAATGGACGATAAAAGTATACTAGCTTTTATTTTGGCAGTTCTAGTGTGAGACCTGCACAATATCTAATTGTGAAAGATTGCCACTGTTAAACGGCATTTACATAAGAGTTTTTACCGTGTTAATCTACTTTATGTGGATTGACATATATACAATGGTATATACAATTAAACCCGCTTTTCCAATTAATTTGTACTCTGAGAGCGATTTCTTCTTTTTTCTTTTTACTAACTTTTTGTAAAAAAAAAAAAACGGGAACAGAACAAATACAAATTTATTTAAGAAAACATGGCTCATATATCAGGTCTCACATTAGATCTGTCAAAAAGGTATGTGCTCTCTAAAAGTTTATAAGGGTTGTACCTAAATTCATGCGTATGCGTACGATTTTATTCACTACTGCGTATACAAATTTAAAGTTGAAAATTTTCAACATTGACAATGTGTATTTGGTTTTTTTTTTTATTTTCTGAAAATAGAATTCCTGTCATAGAAAATTTAGTTTTTCTGTAAATGTAAAAATTTTTCAGTTAATTAAGAAAATGGTTTCATCTATTTTCGCCGTTCTCAATTGACATAAAAGTAAAAAAGGTCCATGCGCATTTGGGTAATACGGGCGTTCAACAAACCCTATAAAGGTGAGAAGGTGGGTAATTTAGTACGCAATGCACTGAATTTAGGTACGGGCCTAAAGAGAACATAATACTGATTTGTTTTTTATGAGTTTTTTTTTTAATAGGGAAACATTTCAAAATCGCTCTCAAAGTACAAAATGTTTTGAAAAGTTCGAGCCAATCAGAAGTGTGCATTCCTGTTTACCATTTTTACTCGGGCAAATTTTTCAAGTAAAAAGTTTACAAAGAGAACCCCATATTATTTTACCAGTTATGTGGGTTATGGAACGGTTTTCGTGTATAAAGTTACAAAACTTGTAAAGTTAGTACATTATTTTAGATTCCGAAACGGAACTATAAATATCAATGTGATAACATATCTCACAATGGGAATCCCAATTTATTTGAAATAAACAACGATAACATTTTGTATTTCGATAAATCACATATTGGTTAGCTGGAATCACAGATTGAACACTGTGATGGCAATAAATGCTTTGACGGCGTTAGCGATTGATTGAAACCCCGTTTCTTTATTCGTTAGTTTATTTAGCGACAAAATATTTCTGTTCCCGTACTTCTTAAGAGAGGTGTACACACACAAGTATTATTTAAACACAGATTATAGTTTAAAAATGTCCATCAAATTGATCGAGTTCATTTATTTCAAATGAATTAGTTTTGAGGCCCTTTCGTTTCTATAGCCTTTCACTGACTGCGTTAAATTATTTCTCGAAATGTTATATAGACGGCGTTTATAATTAACGCCGGTATCAATTATCCAACACTAAACTCCACGAGTATGTGATAGGGATACGTAATCGAGCGTAAAAGTCGAGTAAAGACTTCGATATTTGCCTGATCAAAATAAATTTTCGACATTTAGAGACTAATGACTGGACTTTTTGGACTGGACGTTTCAATATAGAAATTTTTTCTTTTCACTTAAAAAACACACGTGTTTAATGATATAACTAACGTAAAATAATTAAATTATTTTTGCTCGAATATTTGAAACATTTTAACAGGAACATTTTGGTTGAGTAAATTTCACCACTAAGAATTTGCAAATAACTGTTATCGCTCATATTACTCTCATTTACTTTGAAGAACATCCAATAAGAATATGTAGATAGATTTAATTTCAGCTTCATTTCATTATCTACGTTCCAAAAATATGATGTGGTTTATTCTGCTGTAGTTTATTTCAGGTCATGGTACAACATGAAAGAAAATCTTGTAAATTTATAATTTCATAGCTTCCAGATCTTTCCTCCAAATGAGTCCTTGCCATATGTTTACCTCTACATATGGCAAGGACTCATGCAAAATGTTGAAAATAGGAATTTATTTTTATTATTTTTTTTTTTGTGTAGATGGTTTTAAAAGAGTTATGGTCGATTTTTAGCTGCCGGTCAACTTCGATCTACGATTTTATTGACACCTGTGCGAGGTGCATCTTTAACATCAAAAATTTCTGAACGGAATCTACGAATCCAAAATTGCACATAATTGGTTGTTACAGTATCGGAACCATAAACAACAACTAACAATGATGTAGATAATCAACAATTTGTAGAATTTTGCATAGATAGTAGTTTAGAATATAACAGAACAGAGGACGAGGATGTAGGGTCACAGACGTTATAAGTAGTCATTTCATACAAAGCCAACCTAACATGCCAGGCCTAAATCCTCGTATGTGTTTCGCCCTTTAGTAGTGTCGGCAAAGCGTTAAGGGCTAAGCAGAATGCTCGCGTTGAGCTATCCGTTGCATTATGTGTTATCGAAAATACAACAACCACAAGGAAACGATAACACAAACGCTCGAATTTGTTGTGCGCTGCGCTTCGGAGTTAAATATATTTTAACTTTTTGCGTGCGTTAACGCGATAACAAAAAACGCTCAACGCGAACATTCTGTTTAGCCCTTTAGCCTCTTTGATTTTCCATTCCTGTTATTCCTCTCCACTACAATACAACGCTGCGTTAAATCATTTCTCGAAATGTCATATGGACGGCGTTCATAATTGACGCCGTTATCATTAGAAATAGTCCGACACTAAACTCCACGAGTATGTGAGAAAAAAAGCATTAAAAAATCGAGACAAAACTGTTTTTTCATGTCGAAAATCTAATTAAATCTTTCGGAAGATATTTCAATTTCAAACCGTGAAGACTGCAAAGAAAATTATCAGTGAATTTGTGTTCTAATTTAACGATATCCAGTTGCATTTGCAACTTGCAGATTTTATCTGGGTACAACGAAGACGAAAGAAACGCAGACAAGAAACGATACCAAAATTGAATCTGGACAGACGTAAAAGATGGCGACGAGCCGTACAAGTCGCATACAACAAACGAAAAACATAAGTTCTATATTTTCCAAGCTCCATGCCTCGTTCTCGGAGGCATGTGGGCCCCAACGCTTGTCCACCGACAAGAAGACCCTCGAGAAAACCTGGAAATTAATGGACAAGGTGGTCAAATTGTGTCAGCAGCCGAAAATGAATCTGAAGAATAGTCCACCCTTCATATTGGACATTCTGCCCGATACGTATCAACGGTTGCGTCTGATCTACTCCAAGAATGAGGACCAGATGCATGTGCTACACAACAACGAACACTTCAATGTGTTCATCAATAATCTGATGCGAAAGTGCAAGCAGGCCATTAAGCTATTCAAGGAGGGGAAGGAGAAAATGTTTGACGAGAACTCACATTATCGTCGCAACTTGACCAAACTAAGTTTGGTCTTTTCACATATGTTGAGCGAATTGAAGGCTATTTTTCCCAACGGGGTCTTTGCCGGAGATCAGTTTCGAATTACAAAAGCAGATGCAGCGGAGTTTTGGAAATCAAACTTTGGCAATAGGTAAGTGTAGTGACAGACAGACAGACGAAACGGTGAATTGCGGCCACCACCCATTCATTGTGTGCGCGTGTGTGCGTTTGTTTGTTTACTTCCAGTACTCTGGTGCCTTGGAAGATATTTCGTCAGGAATTGAATAAAGTACATCCCATATCGTCGGGTTTAGAAGCAATGGCCTTGAAAACGACCATCGATCTTACGTGCAACGATTATATATCGAATTTTGAATTTGATGTGTTTTCGCGACTCTTTCAACCCTGGGCCACCCTACTGAGAAATTGGCAAATATTAGCCGTAACCCATCCCGGATACGTGGCATTTCTGACTTACGATGAAGTCAAAGCTCGCCTACAACGTTACATACACAAGGCCGGAAGTTATGTTTTTAGGTATGTTGATAATGAATAATATGGACAGATGAATCATAAACAAAATTGTTTGCTTGTCTGCCACTGTATGACAATTACTGATGTTATGATATGAATAAAAACAATATTAATAATACAATTTCTGTATTTAACAGATTGTCGTGTACACGATTAGGCCAGTGGGCAATTGGCTATGTGACTGCAGATGGTGAGATCCTACAAACAATACCACAAAATAAATCACTTTGTCAAGCGTTACTGGATGGTCATAGGCGAGTATTTTCATCAGTACAATTTCCCCTGCCCTTATTAACATCATGCAACAAATTTCCATGAAGTGTTAAAAAGCCCTGATTAATAATAAACATTTGACATTTTGTTTTTATAGAGAGGGTTTCTATTTGTATCCCGATGGCAAAGCCTATAATCCAGATTTGTCTTCAGCTGTACAGAGTCCAACTGAAGACCATATTACAGTTACCCAAGAGCAATATGAACTTTACTGTGAAATGGGTAAGTTGTCGATTGCTGAGTGTGGGTGTTTGTTTTATTGTATATCGCATCAGATAATAATGTTTCGATTATTTCTTTATTTTATTTTGCAGGAAGTACTTTCCAACTATGTAAGATATGTGCAGAAAATGACAAAGACATACGAATTGAACCTTGCGGCCACTTGTTGTGCACACCATGTTTAACATCGTGGCAGGTGGATTCAGAAGGACAGGTATATATTTCATTTTATTTTTAATTTGCTTGGCTTCGAACTATAAGAATGTCTTAAAGGATTTGAAATGTAGTGTGCAAATTATTAAAATGTCCCATTGAAACTATGTATAAAACAGACAGAGGAAATATATTATTTGTGATGTAGTTAAATTTGCAAGTCTCATAATACAACGCATTAGTGTCAATACTAATTCGAATTCAAAGAAAGTACCCCACTTTTGGGGACAATGTTCTTGGTCCTGATGGAATCTCTATGGTGATGTGAAAGTAATTAGATGAACAAGGAGTAGATTACTAAACCAATGTCACGTTAAATATGCAAGGTGGTCCAGGTAATTAAGCTAGTCAACAAAAGCAATTCTTACAGGCCGATTTAATAATTGTCGCCAGTAGCTATGACTCTTGAGGCCCTGTTACTCCCAAGCGATAGATAATACAATTCAGTTACTGATTCCCAACACAAATTCCGAAGGCATGTATGTTCCGTTATATCGCCTAAGACAACAGTTAATTACATTTTCGATAGGTTGAATACCTAATTACCTAATGGTTCTAGGAATCATATTCGATAGTTTTTATAAGGCTATCGTCTGCTCACACCTGAGCTATATGTGATAAGGTCAAGGGCTGTAACGTACATTATTTACAACATATAAAGCTATAAGCCGCTGTGGTCTGTGGAAAGTAATGCGGTAATGTGTGATCCACCATTGTTGCACTGTTTGAGTATATATAACAAGTCATCCGATTCACCATCTAAAGAAAAGGCATCCACCGCCAAAGTATATCAGGAAGGAATTCTCTATCTACAAAGTGAGGCACAAAAGATAACCTCTAGATCAAAAGACTTCTTAAATAGAATTTAATTATATTCACAATGATGCAGTTGAAGTAATTCAAGAATAAAGCGTGAATATAATTATCGGAAACCCACAGGAAAGGAAAAATTGATGTGTGAACGAACGCCCTCAAACTCAAGTTTTCCTTCAGAAAAAAACACCTTAAAAACTGAATGGTGTTGGCAAAGAATCCGAATTTTCAAACAAACATGGACGTCGTAGAAAAAAACTTTTGATAGTTAATAAATGTTGTGATGTATGTCTGTTGTGATATTTCTAAGAAATACCAGCATATATAAAGTTGTGATATGAGTAGTAGACATCTACTTTTTTCAAAAAAAGGAAATTTTAAACATATTTGTAATAATTAATATATTTATTTGTTCACTTTCTTTTCTTTCACAGGGTTGTCCATTCTGTCGTGCTGAAATCAAAGGCACCGAACAAATTGTGGTTGACGCATTCGATCCACGTAAACAACACAATCGCAGTACTACCAATGGACGCCATCAAGCAAACGATGATGACGACACTGAGGTATAGTTTACAGATGATTAGTTATTAAGTTTATTTTGTTTATGATTTCAAAAGTTATTATATACAAAGAAATACACCGACCACATCCATCGCCCATATGTATATTACTATTGAAATTGAGCCCACATCCCCCCTTCTTAAAAAAGTAATGATGAACAAACCGTATTGTGAATAATTTGCGAAAAAAACAAAACATGGCTATAACCACACACATAATTATTGAACTCTTTAAAAAAGAGATTCAAATTAATTTCATTGTTTGTTTTGTTTACTATTTTTGCAATTTAACGAACAAGATAAACGCATGTATTTTTCGTTTATAAATTATTTATAATTTTCAGATTTGTTCTAGTGGATATGGAATAAGTGGGAACAACAACAACAAGTGTACAAATATTGAGATTTTGACTGAATTTTGCAAGCTTTAATGAACAAGCTACACAACAACCTTAACGTACATTTTGTTATAGGCAATTTTGATATTTTTTTAGTCACACATATAATTGTTTTATTTTGGTTACAGTCTCAATATAATGGAACACAAAACAAAAACAACCGGAAGAAATTCTTAATTTAAATAAGGCTTTAAATTTCCTTTAAATTATTTATTATTTTTTTTATAATGTGTATTGTTGATGCTCTTTTGTATACATATATCTCTTGAACAGAATCAAAACCGGAAACTCACAAACTTTTTTCAAAAAAAAGATTCATATGTAAATAGCACCCTTAGATTTTAAGTTTATTTACGATTAATTTAATCATGATGAAAAGTTACAAAAAGAAACAACAACAAAACACCATATATTTATTACTTTTTTTAGTTTTTATTAGTTTTCTTGGGAAATTTGAAAGAAATCTACCTTATCGCCTTATTAAAAATAATGATTATAATGTTTAATCGTAACTTGTGACTTTAGTCCCGTTATTTGAATCACACTTCCTTAATTTATAGCAATGTATGATTTGGAGTTTTTAGTTTGTAATGTATTATTAGTTGAATAGTTAGTTATACACAATATGCCACTTAGCTGGCGGCCAAAACTAAAATCAAATATATAAAAAATCAAATATATATATATATATATATATTTCAAATATTAGAATAATTGCTCTACTTTTAAAAAATCTGATCTGCAATGTATTTTCTATAAAAAAATAATGTATAAGTAACACAGTGCTACAGTTTTGTTTTACATGCTAGACTTCATAAATTTACAGTCCGTCAATCTATTCAAACTCGTAAAAAGTGCTTGAAAGATTAACTTTTCGATAAGGGGCACAGGCATTGATATAACTACCAAAAAGGTGCCTCCCGAAATCCTATAACATTGGCTATAATTTCACAAACATTCGTTTTAAGGGAGTAAAAATCCACATCACAAATTTGGATTCCTGATTTATGTTCTAATATCGAATACTGATTTAAACTTAAATCCCGTATATAATATTGCAAATGTGACCTGGAATTTAAAATGATGTGACCCACTTTCTTTTACTCCCAAATGATATTAATTTGTTTAAATTGTAGCACTGTGTGATTTTAAAAGAATTTATTTTTTCCTTTTAAAATTTCTATATTTTCACATGACTTTTTTGTTAGTTACACACACCATCATCATCATAATCTTATACATATATACAACATTTAGTTTTATTTTTTAAGAGATAGTGGCATAATTAGTATGGAAATATTATAATTATATTTGTTTGCATTTTCTCCCAAAGATTTGTAGAAATTAGCATTTTTTAAATTTTATTAAGATCAAGCAAAACAAACATAAATACAAAAATATTATATACCTATATAAATGAAATATTTGCAAGGAATTTGAAGATTAAGATGAAAACAAATAAAACATTTTTTAACACAAGTGAGGTTATGTTAAGGAAAACTGAGGCTCGGTTTATGGTTAATAAATAGTATACATCCATCGAATGGAAATTGATGGTATATACACATTGATGCAATCAAAAATTTACCTCAATAAAATAACATTTTTAGACGGCAAGTTAAGCCTATTTAAAAATGTCCGCCAATGATTTCCGTGATTTCTTTGAAAAGTTTCGGTTACTAATTCCGTTGGCGTCCCCGAAAAGTGTCAAAATCATATGAAGCTTGTTACGTATACGAATTGACCCAAATTTTACTCAAGGTTAGGAAATCCAAAGAACGAAAAATTCGTTTTTGCCTGTTCCTCAAGTGATTCTACACCACCTAGAACAAATTAGGATAGGTTATAATCAGCTGTTTCACTTGAATACCACACGAAGGATAGAATAGTAGAATAGTATCAATCTCGTATCAGCCAATCAAAAATTAGTAGGGAAAGAAGACAACTTAGTCTAATGCTGTTCGCCTTCTTCTAGAATTTTATGTGATAGCAAATAGACTTAATACTCATCAACATCAATATGAAGGCCGAGCAAGCTCATCAACCATTTACTTCCCTTTTTTCACTATGTCCTGTGCCCAACAAAGCTTTAAAACTCCGCATAAGTTATGCATAGCAACTAAAACGTCACGTACCGAAGTAATGGGAAGAAATGTTGAGCTTTTTATTTCATATTAATTATATAGATGTTTTTGGTCGGGTATGGGAGAGACATACTAATATTTTTGCGTAAATATGGATAATGGAATTTCCATCCAGCTAGGGCTTTAAAGCCAGGTAGCAGTTGTGTTGGTTATCACAAATGCGGCTCAGTTCCAATATACTGCATTGCTAGGTCGCAATCGATGCCTAGCATTATTTGAATTTCCCTTGACATTTTCCTTGTTTTCTTTTACTATAGAAAACCATTCGCTGATAATCATTTTCTTTTCTCAAACTTCAAAGGATACATTTTTGTAATTCCTTTAAAAATGGTTCAACTAGCCTTACGAGTGTTTTGCATTTTATTTGTTATTCATAGAATTTGGGATATCTTGTATAAAAAGAATAAAAAAACGTATACCATTGGCATGCATAATAATAACACAATAATAATAATAAAAGGAAATAATATTTTGAAATAAACGAAATTGTTTCTTAAATAATTTAATATCGTTTCACACTCACAAGTTTACATTTAACATATATATATATTACCCATAATATAATTGTTTATAAATGCTTTAGTTCAATTATGTATTTTGTTTCTAGGGAGTCTCTCGTGTACACATTTTATAAGACTGTTTTATAAAAAATAAAAATAATTAAATTTAAAAATATATAATTTATATAAAAAAAAAATTATTATAATATTAACCCTGAAGTCATCGTATGTGGTGTTAATTATCATTTAAATTGAATATGGAATATTTTGAAATCTGCAGGTCTATAAGCCGCCATATAGCGGCAATTGCTATTCGTATTTTCAAGATTTCCATTAATTAGCCAGCTAGCCAACGCGGTGACTGGAGGGTTAAACACAGTACTCGGCTAATTACTTTAATGATAATTAGAAAATCTATTACTGCTGAGGCTGTTCAAAATCAAACAAAAGAAAAATTAACTCATTTAAGTTAGTATTAAATTATGAATTTGAAGAACATTAATATAATTGCCTTAATTTTCGAATTTGTATGCAAATAAAACTTGAATTTTCTTTATTCCTTATTTTTTTTTTACTTTTTTGTTTATAATTTTATATATACAAATTGTTATAACAACTCTATATATATTTTGTAAATTATTATAATAGCTAAAAATTAAAAAAAAAATATATATATATATACAAATTGTTCCCTCTTTTTCACACACACTCTCTCTCTCTCTCTCTCTCTGTATTAAACTAATTGTATAAAATATAATTATTTTAATTAAATATTATTCTTTATATCTATCTCTCTTTGTCTGTCACTTGTAACTATTTGCCCTGTGTTTTTGTTTTATATTTATGAATGTATCTCTCCTTAATCTCGTTTTTTGTTCATGTGTGTATTTTTATTTTTTATAAATATTATAATAATTTAGAAGTTACACATATATATTCTTTATATTTACATATATATACTAAATAAAAATCAAAAAATTTATTTAACAAAAAAGATTACAAAATTTGTTTATATTTTTCTGTTCTCCTTTTGTTTTGCTCTTTGCTCGCCGTTTCTTTAATTTTGTTGTTTCCGGATTTGTGTGCTGCATGCTGCATATTGTTTGTTTTATTTCCAAACCTACCCCCTCTACAAGTTCTATTATTTGTTGTTATATTTGACTATTGTCGTCGTCTTATAGCGAATGTTGTTGTTGGCCTTTGTCCAATGTCTGTGTTTGTGCAGCAACATATACAATGTTGAAAATAATATTTTGTTATTTTTTCGTTTCGAAAGTGTTGCCTTTCTTTTTCCCTAAACCCATCTGTTCCTAACGTTAAACATTAAAGTCATTGGCGAAAATTGTCAAAATATGTACCCAAATCAGTATATGAACGATTCTGGTAACATTTCCATTCGAATCGGATGTAATTTGCAAATTTTACGGATTTAACAGACAGATGTTATGTTCAGTAGAAAATATTCTTGAGAAAAATTGCCCCATAATATCGTGGATAGTGAGTTTCGCACCTTAAATCTGACATGATGATTATGTTGAGAGTATTGTAAAACGTGTATATTGAAAGTTTTTTTTGTGTAATAATAAAAACATTGATAATTTTGAAGGAAAAAAAATATAGGGTAATTGTTTGGCTATTATTTGACTTTCTAGTAAATCACTCGAATTCGTTCGAATCGCGACTTTAACAGAAACTGCTGGATGTTATTCTCAAAATTTGCAAGTAATATTTTTTTGATACTCTTTTAAGACTTTTCACAATAGCAACATATTTTGATACACTCCTCCTATAACGGTACATTGAGATTTTAGTTTTACTCGACTTGCTTTCAGTAGAATATTAATATTCATCTGCATCCTACGAACATTCACATCCATTAAGTTTTTATTAAGTTTATTCATTTGTTTTCTTTAAATAAACTAAATATTTTTGACCTTATATGGACTTGTCGATATCTTTTTTTATTATCTAATCTATCCATCATCTATAGGATACTGGAGATTTTAATATAGCTACATCATCATTACATGCTCTAAGCAACAACATGACCTCATCAACACATTCCTCGGACAAACATAGTCCACACACTTCGCCTCGATTTTCCAGGCGCAGTACTACGCCCAGTTTGATGGCAGTACAAAATGATTTATATGCTGGACATATACCAACATTGTCATTGGCCGGTCAGCCGCAGCAACAACAACAGCAGGCTGCAACGGCTAATTATATAAGTGCTGCGTCAGTATTATCAAGTGGTGGCGGCGTCGGCGGTGGCATGGTTCATCAGCCTCCCCCTTCGGCTCCACCAATGAATGTGGTCAATGGTGGCAGCACAGTTCAATTGCAGGCAGCAACGGCACCTCCAACAGCCAATAACTCATCCACACCGCAATCATCGTCGTCTGCAGCAACCGTTGTTGTCGTTGCCTCACAAAAGTCTACGAATCGTATGAGTGCCCCATTGATGGGTACCAATTCCGTTATTGTGACTGGTTATGGCAATAAAATTGGCAATAAAACGGACATATGCAATGACAATTCCAACTCCTCGTATGCCATATTACAAAATCTCCAAGAATCACAGGCTATTGTCTCCAAAGAGGCCCAAAAACGTGAAGCCACGTGCGTCGCCTTGGCAGCCACTGGCTCGGCACCGTCATCGGCACCACCATTGCCACCAAGGAAGTCATCACCGGGTGCCGATAATGTAAATGTTACTAGTCCCACAAATGGGCCAATGAATGGCGGCGGAGCCATGCAAAAGATTGTCATGCCGCAGACGAGCAAAAGTGTGGACAATATTGCAGCTACCTTGGGTGAGATCTGTGTACCGAAGACCACAGCACCACCCATACCACCACATAATAGCAGTCACGTGGATAGTTTGGTCGATGAGATGCGGGCACAGCGACTCACAACAACAGCAACATCTCTTGTGGCAACGACACTTGCCACAACAACCACAACAAATCTGCTCGATGATGATATTGTGGGGCCAGCTGAAACTATTATGGGTGTCATTGATACCCGGCCCCTGGAGGCAAGATCCACAATAATTGGTAATTATACACATTTATGTAGCAATACCACAACTGGCAGCAACAACACTATCACCACCTTGGCATCTTCCTCCTCGACGTCGTCGTCTTCGAATACAAATTGCAACAACAATCTACGTAATGATCTGAAAATTACAAGCAATGAAACCACAACAACAGCAGCAGCAACACCAAATAACCGAACAATAGCAAATCTCCAACAACAGCAACATCATCCTCACAACAATCACCACCAACAGCAGCATCATCAACAGCCTTTACTTTATGAAAACATTTCCATCAATCAAAAGGTGGTCGTCGGCGACTGTACCGTACCCTATGAGAATATCAATTTGGAATATATAGCTCGGCTAATGAACGAAGGCTATTCCAAAGAGAACGCCATTACGGCCTTGGGTATATCACGAAATAATATTGAAATGGCTTGTGATATTCTACGAGAATTTGTTGCAAAAAATAGTGTTTAAGAAGTGTGTTTTTCGGAACTTTTTTCATACAAAAAAAAGGAAGTAGATTACATAGGCACACACACATTCACACATATACAAATGATAAGAAATTGATAAAAAAAAAACATATATTTTGATGAAATAACAACAACAACTATTAATTTATTAAAAATTGTAATAAATCATATATAGTATATTTTTATTAATAAAAAAACAACTTTAATTTCTTCAAGAATTCTAATTTTTCAAATCTGAGGTTATGCTGAAAAATCGAATTCAATATAATATGTACCAACTGAACTGTACAACTGTTTAAGATATGCAATCATATTTAAAAAGTGAGCTGAAAGTTTAACGAAAATGATTTATATCAAAGAAAAAACAAATACAAAATATTTCACTACAAATTTAAAATTTCAAGTTAAAAAATATCAAAATCATGTTTTTCTACTTCAAAATTATGGACATTTTTTTAATGTCCATAAAAATTATTTCAAATAACCAAATATAGTTCCCGTACGTTAAGATATATTTTTTCATCCAATTTCATTTACGAGGTTAATAATGACATTTTTCAAAACTAGTATTGGGAAACGTGTTAGTAAAAATTTAAATATGTTAAATCAAAATCTAGGTTTGAGATTTTATAGATTTATTTGATGATTTCCAATGGAAAGGTTTTTGGTAAGAAAAAAATAAATAAATTTAGAAATAAAAACATGTTAAATTAAAAATATACATATAAAATTTCAATATTAAGCAAAAAATAAAAAAAAAATACTCTGTGTATATCTTTTTGAGTATTCCGAAAGATGTTGAAAATAAAATTATAATAATACATTTTCAACATAACCTCACATTTAGAGTTTATATAAAGAAATTCAAACATAAAATTACAATTTATGACCCTGTCCAAACATTCAAATTTTTTTAATGTTTTTGTAGCACAGTGTAATTATAAATGTTGTCAACATTTTTTTCTATACATAATTCTGCATATATGTTGTTATTAAAAATTGATTTTATTATTTTCCAAACGAAAATTATTTAATGTGTACCAAAACAAAAGAAAAAACAAATATAGAAAATTAGTTCATAGTTGACAAAACTGTTAAGAAAATAGAAAGAGAAAACCGGAAGGAAATGTTTTTTCCTTTCTATTATTATTTGAATAGATTACCTTCTGGCTATTGATGAACTATTTCTGTCAAAATTTTGGAATCAATTTTAACCAGAAGCTATTCCTTTTTTTCAGAAGACCTATAGTAGGCCTTAAATATATAAAAAAGTTTAGAATGTTTTCGATGAAATGCATTAAGTAAATGAAGAAAACAGTTTTGTCCAATAAATAAAAAACAAATTTCTAGAAAAACACCCCCACTAGTATTTGTATAAATAAGTATTCAACAAAAAATTATACAGTGACGTCTCGAGATATGATTAGAAACACCGGGCACCCACCACTTTTTATCCCCCCTCCTTCATTAAGGCAAAGGAAAGCAATCAATCAATTCGTGTTTAATTAATTTTTTTATAAAAAATAACAGTAATCGTAAAATGTGTGATTTAATAACAGAACTATTATATAGACGATAGATAACCACATTGATAAAAATAAAATAAAATGCAAATAATAAAAACATACAAATAAACATCAATATAGTATTCCCAACATTTTTCAATAAAGCTTGGTTGTTTTAA
The DNA here is from genome assembly GCF_032173495.1 of Musca vetustissima. Taxonomy (NCBI): domain Eukaryota; kingdom Metazoa; phylum Arthropoda; class Insecta; order Diptera; family Muscidae; genus Musca; species Musca vetustissima. Next base: position 155,113 of record NW_026880658.1, on the reverse strand, counting down.
ATATTGATTGGCTAGTGGAGAGAGAGAGGCTCGAATTTCATTTTCCACTCAACTATAAATCATTTATGTTGTTTTTAAATCCTAGAATTTTTAACTAAAATAACTGAACCGGTTTCAATTTGTACTCCCTGATATAAATACATATTTACATCGATAAAATAATTTCACATACTATGAATTTAAAGGAAATCACTAATCTAATCAGGATCATGTTTTTTTTTTATTTTTGGCTGTTATTTTATTGTTTCTGAATATTTTCTTTAAAAACATGTCTATTACGAACAAAGGAACAAAAATTACAATCCAACTTCCAAAATATGTTGCAAAAAATGTTGGGAATAATCGCTAAAATCTTCCATTGTCTATATTATTAAATCATGTCTTCAAAAATGTTGAAACAAAAACGTTGTTTTATCAACTCAACAAAACATAAATTCATACAGGACTCTCACACACTCACAAATTCTTCATAATTTGATTATCAAATTTCATAGAAAAAAGAATGCACATAATCAAACAAAAAAAAACAACAACAAATTATATATCTAATAAAAACGGGTTTATTTACTACGGTAAATATCGACTTGAAAGTTTAATAAAAAATTAATTTTACTTCGAAAAAATATGGAAAAAAACGAAAAGAAAGAAAGATTGGAATATTTTTTAAAGATGCACATTTGTTCGATTTTATTAGAAATAAAAATAAAAATTGTTTTACAAAATCAAAATATATGCCAGGATTCCCCTGAAAAATACTTTATCGAGTAACTCAGTACGTGTAAAATTTGTAACCAGGTAATATTCCATTTACCTTTTTAAAATTTCAACTCCAACTTCGATATATCACTTATTGCATTAAATCAAAATAAATTATAGCGCTTTTGGATTTTTTCTTCATAATTTTACTATAAAAACGCTTCGGATACACAATACATACCTATTAATTTTCGTTCATTTTTATGTGCATTCTTTTTTGAATAATATTTGAAATCTCTCCATTTATCCCGTATAGACACCGTTCTAAATCTACATGCAGAATTTTTTAACGATTATTACTTTTTTAATAAATTAATATTCTTTTTAAAAAATCTGAAGCTAAAAAATATCCGATAGAGTATTAAAAAATGTATTTAATCATCACAACTACAACTATCACTATTCACAAATAAATGTACACACATATAATAATAAAAACTAAAACACACAATTATCGAAGACACTTCAGCCTCAGGCAAACAAAAAAGAACGTAAAATTTATTGTTCAGCATTTGTTTCTTGATAATGAAATTTTAAAAATGGTATTAGAAAACCAGTAAGGAAAGTAGTAAAGTCGGACGGGGCCGACTTTATGATACCCTTCACCACTTTGGGTGTATTCAACAGGACCATTAAAATAAAATTGAATGAACTAAAATAGTTGATATTTATTTAAATGTGAATCTACCTAGATATATCCATAAAGTATGTAAATCGACTTCAAACAAATATAAATAGGTCATACGTTGGACTATGTCTGTACTTCTGGAAAACGCAACTACGTAATTCTATGCTAAATTTTGTAAGTTGTGCAAAATTTGATGTCAATTTGACTAACATGAGGAGTTTGATGCCCAATTTACCTGAAACCGGGGGAAAATATATATGGAAGCTCTATCCAAATATTAAGCGATTTGAAACAAACTTGTCACAGATTAGTTTGTTTTAATTTCAGAAAGTTTTGTTCCTATCAGCTCATTGGTTCCTTGGTGCGTCAATTACTTAAAATCAATCTATAATAAAAGCTATATCTAAATCTGGACCGATTTTCACGAAAAAAGCAGACATCACTCCAGGCTCAATTCAGTACGTTATGCCAAATTTCGTGCAAATCGAAAGGTATATATCGACTTTGGTGCACCATTTACATGAAATCGGACGAAACTATATATGGGAGATATATAGAAATCTGAACCGATTTTCTCGAAACTTGGCAGATATCACTCTAGGCTCATTTCAGTACGTTATGCCAAATTTCGTGCAAATCGAAGGATATATAGGGACTTTGGTGCACTATCTACATGAAATCGGACGAAACTGTATATGGGAGCTATATCTAAATCTGGGCCGATTTTCTCGAAACTTGGCAGACATCACTCTAGGCTTAATGCAGTAGGTTATGCCAAATTTCGTGCAAATCGAAAGATATATAGGGACTTTGGGGCACCATTTACATTAAATCGGACGAAACTATATATGGGAGGTATATCTAAATCTGAACCGATTTTCTCAAAACTTGGCAGACATGACTCTGGGCGCAATTCAGTACGTTATGCCAAATTTCGTGCAAATCGAAGGATATATAGGGACTTTGGTGCACCATTTACATGAAATCGGACGAAACTATATATGGGAGCTATATCTTAATCTGGACCGATTTTCACGAAACTTGGCAGAAATAATTCCAGGCTCAATTCCGTACGTTATGCCAAATTTCGTGCAAATCGAAGGATATATAGGGATTTTGGTGCACCATTTACATGAAATCGGACGAAACTATATATGGGAGCTATATCTAAATCTGGACCGATTTTCACGAAACTTGGCAGACATGACTCTGGGCTCAATTCAGTACGTTATGCCAAATTTCGTGCAAATCGAAGGATGTATAGGGACTTTGGTGCACCATTTACATGAAATCGGACGAAACTATATATGGGAGTTATATCTCAATCTGGACCGATTTTCACGAAACTTGGCAGACATAATTCTAGGCTCATTTCAGTACGTTATGCCAAATTTGGTGCAAATCGAAGGATATATAGGGATTTTGGTGCACCATTTACATGAAATCGGACGAAACTATATATGGGAGCTATATCTAAAGCTGGACCGATTTTCACGAAAATTGGCAGACATCATTCTAGACCTAAAAGATTAGGCTGTACCAAATTTCGTGCAAATCGAAAGATATATAGGGACCGTTTACATTAAATCGGTTAAATATATAGATGGGAGCTATATCTAAATCTGAACCGATTTTTCCCAATTTCAATAGGGTTCGTCCTTGGGCCGAATAAGTGACCTGTGCCAATTTTCATCCAGTTCGGATAACAAATGCGGCCTGTACTTTGTTTACAATTTAACATGGACAGACAGACGGACAGACGGACAGACGGACAGACGGACGGACGGACGGACGGACATGCATAAATCGACTTAGAAAGTGATTCTATGCATATTCTCAAAAGGAACCATGTGTCTATCTCGATTATTTTTGCCTGTTACAAACATATGCACAAAGACATAATACCCTGTACCACAGTGTGGTGAAGGGTATAATTAAGATATTCTGAACTACACATATACAGCCTTATTCTGGACATCAATTCACCGTGCATTTTTTCGCTCTTCCTCTTAAAGTTATTTTGAACCATAACTTGCAGCGAATTTTTGCTCATTATTCTGAATCAAGTTCGAAAGCAAAAATCCGCTTTGGGGAAAAATTAGTTATTCTTAATTGCAAGGCGTGGGAGAATGTGATGACATTTGTGCGAAATTTTTTGCTAATAAATTTAAAGGTAGCTGACTACAAAAATATAGGTTTTAAATATTTTTATGAATAATATCTACACAATGCTTATTCTATAACGATTTAAAATATTAAAAATGGTTGTATGCATATTTTAAACTCAAAAACAACCAATCAAATGCTACTAAAATATTTGTCTTTCAAATTTGTCGTGTGCATGATTTGAAGAATGAAATAAAGTAGGAGCTTTTTATCATAAAATAATTCGTCACTTTAATAATTTAAGGAGATAAAATATCGAAGTTAAATAAAATGGCACACAATTATGTAGTGAAATTATAAACGGCTAATACATTTAATTCAATCGCAGATTTCTTCTCATTATTCGATGTCTTTGACACCGGTTTTTGTCATCATAAAATTATTTTATTTTATTTGTAATCTTTTGTAGTTTTTCGCATTTTTTGCTTTTTCCTATTCATTCAGAACAAGGAGTGAATGTGAAAGCGGAAACGTGTTCATAAGCGGGATATCTTCTCAGCGAATATCCATAATAAGCCTGATACTTTTTGATTTTTAACTCTGTCGTTGCCCGTTGAAAATTTATTAATATTCTCAGAAAACAGTAATTTTTCGGAAACATAGCAAGCCCGTCAAATAGTAATGGGATATATTCTAAGCTATTAAAAGCCATTCGAATTATTTCTGTATCAAAAGATTTGAAGAATCTAAAATACATAAGTTTTCTTGTAAAATTTGCAGCGCAGGCAAATGGCATCAGCAGCATCTGTTGAATGGGCAGATTCAAAAATCGAGATTATGCAAAATTTAAACCTAATTTGTTTTTTTTTATAACTTTTGACCTACTGCAAAATCACAATTATTTTAATTTTTTAAACATGAAATTTTTTATTAAAGATTTTTATAATTGCTGGTCATAATAAAGTTGATTATTTATGCTTTCACATGATACAATTTTTGTTAAAATGCGATTATCTCTCCAGCTATACGCTTGGAAGTTTGAAACTGATTTGTATGATTTGAATCATGCCCATCAATAGATGGCGCTGATGAGGGGTTTATACAAGTTGCAAACCTCATTTTTTTTCTATGCATTTTTCGTATTCGTACCATTTAGTACTTTTCGTACACATAAGTAAAAAATGTCCAAAACTACGTACATATCCCAATCCTATATTAGGACGCTAATTTTAATTTCAAATTTCAGTATTCTCGTTCCATCCGTATCTCCAAATTCGAACTGTACCAAATACAGTATGACATAGTATTTTCCATATACATGAGTAGACGCTTTCAAAACCACCTCCTTATATCGAGCCTACATCTCAACCATAATTCGCATTCCAAATTTCCAGTTTTTAGCTATATTCAAATTCACAAGCTACACAATTTGTACCAAATTTAATATATTTTAGTCTTTTTGATTACTCATAGTTCGAATTTCCAAAAAAAAATCCTTTGGTACATCTATTCTACACTCCATCAGTTTTGTAGGGATGCGAAAAACTGTTATGCGTCATACTCATCAATAGGTGGCGCTGACGAAGGCTTTATGAAAATTGCATACCTTATTTATTTTTGCTATAACTTTCTGTTTTCGAAAATAAAACTCACTTTTTGGTAAATAAATAATATTTTGCTGGTATTCAAATGAAAGTGGTGTCATATATGGAGTATGATCGTATAATTTCTTGTGAAATAAATAACATTTCAAAATTAGTTGGAAATTAGTATTAAATTGGAGCCCCATCAACCTACGTCGATGCCCATGCCCTTCTTAACACCGTCGACGTAGCCTAACAAGAATTAAGAAAAGAAATTTGTTGGTGCCACTTAATAAAATGGTCTTCCTGTTGGATTTTTAATTCATAGATATTCTTTTGAAGGTACTATTTACAAATCAAGAACAAAATATTGATTAATTTTGCTTAAGTGCTCAGTATTTGCAAACATTTTTCAGAAAAGTTTTACAAAATAATTATGCCCATGACCGCATATCCACCATTCCTACAATCCCACAATCCCACAAACAACAACAACAAAAAACACCCCAAACACACATATATTCACTTATATTTATATACACTAATTCATATATACATACATATATATTGTCGATCATAATAAATACTATTCTAAAATATACAAAAATACAAACAACAACAACAAAATATACTAACATTTAAACATAATCTGTATTTCCATAGTCATGATCAGTATAGCCACCATCATCATCATCGTTGTCATTACCATTATTATTACTGTCATTTATCATCGATTAGTTTATACTCCACTATCTGTCTGTCTCCTCATCACTACAACCAAACAAATGAATGGACAAAAAAACTAGGTGGTACTAGACTATAGTGCGTACTATATACACAAACAAATACATATATTAATTAATTATGATTATTATTATTAAATGAAAACAAAGCATAACAAGTTAAACAGATCGAGAGAGAGCCGCCACACTCACAACAATCACACACTATCTATATATTTGAATTTGCAGAAATGTAAACAAAAAAAAAAAAAATTAACAAAACAAAAGGGATGAGACAAAAATCAACAAATAAAATATAACAAAATTAAAAAAGGTATAAAAAATCTAATAAATAGAAATTAAAACACACTCAATCGAATCATAGAACAAAAAAATAAACAAACCAGCTTCTGAAGAACAAAAACAACACAAACAAATATATATCGAAAAAACAACAAACAAACTAAAAAAACAAACATTAAACTTACTTATATAAGCAAATGCAATTATTCTTTTAAGTGACAACAACAAATTACAAATAAATATATATTCCATAAAAATTCAAATAAAAAGTGTTTTTTTTTATTTTGTTCGTTTTTATATACCTACTAAGGGTCCTCCCAAAGTTCTGATTGCATTATACGATAATCAGCCTTATTCTGGATATTCACTAGGGAGATATCTCTCATGTAAACATTTTTCGCTGTCACATTCTCTCCTTATTCTGAATGAATAGAAACTCACAACATAGCCCGAAACATGTTCGCGACGTTTAATACCATAAATATAACGCACAATGGAGTTTACAATACGTTTCGACTGGACAAAGTCAACATGAGTATCAAAACTAAGTTTATTATCCACAAATATGCCCAACATTTTAAAACAGTCTACAAAGTCTATTGGATTTTGATCAAGAAAGATGTTCACTCTCTGTGTCAAATTGCCGAATGCAATGGTTTTAGTCTTGGCAGGATTCAATATCAGTGAATTTTCTAGACACCACTGCTTAATCAGAGCAAGACTATGATTTATTGAAGTTTCAAAATGGAACGGAGAACTCCTGTCATCACTAAATATAAGAAATATATCATCAGCAAATAAAAGCGGTTTACAGTTCACATTACAAACACAATCGGCAATATTATTGACGTAAAGAAAAAAAAGCAATGGACCCAAAACAGAGCCTTGTGGAACACCACATGTAAGTGGGAGAATTGCAGATGATTTTCCATTAAATGAAACAAATTTAGACAACACAGGGAGAATAGAAATAGGCCTGAGATCTTCAGAGCAACGAACAACACTAACCTTCGGTATAGGGACCACACGAGCATTCTTCCATGTCAAAGGAAATACAGAAGTTATTAACACAGAATTAATCAAATCAAGAACGTAATCAGAAATATATGGAAAAACAAGTTTCAAAAAATCAGTAGGTATTCCATCTACACCAATGGATTTAGACATAATTTTGTTTAGAGCCACAACAATGTATTCAACATAAACAGCACAAAAGGAAAAACCATTATCGGAATTATCGATGAACAAATCATCAAAATCGTTGGTACTGCGATTGTGGAAAACAAAATAAGAATTCATAACATCGACATCAATATTACATTCCATGCCATCATCACCTGTAATAATAACGGACTTAGCTTTATTCCTGTACTTACAATATATCTTCCAACTATCTGCATTTTTGTTTTGTTGGTAAGAACAATAAGCCATATCACGAAGAGATCGAGCCAAACAGTATTCGTTCTAATCCAATTATCATCCGGACGAATTTTCCTACGTACTATGGGGACAAAGGCAAACAAATCGACAATAATAGAAGATAGCAGAGAATATTTAAGATCCACATCAGCAACATTTAGCTAAAAAATCCATTCCAGTCTATATTCGCATAGTCACAGTATTCAACAAATTCACAAAATGTACTAATGTTGACATTAAGTGAGGCAAAAATCTGGTTTTCGAAAATAAAACTCACTTTTTGGTAATTAAATAATATTTTTATTAATATTTATTTTTTGTTTTTTTTTTTTTTTTGGTTACTTATATGTTATAAGATCGCAATTGTTGTTTGTGTTTCTTTTCTGTTTGTTTCTTTGTTGTAATCGTTTTTTGTTTTTTTTCAATCTTGTATGGTTTTCTATTTTTATTACTTTTGTTTCTGCCTGTCTGTTTTGTTTTGTATTCCATCAAGCCGTATATATTGTTGCTGTTTTAAGGTTATGTTTATCATCCTTTACTTTATTTATTAATATAGATTTTTTTGTTGTTGCTGGTTGTTGTTTCTGTCTAATTTTTCTTTATTTAAAATTGCATTGAAGTTATTTTTACTGCTTTGTTTTTATGGTTTTCTTACTTTAATTATAATTGAAATGGAAAAAAGAATTTTTAAACATTTTTTTTAATAAAAAATTATGAATTTGGGAATAAAAAAAGTATTTAAGAAGTGTTTCTGATCCCAATTAGAATTTAGATTTTTTTATTTTTGAAATTTATTTGAAAATATTTACCATTTAAAGAAAAAACAATTCAAGGAATTTCTAAAAAAAATAGGAGTTCCTATATTATGTATGTATATATTTTTTGTATATGTATGCACGTAAGTTTTTCGAAATGTTTTTCGTGTGTATGTCGTCGTGTCTTGTTGAGTATATGTATGAAAAATGCATTTGTATTGGCGAAATGAGTTTTAGTTTCTTATTTTTTGTTTTCATTTTACTTTGGTTTTGTTGTTGTAGTCCTTCTTTCTTTTTTTCCATTTAGTTTTGTCACTTATTTAAAAACTATATATATATATTTGTTCTTGTTTTTGCTATATATTTTATTATGTATTGTTCCTTTCATTTGTTGTTATTCTTGTTGTTGTAGTAGTAGAGTAGTAAGCGAAAATGTTATCCTATTTCGTTTTTTTTTTTGTTTTCTTGATAGTTGTGTATTTCTGTTTTCGTATTTTTTAAGTTTCCATTTATTGCTGCCACTGTTTTACGGTATATATTCATGTTGTTGTAGTTGTTATTTTTGTCATCAGTTATTGTAAGTTTGCATTGTAATTTACCGTCTTGTCTCAACATCTATAATTTCTATTAGATTTTATTTTATTCACCACCAGCAACCAGCAGCGTATTTTCGAGAAAAATAAAACAACCAAATCTTCGGTTGGTTTCGAATTAGGGAAATTGTAATTATTGTCTATGTTCCATGTTTTTAGACATTGGTTCTAAAATCAATTGAACAACTTGGGGTTAGCCACATATAATACGGTACTATGCAGTCGAGACCATCGCTAACAGGCAGAAAAATTGCCATAAGGCCCAAGATTAGTTAAATCAAATAAGGACATTAAATATCTTCCAACTGTAGAAGACCTGTTCAAAGTAGTGTCTAAGAGAAGTTCTCCTGCTTAACTATAGAGGCTCCCTTGACGATCTTCCAACTATAGAAAACCTCTTCAAGGTTTTCAGACTATGCAAGACCTTTTGAAGGTTTTTTAACTGTAGAGGACACCTTGGAGGTCTCCGGCCTATAGAATACCCCTGAATGTTTTCTAACACTAGATAACCCGTTCAAACACCTTGAACGTCTTCTATATATAGAAAACTTCTGGAATATCTACTAATTACAGAATACTTTATGGAGGTTTTCTTATTATAAAAGACCCTCAAATTTTTAAAAGATAGTGAAAATGCACCTTCAAAATTCGTCCTATTTCTAAAATACCGTTTGAAAGGTTTGCTCATTTTTTAAGATCCTTTGAGGAGATTTTTTTTTGCAGATGTATAAAAAATTATTATTATTACTGTTATTTAATTTACCTTAGATTTCTTCGGCTCTTACTGGTTTCTATGGATTCAAAAATCGTTCTCTACTTCCACATAGTTTCGCATCTGTTATATGGTTGGAAATTTTAACGAAAACACACACACTGGTTTGAATTTGTCTTCTTGTTGTTGTTTGTAAGATAATAAAGCAAAAAATAGCATATGTATTATTTTTCTTGTCGTGTTTTTTTTCGTTACTCCTATTATGTATATAATTATTATTTTTGTTTCATGTATATATTTGTTTTTTTCTTTTTTGTTTTATAATTTTCATTTCATATATGTATATAGTAAAATTGTATCGTATGGTATCATATCGATCGATGTTCATAAGTTTTGTTAATTTGTGTGTTTTACTTCTTGTTGTGTGTGTTGGTGTATGTACTCGTATGTATGGATTTTAGAGATTGTATGTGGTGTGTTTGTTAGTTTCTTGTGGTATGTTGCGTGTGAGTGTGTGTGTGGGTTTAAGTTAATAATAAAGATAATGGTTGTTGTTTCGTTACGATATATCTTTCTTTTATTATTTTATTTCTTTTTATTTTTTCCATTTTTATTTTGTATATGTATACGTGATTTTTTTGTTTGTTGTTTAAATTTTGTTCTTGGTTTATTGTATTGTATTTTGTTTATTAAATTACGCATATATTTTTGTTGTTGTTTGTGTTTTTTTTTTTTTTAATAAATACTCAAATTCTATTCATAATAATTATTTCTTTTGCATTATTTCTATTTTTTTTTCTTCTTCCCGGTTACTTTATAATATTTTGTTTTGCTTTTATTGTTTTAACTTCATATAAGAAATAAAGTGTTGTGAGACACAATTTGCATTTGTTGTTTCTTCATAATTTTCTCTTCTGTCTTCTTATATATTTTATATGTTTCATCATTCTTTATAGTAGTATATAATAAATTGGATAGGATATATGATAAGATTCATTTATTTTATACTCGTATTATGTATTTTTTATTTTTGTTGTTTAGCAGTGATTCATTTGTTTTTTCTTTAATATTTAAATATATATATAGAGTATAGCAGTGTAATTTGTTGTTGTAATGATGGCTTTTTGTTTTGTTTTTTTTTTTTAAATAAATGTTGTGGGAACTTGTCTTCAGTCGTTGAATCCTTCGATTTTAGTACGGTCGGTCAAACATTTATTCCAAGATTATACCTAATAGAAACGAAAATAAAACAAAAGTATGTTTTATATTGGACAAATGTGTCTTCTTTTGTTAAATTAAAAATTAAAAAAAGTAAATTAATTTTACCTGGAATGCGTGGTAAACGTGCCTGTGGCAGAAAACCTTTAGGCTGGGGTCCTTTCGGTGCCCGAATAACAATCAAACGGGGCAATGTATCATCTGTCAATTTGAGTCGCGAAATTAAACGATCTGGACGATCGTTTATTTTTAAAACATTGCAGGCTGACGATTTGCCATTGCGCTGCAAAGAAATAGAAAAACAATAACACATTTTTTCCAACAAAAGAGAGAACCCTTTCACCAACCTGATTTGTAACCACAGAGAATTCAACTGTATCCCCTGGATGTAATGATACAGCATTACCCTGTACCTCCGACATATGGAAGAACAATTTCTTGCCATCTTCTATTTCGTAATTAAGAAAACCAAATTGACCCTTGATGGAATCAACTGTGGCACGTTTCTTTTGGCGTACAGCAGTAATTTCAGCAGCACGACCAGCTTCGTCGATTTTAAATGTCACCAGATCGCCGGCTTGCAATAGGTCACGTTTGTTAACCAAACTGGTAATACCGAACTCGTGTTGAGACAGTACTTGAGTTCTAGACTCATCTAAGATTTCAATGAGACCAGCATATTCCTGTTGATCGGGGTTAATGCAACGCAGTGGACGTGCAACGACACCGTTATGAACTCCCTCCTTTACAGCCGGCTGTGGTATGGAGCCTTTCGGTAGGGTGCGTACATTTTCCGCTGGCAAACAATTGCCCGATACGGAGGTATTACCATTTGGCGACAGCGTATACTCAACCTCTTGACCCAATTCCAACCAATTGGGATTGCCCACATAATTACTGAAATGGAAGAACACCTCCTCGTCGTGCGACAATGTTTCAATGAAACCGAAATTCTCCTTGATAACGGCTATGAAACCCCTATAGACTGGCTGTCCCGTCTCAGTGCCAGCCAAATTATTGTTCTCCAACTTATTGTAGTCTTCAATCTTTGGAGTTTGAAGCATTTGATGATTGTTGGTGCCCATGGATAGGTAACCATTTTGCGTGGGTATTATCATGCCACCGCCGCCTCCAATGCCTCCCATGATGCCATTGGTGTGCTGGGTTATTATGGCTGGATCATTATTTTGATTTAGAATAAGATGTGGATGTGGATGATGGGGATGGTGTAGAGCTGCTACAGCTGCTTGTGGTGGTGGTGCTTGTTGTTGTGGTACTTGATGTTGCTGGGGATTTTGTGGATTCGTTGTATTAGTTGCCAATTGTTGTTGCAATATTTGTGGATTAATTATTTGTGGCGGCTGCTGCTGTTGTTGTTGCTGCTGAATAATGGCCGCTGGTTGCATGCCGCCTGATTGCAATGTATGCAAATTCTGTACATTCACAGCAATCAATTCTTTATTTCTTTTTACCTAGTGAAAGAAAGAAACACACACATTTTTAAAAATTATTTCTAATTCTGTGAAATAATAATTTGCAGGAGCAAATAAGACGACGTGCGAATGGCAACGTACCAAGTAAATATCAAAACGTACACGGTCTCCAATTCTAGGTGGTTTTTCGCAGTCTTTAAGGAAATACATAATAGTCTTTTTAAGTTCACCATGGTCATAGGTAATAACGCCGCCTTCAACGCGGTCTTGAGATTTCACTGGACTCTTAGGAGCCTCGCGGGTAACATAACCTACAATAATAAACAAAAAAATATACATGTTAATGGGAATTCATTGTACCAGCTCTAAAATTGACTGATATGTTTGGTAAATTGCAATGTAAATAATTAATAGTCTCCGACATTTCTAGATGGAGTGCAATTAAAAAAAATACTTACCCTCTATATTGTTAGCCACTAAAGTTTCAAATTGCACAGTACCGGGTGGTAAATGCTTAATGCGTATAGCATGTAAACGTGATGCATTATAGGGAATTCCTTGTTCCTGAACCACAGTAAATTCCAATTCATCGTTGACCATTATTTCACGGCTCTGAAAATATACATTTTTGAAATATTGCAAAACACGCCCCTGATTTACATATTTTTACGGCCGCCTGCCTTCATACATACCGTATCCAGAATTTCAGTATAATGGAAAAATACTCGAACATTGCGTTCGACACTTCGAATGAAACCAAATCCTTCTTTTAAACCAGAAATCACACCTTGTTCTCGCTTCTCGCCGGACACTTTAAATGTTTCGTCAAGCAATGAAATGGAAGTGGCGCGTTGCAATTGATCGCGACGATCGGTGGCCAATAAAAATTGTACCCAATCACCATGACGCAAAGTAAAATCGCCCTTCTAAAAAAACGTACACACATACAAAATGAAAAATTGTTTCTTTCCTTTCTAATTTGTATATTGAAAATGATAAAATAAATGTTGTTCGAATGTTGCAGAAGACATTCTGCAAATTCTTCCTTCAACAGAATGACCCTATAGAATGCCTTTAGTTGTCTTATATCTTCAAAACATCACTTGATTAAATTAATGTGGTGCGATAGGGTACAAACCAAAAATGTTATTACATACCTGATCCTTGTCACCAAATGGTACTTCAACTTCAGAATAATCTGGAGCCCTGTAACGTATGCGTCCTGGCAATGGATCATTGGTTTGGCGTGCAGCATTTGCACGATCCAACGGCTTCAAGACCTGACCCTTATAGATGGTTGTATCAACATCCTCAAATATTACCGAGCCAGGTGGTAAACGTGTTATGTTACAGGCATATTCACGTCCCTTAAAAAAAAACAACTCTCGGTGTTACAAAATCTGTGTTATTACCAATATTTTATAACCAAACACTTACAGTACGTGTCTGAATGGTAAACTCAACGTCATCGCCTGGACGTAGTTCAACATTACCTTCGGCTTCAGAGAAATGAAAGAAAATCTCTTTAACAACATCGGCGCGTTCAATAAACCCGAATGATTCCTTCATGGAACAAACAACGCCGCGATATTTAACCGGCTGTGCTGGATTCTCCAAACGAATGTGACAAGCACCCAAATTTCCTCTACAAACATCAACAACAACAAGAAAATAAATATTTGTTTTGCTGATAGACCATGACTCCTCTTCACTCACCTTTGGTTGGTAGCTATCTGAAAGCTAACTTTGTCACCAGCCCTCAAATTAACATTACCCTCAACATCATCTTTGGTATAGGGCAAGAAGAAGCACTCTCCGCGATTTTCATAACTGATGCGACCAGTCGTTTCGCTCGAATTTAAAATGTTGTTGTTATCAGTGCGTAGTTCTGTGGTAACAGTTCCTGTGACACGCTCCTCCGAAAGGACCTATAAAACGAAAATTAAAATTAACAATTGAGTCAATATTTTTTGTATATAATACAAAGGTATCTGTCTGTATGTGTGCGTTTGATTTTTACTCACCACTTCGGGTGCAATTTTAGACACTTGACTAGCAATTGGTTTACCAGTACGACGATCATAGGTCATTTCAAACTCAACCGGATCGCCAATTTTCAAATGATCAATATTGCCACTGAATTGAGAAAAATGAAAGAATAAACGAGCCTGACGCTCGCAACACTGTATAAAACCATAAGAATGCTAAAAAAACAACAACAAGATAATAATTTTTATTTAATATTTCTTTAAGTGTTATATCCTGAAATCTGGAAGCCTACCAATAACTTCTCTATGATGCCAGTCTCACGAGTTGTCTGACTTGGATCATTGGCAGCCGACGACGATGAGTTGGATTGACCGAAACTCGAACCACCGCCATTGCTCAAGACACTATTCGATTGAAAAACACCAACGGTGGCCGGATTTTGTATGATTTCGGGAACGTCGTTGGCATCGAAAATACCAATGGGTGGATGTTGAGTCAATGGTGGCGGTCCCTGCGATTGATGGTGATGCGTGGCGGCATGTTGTTGCTGCTGCTGATGATGATTCTGCTGCTGCTGTTGATGAGCTTGATGATGTTGCGGTGGTGGTGGTTGCGGAGTTTGGGGTGTACCCAATGCCGTTTCCAAGGAAAATGTTCCAATTGGTGGGAAATTATTCGAAATACTCATATTACGCATGGCATTCATGTTCATCCATCCATCACATGGAAGATTTTCATAGATTTCTGAAAACATGAAACGAAAAACAAATTCCACACAAAATGAGATGACGAAAAATATACCGTAATATACCGAATTTCTATGCGATTTTTATTTAAATACCTTAATTTTTAATCAACACCCTGATGAATTCAATAAATGAATTTTAAAAAAGAAAGAATTTACGCGTGCTAAATTAAAAACAACAACACATATATAGAAGAAGACAAACGAAAATTTTACACTATTTTCATTGTTATTCAGAAAATGTCGAATAGAAATTGGAATTAAAATAAAATTTGATTTCGAAATGAAAATCTGAGTAGGGGTCTGGCAAAAATATATTTAAATTTTTAAAGTTCGTCACCATGAATACTATGAGTACGAAAGTACTCACGTTCTCACAATTATAGGGTTTGTTGAACGTGCACCAAAGACCCTGCATTTGTCTGTTTGAGTCGAAATTTACCATAGCGTAGCTAATTTAGCTAAAAAAAGTGTCCGGCGGTGTTGTCGACAGATATATACCATCAGGTTGTGGTTTGCGGAAGTCGACGGAATTACATATAGATTTTATTATTCTCCATCTGTGGGGAGATACCAGAGGAGTTACCCTATAGACCACATCTTCGGATGTAATGTAGGTTTGGTAAAATATTACGATGAGCAATCAATGGATAAAATTCAAGATTCAATTAAATTTACAAGTTTTTGAAATACAAAGTTTTTGAAATGTTAACCCTTTGTTGGGGGGAGGTACAAGAAAAGAGGGACCGATGAGCTACATCTAAATCTGAGCCGATTTTCATGGAACTTAGCATCATCATACAAAACTCAATTTCGTACGCTATGCCAAATTTCCTGCAAATCGAAAGAAATATTGTGGCGTTGATACACTATTTACATAAATCGGAGGAAAATGTATATATGGGAGCTATAATTAAATCTGACTCGATTTTCTTAAAATTTAGCACACATCATTCTAGATTCAATTACGTTCGCTGTGCGCCATTTACATAAAATCGGACGAACATATATATGAGAGCTATATCTAACTATGGACTCTGGATTTTCCTATATTGTTTCCTTTTGCCTATTACAAACATATGCATCCTAACCATTGATATGACTAAAAGAAATAATTTAAAAAAAACAATAGTGAACACAATAACAATATAATTGAAAAAATAGAAATAACTTACCTTCACCACGATATCCTTTTGATTGAGTATTCATTGTGACCAGTACAAAATTTCAAATTCAAAACAGAGAACGAAGAAGAATACTGTGCAGCAGCAAGTGGTGGGCGGCGGCAGGTGTACCAAAACAAAAATCGAATGTGTGGCGCGGGTTAAACACAAAAATTAATACTCGCAAGTTTTAAAAAGGGGGATGTATTGGGGTGGGTTGGGTATACAAAATGGAATACTTTTTCTTTTCGTGTCTAGTTTGATTTCAATTCTGGGCTTTGTTTTTTCTTTAACGATGTTTTTTATAAGTAGGCACTGATTTGTTTTTTTTTATTATGAGGAAGTAAGGGTGGGAGAAATGCCCAATATTTTTTTATGATTCGCGGAGTTTTAACGGTTTTATTTTTTTATTGCTTGTTTTAGAGGGTTGTGTTGTTTTTTGTTTGTTGCGATATTTGTTTTTGATTAATTTTTGAAATTAATACACAGAGATTTATTGTTTTAAAAAATCTTTGGGATCAGATGCAAGTTTAAAAATACTTAAAAATTTGAGAATTTGAGAAGTATTGTTTTTGTTTTTATTATATTTTAAATTTCATAATTTTTTAGTAGTATTTTTGGCGTGGTCCTGTGTTAAAAAACACTTAAGGAGTTTTGTTGTATGTTTCCATTATTATAACTAGAAGAACTTTTTTGTTACTTGTTTTTAATACAATTATTATAGGTTTTTTTAATTTTTATAAAGTCTTTTATTACCTTTAAGACTTTGTTTTTCAATCTATATAAGATGCTGCTTTATTTACTTTACTTTTTTTGTTTTGTTTTTCTTATAAGCTTATAACTTATAGATTTTTTGTTTTGTTTTTTATTATTATTTTAATTTTTGCTTATTACAATTATTTGGATTTTTTTTAAATATATAATATATACTATAGTATATGTATCGAAGTCCTTTAAGATATCACGAATTTGTTTCAATGTTTCATTATCTTTTTTAAGTTTTTCCTTTTTTTTTTGTTCCTTAAAAGACTATGTTTTTTCGACTAAATTTATTTTTTTTTATTTTGTTGCAGTTTTTCCTTTTTTTCTTATAAATTTATCTTCATTTGTGTAGTTGTTGTATTTTGTTTTTCTTTTATTAATAAGAGGATTTTTGTTGGTTTTTAAATTTGCATTTCTAAAGATTCCTTTAATTAATAAGTTTATAAATTTACAATAATTATCACAGAGATGTTTTAATCTTTTCTTTGAATTTGTTGGTTGATTTTTTTTAGAGTTGTGTTGTTGCTCCTTAAGACTTTAAATGAATTCACCTTAGGTACTCTTATATGCGTTACGGAGAGAGAGAGTGGTGTATGCAACTCCCTCCCTCTTGAGTTTTTTTAAGTTCTCCTTGATTTTTTTGTTTTTTTTTCTTTTTTAATTGTTGACGACAATGATAATAATGTAGTAGTATTTGTTCTTGTTGCTGCTGATGATGATGATAATGTTTATTGTTGATTTTGAAGTTGTGGAGGATTTCTTTGTTGTTGTTTTTGTTGAGTAGTGATTCCTTTTTTTAAAAAAGGTATCTTCCCCAAAAAGATTTACAGTTCGACGAGATCACTTAAAATTAAGTCCACTTAAAATTTTGGATTTTTTTATCTTCACACTGATGAGATTTTTTTGTTTTTTTGTTTATATGTGTTGTATTGTTTTTAATAATTATGACTTTTTTTGTTCTTTAGGTTTGGAATATATTTTGTTTTTTTTTTTTTATTTTTTGTAATACGAAAAAATAATTAAATGTAAAAATGTCTTAGTTTTAAATTAATTTGATTAGTGTTTTGTTGTTCTTGTTTTTTACATTATTTTTAGAAATTAAATAGTTTTATTTATTGTTTCCGTTATTCTGTTGTTGGTTTGTTTGTTTGTTGCCTTAGAAAGTTTTTATTTGCAAGCCACCACCAAAAGCCATAGTTCCCTTAACTGTTCGGGGTGCAAGGCTTTAGCTAGGCTTAAAAAGCCTTTGGTTTCCTTGTTGCTGGCTGGGTTTCACGCTTTCCTTATTCTTCTGTTATGCCTCTTATAATGTTTTTTTTTTTTTTTTCTAAACTAAATATGTGTTTTTCTTTGCTTAATACTTTGTACAATAATAAAAATCTTAATTATTTTGTTTTTTTTTTTCGTTTTTAAATTCAGTATATTTTCTGTTTTTTTAGTTTAGTTTAAAGTTTGTTTTTTATGTTGCGTTTTAAATTTAACTTTTTCGTTTTATTTGTACTTTAAAACTTTCTTTTCAGTTGTTGGTAGTTGTTGTTGTTGCCTTTTTGTTGTTGTTTTTGTTATTTTAAATTATTAATATTGTTGCTGTTGTTGGTTTTGGGGCGTGGTTTGTTGTGTTGGATTTCGAAGTTAAACAGAATTAAAGCGTGTAGGGAATTTTCGGTATTTTGCTTTTTATGACAAGGGTTGAGAGAGATGTAAAAACTAAAACTTAAGCTATGTTTGAAAGCTTGAAATAAGGAATTTTTCCAAAATGAAAAAAAAAACAAAAAAATAATTTAAGAGTGAATTTTTGTATTCGAGCTCCGGAAATTTTATAGGTATTTGAATGTTGTCCTTTTGTATTGTGTGTGTTTATTAAGGCTGTGGTTGTTATTTTATTTTGTTGCTGTTGTAATTTTTTCTTCTGTGTTGTTTTTGCTCAATGCTCCGTCCGTAGTTTATGGCTGGTTTCTGTTGTTGCTGTTGACTTCCCGTTTTGGCTTTTTCGAAAAGGACAATCCGCCCCCGGTTCTATGTTTTATTGAGTTTTTGGCAAGCAATTTTCCAAATTTAATATTTCCAATTTCTTTTTGCTCAAATGATTTTTGGTATTTTGTTGTTGTGTGGACAGATGAGTTTCTCTGCTGGAGTTTTGTTTTGTCTTTTTTAATATTTCGAATTTCTTAGAAATTCTGAGTATTTTCACGGTTAAATTTTATTGCTAAAATTTCACTAAGTGTTTTGCTTTTTTTAATTTAGTTCCCGAATCTTTTTATTTTTTAGAAGTTTTGAATTCTTTTGTTTTTCAAGCTAAGCTTGGCTTAAACTTTTCTTTCTTCCTCCTGCCTGCTGGGCTTACTGCCTGCCTTCTATACCCCGTCGTAACTCGCTCTTCCAACTATCTATATTCAGTCCGCACGTTTTGTTTATTTCTTAAAAAAAAGTAGGATATTTCTGTTACTTTGTTGTAGTTATATTATTCCGGTTTTGGTTTTATATTATCTGTTTTTGTGTGTAAACATTTATGGAGCAGAATTAGTCGCCAGCCACTTCCTCAAAATGTCCTCCAAAAAACGCCAATGTGGTAGGGTTTCTGGATTTGAGCTAAAGTTTTTAAATTCTCGGTTTTTGCAGTATTTTTTTGTTGTTGGTAATTTTTTGTTTTTGATTTATTAAGTTTTTTATTTATTTATTTTGTTTTTGTATTCGTTTCGATGGTGTTTTTGTTGTTATTATTTCAGTTTATGATGAAAAGTGATGTCAAAACGGAGATTTAGTTACAAAAGCTGTAAAAAAACAAAAAGGGTAAAATTTGATTATTAAAATACTTATGGGAAATAATAGATATATATATATATATATATATATTATGCATGGATAATATCCCAATTCTAGGAAAATGCAAATTAGAAGAATTTTAATTATTATTTATTTCCCTTAATAAATTTTTACATTTTGGCCAGTTTTGTCATACATTGCATCAACATGGCCAATAACTTATATTAATCCAAAACCTGCATAGTTTCTAAAGCCAGACAAGTAGGCAGGTTGATTTCGTTATTGAAGCCTAGCAAGAATACTGGTAGTGGTGAGTCGTACAGGCCTATTTCGCTTGACTTTTCGGAGACATTCGATAATGTCAAGCTATTCGAATATAAACAAGGTTGATTTCGTTATTGAAGCCTAGCAAGAATACTGGCAGAGGTGAGTCGTACAGGCCTATTTCGCTTGACTTTTCGGAGACATACGATAATGTCAAGCTATTAGAATAGAAACAAGGTCAAGTCGCTGACCGGTAGCAATGGATTGGAGATTGAGTTGAGAGACCGGCGTCAATATAGTTTGCGTCGGTGCAGGGAAGAACTATACACTGCACACTGAAACAAATTATAAGATCAGAAATCTGATATCCATATGAATGCAGATCTTGCACATATGCAAATATTCCAAAATTAAAAAAAAAATCAGTTTAAAATGTTCAAAATGCCAATTTGTTTCAAATAGCTAAATTTCGGGACATGTTTCTTTGTTTGTTTGGACTGGGAGATCTTATTGAGTGACCGGCGTCAATTTTGTTGTTGTTGTAGAAACAGAATACATGTCGTTTGTCATTCATCGTCTGGTTCTGCTTCCTCTACCTCCAAATTCAAGAATGCTGCAACGAGTTGCGTCCAAAGTGAATTCGGCGATAGATGAGTCGGCTTAGCTGGGCAGTTGAAGAGGTGCAACGTGTCGTGTGGTCCTAGTCCACATGCAGGACATGTGTTAGTTATCGAGCTGTCAATTCTTGCCCAATATTAAATGAGGCGGTTGCACCATTCTATCTCCAATTATGGTATTCACGCGATATTGCTCTACTGCCTGAGCGACCGCGTCCGTGTGAATACCATTCAGACCTGCTTGAAAGG
This sequence comes from Musca vetustissima, assembly GCF_032173495.1. Taxonomy (NCBI): domain Eukaryota; kingdom Metazoa; phylum Arthropoda; class Insecta; order Diptera; family Muscidae; genus Musca; species Musca vetustissima. The sequence goes on along the minus strand of NW_026880658.1, from coordinate 134,333 downwards.
CTTCTGGATCTAGGGGTTCACGCTTGTACCTTTGGACCTCTCTCTCTAGATCATGAAGATCTTTCCTGACGTGCCTGGGCGGGGAAGTCCTGTTCATAAGACAATGGTAGGGATGTTCCCGACGATAGCACCCAAACAAGTACTGCATCGATGACATATAATTGTGACGATGGGCGGCGTCAATGTAGTTTGCGTCGGTGCAGGTTTAGCAGATTAGCGAACAAAACGGCGTCCATTTAATTTTTTTTTTTCAATTTGACGAATATTAGATAGGAATTAACGGGGGCCTTGCCTACGTACGGACTAAACATGGCGAAATTACGATAAACATTTTTGTACATTTTCCCAATGCACTGTAGATCTCCGCTTGAAGTTCTATATTTTACTATTGACTCCTCCTGGGTCAAATAATTCCTTAAAAATGATGTGAAATAAAAAATTGAAAACTCCCTTTCAATTGTAATGCAGCGTTCAGTCAATTTATTGCTAATACCATCCAGCCATCTAAAACACACATATATTGAATAAATGTTTGTTACATTTATAGATAGATATAAAAGGAATATGCCACGTTTACATTGCATTTAGGAACTGTTATCTAATGCGATATAAACCATTCATCCATTCTTTATGTTTTTACAATCTGTGTGTGTGTCCGACACGCCACCCCTTCAAACGCATCACAAATTCAGCCTCATGCCTAGCACAAAAAACAAACTAACAACAAAAGTGTCATCAATTAAAATTGCAAAATCGCGTTGTTACCTTTGAGATTTCCGATCTGATGCCCCAACACAGTCAATACACAAATAAAAACAGCCACACTCACACATACGAGAAAAAAATTGCCGGCTTTCGGCTTAACAAAAGCAATGCAGCAGCAGCCGCACAATTCATATACAAATTCCACTACAATCATCCATTCACACGACTCCCTTACACACAATCGTCAGCAGCAGCGGCGGCATACGGTGTGATCTCTCTCTCTAATAACAGGACCCCCATCATTCGAAACCCCACTTACTCTTTTTTTCTTCTTTTTTTATAATTATAAAATATATATTTATACTCCCCCTTGATGGACACCACACCATATCATACACATAAATATGTACATGCGGATATTTGTAGCAGCTCCTTACACCAACTTTGGTTGCATTTATTGATTATTGCAATATTTGAACAAAAAAATAATAATGCCCCTCCCAGAACAAGCGACTAGTCCAGCCACACCAGCCAGCAATTCTTCATCTCCAACCATTAAGCGCAGCCACATTATTTTCACATTTCTTTCATTCGTATTTTGTATTTTTCTTTTCACAAAATAAAAAATGCTCTAAATCGGCAAATTTACTTTATTCCAAACGTAAAAGAAATTGTATTTCAAAATCACTGTATTTTTTATGCAAGCATACACAGTGTTGTAGTGTACGAAAAAAATAAAACCTCTTTTCATCAGCGACGGCGTTAACGTCGCAAAAAAATTTCTAATGGATAGCTTTATTTCTTCTCCTCTTCGGTGGTACATTTATAATACATACACACATACATTCACTTTTTTATTAAGAGAAAAATGCATATACATATACATTTTTTCAGATGCCAAATTTCACATGGAATTTTCAGGAGATTTCAATTGCATTTGTCAAATATGTTCTTAACACTAGTTATTGCGGGTTTTGCAATAAATTTTCAATAGGTTTTTAAAGTTTTTGCCACAAAATTTCAGCAAATTAGAAAATTTTCCTCCGACAACAATACGTACCCACACGAACACAGACACAACTAGGGATCCGTAAGTCGACTTGCAACCAATCGATTAATCGACTTACATTATCCGTCAACTGGCAAAACTAGAGATATGTCAATCGACTTTGGGTAGCAAACGAAATATTTGGTAAGTTCTCGTGCTGCAAGAATCTACTAGATTTCACCATGTTACAATAATACAAGGTAGGGCAGCTTGAGGTGAATAACAAAAAATCAACAATGCCAATAATAAAAAATATACGGAACAAGTGTTCGTGTTTATTTGACATTTTTCAACACAAAACTAAAAACGCGAAAAATGAATGAAAGGTTATGATTTCTTCCCAAATCCAATAGGGAATACCATCAAATGTTTGTTTCATCCCATGGTATAATAATAAAAGGTAACAGCAAGTGTTGTTGTACAAAAAACGATACAACAACCACATGGAAATTTGTTGTTGTAAGTTCTACTAGTGTCAACTCATTTGACAGAAAAATGTAAACAAACAAATTATCATCAAATTATTTTTATTTTGAAAATGAAATATTTTCGAATCCTCAAAATAAAAATTGAAAAACATGAATGAAAATCTATCAAATTTATATTTCCACATCTTTCCCTTAATTGAGCCATTGCCATATATATGTGTAAAACGTATGAAAATGCTGGGAATAGCGAGTTATTCCTTCAAGAAAGATTTGCTTCCTAAAACTTTCCCAGCAGGCAGATTGAGTAAATTAAATACGGGAGCACATTAATAAAGAACAATTTCAAGTTGTATGCTTTCCCAATTTTCCTGTTGGGTGATTTTTAAAAGCATAATTTGTCAAATTCATATTGAGACTAGTATTACGTTGGAATCAAATCAGCTGGGATTTGCTGTTACCTTTTATAATTGTACCATGGTTTCATCCATAACAAAGTAATTACTTCCAGACGAACGTGTTGAATATATTTCAATTTATTTTGAATTTATTTGACATAGTATTCAAAATAATATAAATACATTCACAAAATATGTATTTTGATTTGATGGAACAAGCTACCTTGAGAAAAAAATTGTAATCAGTTAGTAGCTGTGCCCTACCTTGTAATACTTATACCATGGATTTCACTATTTTCTTCGATATCATAAAGGAAAACTCGTTGTCGTAGTGGAAAGTAGTAGATTTTTGCAGTACGGGAACTGACCAATTTCTATATTCGAGAACTTGCAAAAATATACATTTGGTTTGTTCCAGAACCTGCAAGAATCAATCAATTTTTCGATACCATGAAGAAAAAATTATTATCGTAGTAAAAAATGGTAAATTCTTGCAATTGTTTAAATATAAGTTTTTTAAACGAATGTATAAAAATATCTATATTTTTGATCTGTTCCAGAACCTTAAAGAATGTAAAATTTTTACTACGATAACAATTTCTCCTTTATGATATCGAAGAAAATAGTAAAAATTAGTAGATTATTGCAGTACGTGAAACGACCACATATATACTAACTGGTCAGCAAACATGAATATTCTCGTGGATGCTAATGAATAATGGATATGAACATGAACTGTTATACAAAAGTTATATTGTATACTCCGCATTACACCATGGCATGGTGTAAACATAGCACTAGTGTCGATAACAAATATGCAAGGTGTCAATTGTCGATAGCAATTGTAAATTCAACAATTTAGTCTGCTTTCCCACAGGCAAATTTTTATTTGACAAATTCTGAGTTTGTAGAATTTGCCTGTTTGCCGTACACGCAAATTCTCCATTGCTCTGTTCGTTGAAAACAATTTTTCATTTCATTTATTTCATACAATGTAATATAAAAAAGCCAGCATGGTCAATAACTTATATTAACATATATAAAAAAAAATAAAAATCCAAACAAAGAATAAACAAAATAAATTAAAAATACATAACAGTAAAAAAATTTTACAAAATTAAATTTAATGCAAACAACTAACATAACAGATTCCAAACAAGAGCCCCAATCCACTGCACTCTACTTAACTGTCGCTAAGAAAAGTGGAGGGGAAAGGAAGCATAAGGAATCATACATATAAATATACTGTTTCTTTTGTATTTTGATTCGCAAATTTGGCAAAGAAAATTTTGCTAGTGGAAAAGCAAGCGAAAATTTCAAAAGGGAAAACAAAAAATTTGCCAAATAAAAACCTGCTTGTGGAAAAGCGGACTTACGAATGTTAACGATTAGTGAACAACAGCAAAGATATTTGTGCCCCGTTTTTTCATAACCCACAAAATTCGACAAATTAAAATGGTTATCGGCCCTTAAAATAATTTTGACCTTATCCGACTTATGTCGGATACTAGTGCTATGCAAGAATGTTCAATTTTTACTACGATAAAAAAATTTTCTTTTATTATTTATTCTTATAGTACGAGAACAGACCAATTATTTTGAAAACACATTTGGTCGGTTACAGAACCTGCAGGCATTTTTTATAACTATAAAAAAATGTTATTTTTAACTTTTGAAATTCTATTTTTTGCTAAAGAATCTGTCTTAAGCGATGTACACATTTGCACTTTTGCTTTTTAGTGTTTGTCATGTATCTGGCAACCACAAAAATATTCATGGCTGTTGAAAACTCAGTAATCGATAAAAAACTGTAACTCAAAAGTGCTAGTGCAAGATCTATTAAAAAGGTCGCCAAGATAGCAATCGAAATCGGAAAACATCTGTTTTTTCTTAAGTCTAATGTCAAAAATTTCGACTTTGTTTACGTTTTCTTAATGGAAGTCAATTCACAATAATGCACTTTGACAGCAAACTTGAGAGGTATCGATAATCAGCTGGTCTCCCTTGGTGACCTTATTTATAGGCCATGTGCTAGTGTGTACACCGCTCTACTCTCACAAAAGAACATTAGTAATTATTATTGGAAATGTACTCCGACCATAGTTGGGCAGACTTGCCCACCAGCGCGAATGCGTTCTCTTAACATTTTTTGATGTTAAAACAAAAATAAACCTTAATGATTTTTTTCCGACATTTTTTTAATGAATTTATTTTTTTGAACTTCCTGGGATATTATTTAGGCTTTAAAAATATTACATTTAACAAATTCCGAAGAAAAAATATTTTTTTTTTTATTTTTCCTTAAACATTTCTAAAAGAAATTTTGCCCACCATTGACTCCGACAGACCTATTATGTGAGACTTGGAAAAAGTTTCTGATTGCAAGAGAATGATTTTTTTACTCTCCCACGGTGTTGCAGCGTAAATTCCCAGTGGGAAAAGTGGGAACGTATTACATCGACTTAGTAATACATTATAATCATTACATTCTATAATGTATCCATAAAAATGAATATTTACTGGAAAAAGTAACAAGATTTAATTGGTCTGTTCCCGTACAAATTGGTATATTCATGCAGTACGGAAACAGACCCAATTATTAATAAAACTAAAAAATGTCTAAAAAACTCGAAAACTTGTGACTGAATAAATTTGAACTAATTTATTTTTTACAAAACAATATATTTTAACATATATAAAATGTGTTGTTGGAAAATATTTACTTTTGATTTCAGTTTTTGCTTATTCACATTAGGTATAAAACAAATTACAAGATAAAAATTATATTTAAATATATTTTTTTGTGATCATTGGACCTATTAAATAAAACACACCACTCCAATCAAATGCACATACTGGAAACAAATAACTTATTTGGCTTTTGCAGCAGCTTCTTGTTTTTCTTGGAAACGACGACGTTTGTGAGCAATATATACAACCCATATAAATGATACCAAGCTCATTGTAACCGTACGGAACTATAAGATAAAAAATGTCAGATGATATATAACTAAGAATCGTCAATGTTGATAAAGATAATGAATAAGCTTACCATGGGTGGGACATAGTAAATGTTTAGGAAAACGGCCAATGATAAATATTGCCAATTGGCCTTCAACAACGGCCAATATAATTTCATTAAATTCGACATTGCAACATTGTGGGATTTCATCTGGACATGGGAAATGTAAACAATTGATTGAAAATAAAATAAATTATATTCCATACGTTATATTACCTCAAAACGTGCCAGGAAATATAATGACAATGCCTGATATACTGGGGCATATACCAAACGTTCCGAAAGAAATTGGAAAAATCGACGGAATTTAACATCTTCATTAAACAAGCGTTCAATTGTCTTGTAGAAATAATGGGGTACACTGCCTCCAAAGATTAAACTATAATAAGAAACAAAATGAAAAACCGAATTACGAACAGTTGTAGACATGGAGATGGGAAACTTACCCAAACAAGGCATATGACAAAACACTTTGTTGATTAACTTTTCCCTTGCCAGCAATACGTTGTGATGTATAGTTGGCCGAGGCAGCTAGAGCACAGCTAAACAAAGCAACAACAACACATATATGTATTTTATATAGTATATCGCCGGTAGATGTTTGCAAAATTTACTACTTACGCTGTTACAGATTTGGTGCGAACTGGATGATTAAACAATTGTTCTAAATAAACACCCATCAAGGAGTAAAGTGGCCTGGAGAGTGACATATTTGTATTTTTTTCTAAAACAAAAACAAATTATAAAATGGCATCAGATGAAACAAAATGCTTATAATTGATTCAAGTTCAAAGTGCAAAGTACTTCAAAACTGCAAAGAACAATTTGAAATTTTCGGTTCTTTATAGAGTTGACAGTAATGGTATCCGTGCTAATCTCATCCTTACCTTTACTCCTAAACTGCTAAATAATAAATGCCTTAGTTAGTTGGAATGCTTGTTATCGCAACAAAAATAAAGAAAATAAAATATCAAATTTAGTAAGTGCAATATCAATAATACTGCGTTATCTTCGTTATCTTTATTTGAGTCAAAGACAGGGGATACGTAAGTCGACTTTTCACTAATCGATAAATCATAATATCGATTTATTACATTAATGGTCTGTTCCATGGCCTATAAATAAGGTCACCAAGATAGCAATCGAAATCGGAAAACAGCTGTTTTTTCTCAAGTCTAATGTCAAAAATTTCGACTTTGTTTACGTTTTCATAATGAAAGTCAATTAACAATAATGCATTTTGACAGCAAACTTGAGAGGTATCGATAATCAGCTGGTCTCCCTTGGTGACCTTATTTATAGGCCATGGCAAGAATCTACTACTCTTTACTACGATAACGAAGTTTCGTTTATGTTGTCGAAAAAAATAGTAAAATCAAGTAGATTCTTGCAGTACGGGAACAGAACGTAAATGAACGATTTGCAAGCAAAGACATAAAAGTAGTCCCAATTTAGATTAGGCGAGTTTACTTGCGGCAAGTCTTTGTTTGCTGGAGAGAGGGGCAAGGGGAAAAATTGCTCGTACCGGCAATTTTATGGCATTTCGTTTTGTTTATTTTGTTTGTAGTGTCAGTAATTTGAAATACCAATCTAGAACATTGTCACAAAATGTAAAAAAAAATTGAAACCGAATTGCTTTGTATAGACGCATGAAGCAAGTTCAAAAGAGAACGATAAGAATTGCCGCAAGTAAACTCGCCTAATCTAAAACAGTACTATAAAGTTTAGGACATTAGCCAGGAAGGAGAGAAGTTAATAAGGGGAAAAAGTATAAAGATACGACAATTGATATGTAAACAATTTCCAACAGATGGTTTTTCCTCTGTTGTGAATATATAATATTGTTACGTTCTTGGACTTTACTTATTCCCGTGTAGACGTTGTTTTATTTCCCGATACAGTTCGTACCAAATAAAACGCGGGTTCGTTCTGATTACGATTATTACAATGATTTTATTCACACAACTTTACTTTGCACTTTACTTTACACGACGGTTTCAATTCGCGATCTGATTCACAACTGACTGCCTTTCCATTTCCTCTATTTATATGAGCCCTGCCTGTAGCTACAGAAGTTTCTAGACGATCTGGTAACGCCTAGATTACGAACAATCTACCAATGCAACAAACACATACAAACTTACATTGAGTGAACAATAACAACAACACATACAAACTTAAGTGGGCCACACACGTCAAACATGTGCGTTCGATCGGTGTGAAGCTCTTAGCCCACACACGTCAAACGGATCCACAAAACTTCATTTATTATTTATTTTTGAAGCGTTAAGATGGACAGCGATAGTGATGACGGAAAAAAGACCAAATATTTTTATTTAATATAAATGTATTAAGTATTTTTATTTTATTCCAGAAAAACATTTTTATTTTCTACACAATAGAATATGTGTAAAAAAACATCAAAAAATTTTCCAAAACGTTTTTTTTATATGTTTGACATTGTCCGCTGATCCGCACTCCACGAAATTTCGCAACAAATGAGAAAATATCCACACACCAGGCCACAGACGTCAAACATGTTCGCGTCGCACAAGGAAAAATTAAAAATTTTTAATTTCTTTCGATCGGTGTGCGCACCGGCAAATCGGTGTGAACACCGTACCACACACGTCAAACATTGCTTCGATTCACACCGATCGAACGCACATGTTTGACGTGTGTGGGCCACTTTACATTGAGTGAACAACAACACATACAAACTTACATTGAGTAAACAATAACAACAACACGTATACAGGCGAGGGGGTAACAAAGAAAGAGGAATTAAGCGATCATTAATGATGACGTTTAACAAGAATTGTACGTCGACAAAAAAAACAATGAAAGAGGAAATGGAAGGATGTAGAAAAATCTATACAGTAGTTGTTGTTGTGAAGTTATTCAAATAAACTGATAATAGAAATTTACGTTACAATTCAAATTCTTAAATTAACGGAATTCATCTAAATTAACTTAAATCTAGATTTATATTCGTAACATTGCCCCCCGCTTAAGCCTGTTCGTCCCGAATAGGCACAGTTCCCGTTCCGTAGGGGGTCAGCCGCTTCCAAATATACCACTTTCATCTTCGACCTGGGACTGTCGCTCCTCTGGATGCGATAAACCACATCATTTATTTTCGTGACAATCTTGTAGGGTCCTTCCCAGTGTCCTTTCGTTGTGGGTTGAACAATAGTACCAGTTGCCCTTCTTGAAACCCATCGGTATTAGCCGCTCGATCGTACCTTGCCTTCATGCGGTTGCTAACCATTTTTATTCGATGTCGGACAGCATCGTGGACTTTACTAAAAGAGTTCTGACTGTCTTCTTCTTGGTTCACATCGTCGTTTGGGGTAGCACCGAATATCAAGTCGCCAGGTAGCTTTAATTCGTTTCCGAACAGAACTTTGGCTGGGGCCCGGGATGTGGAATCATGAATGGCCGATCTATAAGCCAGTAAAAACTTTGGAATATGCTCATCCCAGTCTCGTTGGCCACTGTCCACCACTTTCCGTAGATGTTCTTCCAGGGTGCGATTGAATCTTTCCACCATGCCATCTGATTGTGGATGTAGGGGCGTCGTTCTGGTTTTCTTGATTCCGTAGGAGTCACACATTTCCTTGAAGATCGCTGATTCAAAATTCCTACCTTGATCGGAATAAACCTCAGATGGAACACCATAGCGACAAATCCAATTTTTGCTGAACACATCCACAATTGTCCTGGCTTCTTGACATAAACTTCTGGCCATTTACTGAAGTAATCCATGACCACTAAGACATACCGGTTCCCAGAGTCGCTTGTTGGGAACGGTCCAGCTACATCCATTGCGATTCTTTCAAAAGGGGCTCCTGAATTATACTGCTGCATGTAGCCTCGACTCTTCCGTGTTGGACCTTTAGCTCTTATGCACCTTTCACAATTGCCGACCCAGTCGGCAATGGATTTTTGACAGCCGACCCAGTAAAATCTCTGCTTTACCTTTTCAGCGGTCTTTGCTATGCCAAGATGTCCTCCACTTGGCCCATCATGAAACTCCGACAAGACATCTCTTATTTTGGAATCTGGGACGACGATCAAGTTCCGGTGGGATTTACCGTCTTCACTTTCCCATTTGCGATATAAACAACCATCTATTATAAGTAGACTGTCCCACTTGGCCTAATAGGATTTTAAAAGAGGGCTTTCGGAGGTAATTTCTTTGCGACTAGGTCGCTTGCCCGTTTCTATGGCCGAAATTATTTTGCCCAGAATGGGATTTCTTCGTTGTTCCGTCGACCAATCTTCTCCCGACTCAAACTGCAATCGACGGACATCCACGATATTCTCTTTGCACTCAGCCTTTGAGCAGTGGCTGTATTCTACCTTGCATGGCCGACGAGACAGGGCATCAGCATTACCGTGTTTTCCGCCTTCTCTGTGCTCGATTCTGTTTAACGGTGACTCATTGGTGGACTGTTGAGCCATTCTTCTACCATCTTTCGTTGGGGGTGGTGACGATGACCTGGATCGTTTGCGCTTAGCTCTGCATTCGCGCGCAATATGACCTGCTTTATCGCAGTTGTAGCATCTAACCCTGTGCTTAGTCATCCCTACAAACTTTGTTTCTTCTATTACCCGCCTCATGGCGTCCTTGATCAAGTTAACGAGAGATTTGTGTTCGCAACATTCGGTCTCCAGTTGGCTAATCTTGTGGGTCTGGGGCTTAACAATCATTCTTGCCGTCTCTTGGGCAAGGGCAAACGACACAGTTTCGGCAAACGACGCTTTTGGTGACGCATATATTGCACATTTAATCTCAGGGTCACGTATGCCATTCACAAAGGTTTCGATTTTCATACGGTCCAGCAATGGGTGATTCTCTCCTGGATACGCCATTAGCACCAAACGTTCCACCTCAGCTGCAAAGTCTTGTAACGTCTCGTTTGCCCTCTGTACTTTTCCCCTTAGTTCCATAAGGTATATGTTTTGTTTATGTTCGCCACCGTACATACGTTCCAGTGCAGCAATAACATCTTCATAGTTATTCCTAGAAGCGACAGGAATACTCTGTATAACATCAGCAGCACTGCCCTTCAATGCCAGAAGTAGTGCAACCGCTTTGTCGCTGTCGTTCCACGAATTTCTAGAAGCCACTGTCTCGAACTGTAACTTGAAAACATTGAATGACGTAGTGCCGTCGAATACAGGAGGTTTGATTTTTAGTGTGTTATCAGGAACTCGCACCGGACCACCTTTAATTTCCAGTTCCGACATTTTCTTCTCCAGATTCGTAAACCTGTGGTCGTGGGCCTGAAATTTCTCATCCACAGACAGAATCTTCTCGTCAACCGACTGCACTTTCTTATCCAACTCTTTAATTTGGACCTCCACGGTTTCCACTCTCCTTCCAATAACTTCTGTAATGTTCTCGAGTTTCGCGTTCATTCTACAATTCTCTGCCTTGAGTTCATCTAACTTTCTGGAATTCTCTTCGAACATTCGTCTCGAGTTTTCTTCTGACTTTCTGGAATTCTCTTCGAACATTCGTCTCGTGTTTCTGGAATTCTCTTCGAACATTTTAGCCAGCATTTCTCTGAAATCGTCACCCCTGACAGCTACTGACGAGACTTCCCCACCGTTGGATTCGCCCATTTCCGATAAATCCACTTCATCCTTACTGTCAAACTCATATGTATCGATGTTCATACCCCGGCGCTCGAACTCATCCAACAGACGTTTTTGTAGTTCAGCCTTGTTGCCAGTAGAGGACAATTCCAATTTATTGAGCTCCTTCTTCAAGTCTTCCACTCGTAGATCCTTAAACTTCATCGTAGTATTATCGTAATCTCACTTCCGACACCAATTGTTACGTTCTTGGACTTTACTTATTCCCGTGTAGACGTTGTTTTATTTCCCGATACAGTTCGTACCAAATAAAACGCGGGTTCGTTCTGATTACGATTATTACAATGATTTTATTCACACAACTTTACTTTGCACTTTACTTTACACGACGGTTTCAATTCGCGATCTGATTCACAACTGACTGCCTTTCCATTTCCTCTATTTATATGAGCCCTGCCTGTAGCTACAGAAGTTTCTAGACGATCTGGTAACGCCTAGATTACGAACAATCTACCAATGCAACAAACACATACAAACTTACATTGAGTGAACAATAACAACAACACATACAAACTTACATTGAGTGAACAACAACAACACATACAAACTTACATTGAGTAAACAATAACAACAACACGTATACAGGCGAGGGGGTAACAAAGAAAGAGGAATTAAGCGATCATTAATGATGACGTTTAACAAGAATTGTACGTGGACAAAAAAAAACAATGAAAGAGGAAATGGAAGGATGTAGAAAAATCTATACAGTGAAGTTATTCAAATAAACTGCGTAGTAGAAATTTACGTTACAATTCAAATTCCTTAATTAACGGAATTCATCTAAATTAACTTAAATCTAGATTTATATTCGTAACAATATTGAAGATTTCGCACCAAAAATAAAATTTGTATATTACATATTAGATTAAAAAGGGGTGTAATTCGGAAATGCATATGTAGGAACTATCAACATCAAAATAAAAGGTATTCGAATGAATTCATTTACGACACGTTTCCATTGTAAGGTTGTGCGAGTACTCACTCTTAGGTTTAGAAAAATTTGTTAAAAATCTCCAACATTTCAATGGAGGTGTGATGCGCGATATTTTAAATTTAGAGTCGCATTTTAGTTGGTCAAATACAAATTATTTATCTCCTATTGGCATTTTAAAGGAACAAAATTATTTGTATGGTAGTCTTTATACATCGTCAACTCCCGGCATACACAGGGGTTAGTATGCTCTGTTTTGGTCCTTAGTTTTTATTTTAGTTTGTAAGTTTAAAATTTGTATAGTAGTTTTAAGAACCCTTGTGTAGATGATCCTCTACAAAACATTGGGATATGCCGTGAGCAAGCATATTGTAACACCATCAGATTACATTATCATAAATATTTTGTCGTTGTCATGTTTGCAATTTGTTAATATACACAAAATATTAACATTAAAATAATACATTATAGTTTTAAGTGGCCGATATATGTATAGAAATTTTGTTGATAATGCGTTTTATGTTTTTTTTTTATAATAGTACGTTTACATTGTACCGGATTACGTTAACCCAGTGGGTTTAAATTGTCAATTCCTTTGAATATATTTCAAATAAATCCTCACAAAGTAGGTCTCAATAAACTTAACTTAACTTAAAAATTCTTCGGAGAACTAATAAACAATATATGTGACCTCTTTCTGTACTGATAAGTAGTAAAACTTTTCAAATTCGCAAATTCTCTGTTATTCAAAAGTTATAGTGCACTCCGCTTAATATAATTTTTGGTCTGTTCCCGTACTGCAAGAATCTACTAGTTTTTACTACGATAACGAATTTTCCTTTATGATATCGAAGAAAATAGTAAAATCGAGTAGATTCTTGCAGTACGGAAACAGACCATTTGTCTGTTCCCGTACTACAAGAATCTACTAGGTTTTACTAATTTTTCGATTTCATAAGGCAAATTTATTGTCGTAGTAAAAATTAGTGTATTCTTGCAGTACGAAAACATACATGGTCTGTTCCCGTATTGCAAGAATCTACTATTTTTTACTACGATAACACTTTTTTCCTTTATGATATCGAAAAAAAATAGTAAAAACTCGTACATTCTTGCAGTACGGGAACAAACCAACATATTGACATGTTTTTAACAATTTACAAAAAAAGCGAAAAGTGAATGGAATTTCAGGTTTTCTTTTTAAAATCGAGTTGGGAATATGATATAGATTCATCCATGGCCTATAAATAAGGTCACCAAGATAGCAATCGAAATCGGAAAACATCTGTTTTTTCTCAAGTCTAATGTCAAAAATTTCGACTTTGTTTACGTTTTCATAATGGAAGTCAATTCACAATAATGCATTTTGACAGCAAACATGAGAGGTATCGATAATCAGCTGGTCTCCCTTGGTGACCTTATTTATAGGCCATGGATTCATCCATAAATCATGAATCATTCTTCTTACCAATGTTTAAAAATGCATCTCTAAACACAATATCATTTTTGTGTACACACTAGCATTTTGAGTGACAGTTTTTTTATCGATTGCTGACTTTCCAACAACCATGGCCTATAAATAAGGTCACCAAGATAGCAATCGAAATCGGAAAACAGCTGTTTTTTCTCAAGTCTAATGTCAAAAATTTCGACTTTGTTTACGTTTTCGTAATGGAAGTCAATTCACAATAATGCATTTTGACAGCAAACTTGAGAGGTATTGATTATCAGCTGGTCTCCCTGGGTGACCTTATTTATAGGCCATGTCAAACAAGCAAAATATGGGCAAGAGTGTAATTTAAAAGTGCTAGTGTGCACAACGCTAGTTTAAATTGATTGTTTGCACACATCTTCAATCTAAATCAACTGTCGTTGATGTCGATCCATGGTACAATTATAAAAGGTAACAGCAAATCCCAGTTGATTTGATTCCAACGTTATACTAGTGTCAATATGAATTTGACAAATTATGTTTTTAAAAATCACCCAACAGGAAAATTGGGAACGCATACAATTTAAAATTGTTCTTTATTAAATGTGCTCCTGTATTCAATTTACTCAATCTGCCTGCTGGGAAAGTTTGAGGAAGCAAATCTTTCTTCAAGGAATAACTTGCTATTCCCAGCATTTTCATATGTGTTACACATATATATGGCAATGGCTCAATTATAGGAAAGATGTGGAATAGATAGAAATATAAATTTGATAGATTTTCATTCATGTTTTTCAATTTTTATTTTGAGGATTCGAAAATATTTCATTTTCAAAATAAAAATAATTTGATGATAATTTGTTTGTTTATTTACATTTTTCTGTCAAATGAGTTGACACTATTAGAACTTACAAAAACAAATTTCCATGTGGTTGTTGTATCGTTTTTTGTACAACAACACTTGCTGTTACCTTCTATTATTATACCATGATGTCGATCATGGCACAATGAATGGATAGTCCATTTAGCGCAGCTGATGTCTTGATTAACTGTCAAAGTGGGTAATTTCTACTTGAATTCGATGTGTAGTGTTGCCAACCATTTGAAATATTGAAAAAATTTGACAGATAATCGAGACAAAAACAAAGATTTTTGTTGTGATACATCACCTTATTATTGTATCATGATGTCGATTAACTAATTAAGTAGATAACTGTAGAAACCTACTGTCTCACCGATAAAAACAAACAGACAAATAACTGGCAACTTGGCAACACTGTCTGAAGAAACCCCAAAGACCGAAAAAAACCTAACCTCCTAAATACATACATGCAAATAAAGAGAAGCAACTAAAAATATTTAGTAGAAGAAAAAAATAAGAAACTGTTTACGAAATTAACACAATTGTGCTTGCGGACAAAATGCCCAATAAAGATATAGAAACAAATGTAAATAAAGATACGACGCAGGAAAAGAACCCCGCTGTAGAAGATGTCAGTGCAAATCAAAAATCGGAAAACCTAAGCAATGATGGTGCAAATAAAAATTCGACGGGTATAAAAGAAACCGCTGCGGCCGCCGACAATGATACCGACAAGAAGAAACCTCCGGCAATTGTTAATTTGGCTGCAGATTTAAGTAAGTTGTGCATATATATTTAAGTAGAAATATTATGAGGTTGAGCGTGGATCAAAGGGCGTGGCTGAGATGATTTAATAGGAAAATATTTATTCTAAATTGGTATAGAAGAAGTTGGGCTACTTGTAAATAATTGTTTTTTTTCGGGCGGTATATAAAAATAAATTTTCTTGGTTGCGTGCCATACCCACCATCTTGTTTTTTTATCTAAGGGTGGTTATTTTCTTTTTTGTTGTTATCACACACACCCTCTTATGCAGGTAGCATAAGAACAAGTAAATTTCGATAATCTATAGGGTAAAATATTAAAAATTCTAAACCTATGGAACCTGTCCTTGATTTATTTAAAATTGTTTAAAAATGGGGGAAATTATTAAAAATTCCTCTCTCATGAACAAATATTTAAAAAACACACTTTAACGCTAATAGTCCTTACAAAAATGTTAATGACATCAACGAGAATAAAAAATAACGCTAATGACCCGGATAGACATTGAAAAACTATTTTATAAATCAATTAATTTTCCTTCTTTTTTGTAGATCTTCTAAACAGGCAAGACCTTTTGCAAGCTGTTTCCGATGCCGTATCTGGTCAAACACGTCAAACTAAATTTGCCTTTTGGTCCACACAACCAGTGCCTAAACTATACGAAGAGATAACAACAAATGAATGCATTGAACCCGATAAGGATATTTCCGAAATACGGCCGGATCCGTATGCCCTACCCGATGGTTTCAAATGGGATACATTGGATTTGAATAACAGCAATGACCTTACCGAATTGTATACTCTGCTCAATGAGAACTATGTCGAGGATGATGATGCAATGTTCCGTTTCGATTATCAACCGGAATTCATTAAATGGTCGCTGCAGTCGCCCGGCTGGAAACGTGACTGGCATTTGGGTGTGCGTGTTGTAAAATCAGGTCGTTTGGTTGGTTTCATCTCAGCCATCCCGAGCAATTTAAGAGCTTACGATAAGGTGATTAAAGTGGTGGAAATCAATTTCTTGTGTGTCCACAAGAAACTGCGTAGCAAACGTGTGGCCCCAGTATTAATTAGAGAAATCACCCGGCGTGTCAACCTGACTGGTATATTCCAGGCTGCCTACACTGCCGGTGTGGTTCTGCCCAAACCTGTGGCGACCTGTCGTTATTGGCATCGTTCATTGAATCCAAAGAAACTCATAGAGATTAAATTCTCCCATTTGGCAAGAAATATGACAATGCAACGTACAATCAAATTGTACAAATTACCCGATCAGCCAAAAACAAAAGGCTATCGTCGCATCGAACCCAAAGATATGGATAAAGCCCTCAAACTCTTTGATGAATATATGAAGAAATTCAGTCTGTGTCCCGTGTTTAGCAAGGAAGAATTCCGCCATTGGTTCACACCCAAGGAGGGCATCGTCGACTGTTTTATTGTGGAGGACGATAAGGGCAACATAACGGATCTAACCAGTTTCTATTGTTTGCCTTCGTCTGTGATGCACCACCCTGTACATAAAACCTTGCGTGGCGCCTATTCCTTTTATAATATATCAACAAAAACGCCTTGGCTGGAGCTAATCAACGATGCTCTTATCTCAGCCAAAAACATACAAATGGATGTCTATAATGCTCTCGACCTAATGGAGAACAATACATTCTTAAGGCCATTGAAGTTCGGTCCCGGCGATGGCAATTTGCAATACTATTTATATAATTGGCGGTGCCCCAGTATGAAACCTCAGGATGTGGCTTTGATACTAATGTAGAAACAGATGATTCCAAACAGATGATAACTGTCGTTTGGGTAACATGTCGTACTAAGAACTAAGAATACTACGCCCATGATGATGTATACATATGTATTTTTTTTTAATTAATTAGTTTCATAGTGCTGCCCAAAACACACACACACACAAAATGATCTACGTATATACAATCCTTTTTGCCTGTAACTGTACTTTACGCTAATATTTTTCTTTTAATTTAGTTTTGAATTCAACTATAACTATAAAAAAAAAACAAACATACAACAACTACATACATGTTCATACATATGTATGTATGATTTAGAATATATAAATGCCATCAAATATATAGTGTTATTCAATTGTTTACAATTTAATTTTGTAATAGTTTTATATCGAATGATCACCATCATCATCCACCAAATCATGTTTCTATTGGTTTCATTCAATCTTAAAAACGATCACACAGAAAAAATCAAAATCAATCAAACATAGATGATTTGATAAAAATGTTTCTTTTTATAGATTTGTTGAAATCACATCGAACAATGTCAAGACACAGATTTAAATCTTTTTTTTTCTAATAAAACGAACACAACAAATTGTTCATATAAATCTTGGTTATATTATTTGTAGAGATTAACCTCCTGAATGTCTGTCTGCTCAAAGAAGGAAGGGAAATGTGCTGTCAGAAACGCTCAAGACGAATAGTACGTATCCTATAAGGATTTTTAAACTATTTTCCAAAGAAATTGGATTTTTAAATTATTTTTCAAAGAACCAAAATATGGTGGGTTTTAAAGTATTAGCATGTAATTTGTTTTTTTTTTTAAGTCTAACAACGCTATGAAAGTGGATTTCTTAAATATTTTCCCCAAAGACCACCCGACCAAAATTTTACTCCAAAGGCTTTTAAGGCCAATAAAGGAGGATTTTTTTAAATTTATCGATTGGAACGCATCAACATAAAATCTGAAATTTAACAATATAAATATAAAATTTATTTTGAATAAATTACACGTACAACGGTTCTATAATATCTTGCTCCTGATTGTTGCTTTTAACATTTTGCAATTTTTCTTACACATAACACAAATTAACAATTGAAATCAAACATAGAACTCTAAATGAGCTACACAAATGACAAGAATCAAAATCGGGACAAGTAAATATTATTGTTGATTTTTTTTTAATCGAATTCTTATTACATACGCATTTTTACTATAACACTATTGGCCAGTCGTACAACACGATTAAAATCAGTCTTTGAATGGGCCCGCCAAAATTTACAGCGTGCCCACATAACGGCTGGATAATTGGGACTTGAAATGCCATGGAATATGCGGGCCACATTACGACCAGTGAAATTATTTTCAGGATACATATTGATCAGGGCTATGACATCAGATTCAATGTCACCATCGGAGACATTTGATTCCTAACACGAAAAATAACATGAAATTAAAATAAAATCACTTTTTAAAATACAGTAAAAACCTACCTCGACTTCCAATTTCAAATCTTTGGGATAATCGTTGCGGAAATAATCACGTATAATTGCCTTCAATTGATCCGATCGATCGTGTGAAAAGTTTTCACTACAACAAGGCACATGACTATTATAGGCCACCGAGGATAAGCCTTGAAACACATATTGCAGCTGCGAAAAAAGGAAAATAAAAAATTGGCTTTAAGTTGGAATTCATGACACCAGGTATATCCTCACCTGTATCAGTTGAGTCTTTTCTTGTTTCACGCATCTCGTATATAAGATATCCAAAGCATCATCGATTTCTTCGATTGTAAAATCACCAGGTGCCTTTAAACGGAAACCCAAATCATAGAAACTGACAGTTATGGGAGATCGCTTGGGGTAGCCATTTACTAAGGAAATATGGGCAAGCAAATTCAAATAAATATTGATTTTTATGCACTAAAGTAGAGAATAGTTCTTTAAAGACCTTGACATACCTTGCACCCATTCCAAATTCTTCAATTGATATTTAACAACACCACTATTCCAACCAATTGCCGCTGCTATATCCACCACCGAAAATTCAATAATATTGGCATCTTCTTTAAAGCTACCGTTTTTTATTTCCAAGGCAATGGCCATAGCCAGTGGTGGGCACTCTTTGGCAGCATGTCTGTCAGATCGAAAAAAAGTAGTTTAGGAATTTATATATAAGACAAACAATTCCACTCACTTTAAATATTTCGGACCACCATAGGAAATAATTTTCGCTTTAATATAGGCATTGCTCAGTACATTCATACACCAGCGATTATCCAATTCCATGTAACACAATAACGTTGATATATTTTCTGCAGGAATATCTAATGCTTCAACGGTCTGATCAATGGAAAATCCAATTTCATGGCCAGGGCATATGTGTTGGCGGGCTTTCGGTATTTCAACATCTGTTTCACCGTGCATATTACCAAAATTCGATGCATCAACATTTGAGGCATCAGCGGCGGAACGAGATTCTTTTGATGATGACGTTAAAGGTTTTATTGGTACTCCACTGTAAAATGAAAATATTAAAAAAATTGTTTCAGATCCTCTTATTTTACTCACTCTTTTAAATTTTTATCACACGAACATGGCACAAATATCCTTTGCAATAATTTACGTATAACATGACGATCGAGCGAATTTGCATAGATGTGCCTCTTCAATTCATTCTTATCACCGCCGTTGGCATCCAAAAACAAATGACAATGGGCCTCTTTATTGTCGCGACCAGCACGACCCACTTCCTGAACATAACTTTCGAAATTTCTTGGCATATTGTAATGGATGACAGCACGAATGTCGGGCTTATTGATACCCATACCAAAGGCAATGGTGGCCACCACAATGCGCAGTTCATTGTTCATGAAGGCATTTTGTATGGTACGCCTTCGCGACGCAGCCATACCGGCATGATATGGTTCAGCATGCCAATTTATGCGTTTGCGTTTATTTTTCTTTTCCGGCTCAGGCGCTTTACGATCCTGCATACAGGTACGCAAGAAACCAGCAACACGTTCGCACTCATCCCGCCGAGTACAATAGACAATAATCGATTGGCAACTTTCGAAACGTTTACTCAACAACAATTGCAGTAGGGCTGTATCACGATTTTCATCTTTCGACACGGAAAGGATCAAATTATCGGGCAGTGGAATATCACTAATAATGCCCTTCTCTCCGTCCAATATACCCAAGTGATTGATAATACTTAACCGGGTGGGTAGCGTGGCAGTGGCTGTCAAACCCAAGACACACTTGACACCCAAATTCTTTTTCAAAACTTTACAAATCATCAAATAGCTGGGACGGAAATTATGACTCCATTGGGATACGCAATGAGCTTCGTCAATACAGGCGAATGCAATGGGTGGTAGCTGGCGTAGAATTGAACCAAAGCCAGTCGATCTTTCACCGGACACCACGGCTTCGGGGGACACAAGTAGAACGTCGATTTCTCCATCGGCTATAAGTTGCATAATTTTCATTCTCTGCTGCGGTGTTTGGTTGGTGTGCAAACAATGGGCCCTCAAGAAATGTGGTACACCCGTCACCTGATCCTCCATCAAGGACACCAACGGTGAAATAACCAAGGTAATGGCTTTTCTTTCTTTGGAAAATATATAGGCTGGTAGTTGATAACACAGCGATTTACCACTGCCCGTGGACAAGGTGACCAATGTAGACATTCCCGAAAGAATACGCATAACAGCACGATCTTGTCCCTTGCGAAAGTTGGTATGACCAAACATGCGTAATGCTTCCAGGACTTCGGGAGTGACATCTTTAACACTACCATCTGGATTGAGATCATATATGGGACTGACATCACCAATTCTAGACGGTGCAATAGTTGCATTGCCCGAATCTGTTGTGTCATTCACATCCAAACCGGCAGCCTTAAGAAATGATTCGGGAATTTTATGGCCAACATAGTTTTTGATTGGTGAGACCGTTTTTTCATTTGAATTAATGGCGTTGTCAATGTCAAAGCCATCTAATTCATCATCTGTTTCCATAAGAACATCTTCATCGGCGCCATCATCATCTTCATTCTTCTTGTCGTCGTCGCCGTCATCGTCATCTTCGCTGTTATCATCATCAGAGGGATAACCATCATTCTGAAAATAAGTGGGTGATTATTGTTCTGTTTTATAATTAAAAATATAAATAAAAAATATACATAAATAAAATATTTTTCAAAGGCAATCGGGACCACAAATATAGCGTGATGTTCAGGTTTATCAGAGCCAATAGCGTAGGACTTTTTAAAAGTATATTTTCCGAAGACTACCATAACCATAATTGTGGATTTTTTACTATCAAGGATTTTTTTACTAAAAAAACTTATACTTTTTATATGTTCCTCATGGAATATATGGGCCATACGAGTGGGTTTTCAATATATTTAGATATAATGTGAACCGTAAAAAACATTTTTCAATAAACATGTATCCTTTTTAGGGGACCCCCCCATTCTCGGTGTCAATTTTTTTTTTATTTAATTCGATTCTACACTAATTATCTCAAGAACTCTTGAAGATATAGCCGATTTATTGTGTCAGCATCAAGTGACGGCTAAAGGGCTTCTCAAACTTTAAACGCGTTTTTCTCTTTCGCGAATGGCGGGCACGATAACTCAAAAACTAAAACGGCATTTACATTAGAACTTTTTAACGGGTTAACATACTTTATGAGGATTTATTTGACATATATTCAAAGGAATTGAAAATTTAAACCCACTGGGTTGACCTTAATCCGGTTCAATTTAAACGGCCTTTAATAACCCAATCGATTCCAAATTTTTACACGTTTCTCTGTGAGTGTATAGCTATCGTATGAACTAGGATAAAGCCAATCGGTGAATATCTTCCTTATTTTTTAACTTGGTTTTTGGTTAAAAATCGGCGATTTTCCAAAAATATTTTTTTAAAGGTCCGCCATTTTGTTAATTTTAGAGCGAAGTCAATAATCCTAGTTCATACGAGAGCCAGACATGTACTCTTTCTAACACCGTTGGAATTTTCGGATTTCGATGTTCCAGTGAAGAGTTATCATGCCCGCCATCAAAAATAAGGACTTTTCTTTAATTACAAAAAACAACAACAAAGCAATAACAAAATTTTTTTGTAAATTATTTTTCTTCTCTTTTAAATCTTCAAATATATACTATGTGCAAAGTTACAAACCTTAATAAGCATTGGTATTGATTTACCAGCCCATTGAAAATCTTGAAAAATTAAAATCGAGAATGGATGGGGTTCCCTTAAACATGGATTTCAACTGACTATAAATTCTATAAGTCCGGCTTTTTGACATATTTCTTATCAAGTAAAATTTTGGCAATAGACATTGGCTTTTAAAATATTTGTCTCCTAGAACTATCTGGACACTAAGCATGGATAATTTTCATATTTTTCAAAGACTATCTGAGCAATATGCCTATATTTCTAATATATTTGGCCAATAAAGGTAAATTTTTGCAATATTTGCTTAGAAAGACTTTCTTTTTATCTGGCTTTATGCAGTCAGAGCTATAGACTGTTCCACTTACCTCATTATCATCATTCAGACCATCATCTTTATAAATGGCCGCATTAGCTGCCTGTGGCAATTTCGATATATTACGACTATGTACCGCCAATGCCGATTGACTGGCCATACGTTCCGCTTCTTCCAAAGTTGGAAATGGTGATGGATCTTCCTCCAGTTGTGCCGTCAACGGCAGCAGCGAATCTCCTTTGACTTTACAATTTTGAGCGAAGTGACCGGCTTGACCACAACTAAAACATTTCAATGTGCCACCATCGCAACCACCCATATCCATATCGGGGCCGGTTAATGCCGCCACACGCTTCTTATTCTTCCACAGTTTTTTCTTATATTTCGAATAGTTTACGGTCTTCTTGCCCCGAACAAATGTCTTCTTCTGTATATTAATTGTGACAAAGTTTTCATTTAGTTTGCCGCTGGCAATCTTCTCTTCCAATTTTCGTCTGGCAGCTGCTCTCTTTTCATCGGCCACAGTTACTGGTATGGGCTTGTTTGTGGCACCACCCAGCGGAACCATTTTATTAATATATTCTTGCGCCAAATGATCGGCCTTATCCAAATCGGTTTGTTTGATGCGTGGCACCGAGGTTATATCCCCACTCTCCAAGGCAAGAGCATATTTCAAATCTACCGGATCAAGGGGTGTTTCTTCTTTTTCTTCGTCCTCTTGTGCAACTTTTGCGACGGCCTTCTTCGATCCCCTAGTTGCCTTTGGTGCTGATGCCGCAGCTTTAGCCTTTGGCTTGGGCTTCTCTTTTGGTGAGGCCTTTTTAGGCTTCGTGGCAGCGTTTGTCTTTCGTTTAGCCACGGCACGTTTTCGTTTATTGATTTTTGGTTGTTTATATTCTTCATCCTCATCAGAAGCAGCATCAAAATCTTCACCTTCATCGTTGAAATTTTCCAACGAATTCTCGGGAGGTTTAATTTCATCTTTTACAACATTTGGGATTTCTTCCACAGGTTTAGCCTCCGTTTTTGGAGACGTTGATGGGACAATTCTTCTGCGTTTTACAATGTGGCGATATTCTGGAGGTTCAATTTCTTCTTCACTGTCGCCGACAACAGAATCTGAGTCCGAATCACTGTTAGGTTTTTTGACAACTTTCTTGGGTTTCTCCACGGGCATTTCTTGAAAATGAGATGTTTCACCGACACCATTGTGACCAGTTGTATTTTCTGCTGGCACTTCTGCATCCTCCAAATTTGGTTTAGCCGTATCGTTGAGATTATCGTCCGTAGTCGTCGCAGTAGTTGTTGTTGTTTGAAATTTACTAACATCAATATTGGATAAACCATAAATACTTTTTCTGGGAGGAGTTGACACATTGTTGTTTGGTTCAATCTTTACGCTATTCCTAATTGGTTTACGGGCAATGCCATTTTGTTGGGCATTCCTCTCCAACCAGCCTTCATCGACCTGCGTTTTAATACTGTCCCTATATTTATCCACCGCCAATAGGGGATTGGCATTTATATTATTCTGGATTTGTTGTTCTTTGGCCTTCTGCAGCAGAATTGTCTCCAAATCAGGCAGAACATCCTTTGTGGAATTTAAAGTATCACTTAATGTATTGTTGTTGTTATTGCTTCTAAGTGAACTATCAAGATTTGATTTGGAAACAGATTTTCTAGGATTTCTCTTGGAAAATGATGAATTGTTAAAAAGCTTGGCGCTCAAATTCGGTTTAAGGCTTCGCCGGGGTGTATCTTTCTTGTCCACAACCTCCGTCGTTTGTTTCATTGACACCTTAGCTCCCCATGCTTTTTTGTTTATATCCAGTTCTTCGACAGCTTCAAATTCCTTTAGGACACGGGCTTCAGTAAATACTGCAGCTCCATTGGGTATTTCTTGAACATTCGAGAAACCACCATTGCAGCTGTCATCGTGAACTCCATTTGGTGCATCAACTATAGCACTGATATCCAATGGTAATTTGGGTCCACCATTGATGCTTTCCTCTGCTAGACTGCAATCCAGATCCCCATTGGTCTGGGACATCTGTGACATTTCCAAAACATCGAAACCATCATCGGACAAAACATCGTTTAGGGTGTCTTCCAAAAACGATGTTTTCAGCTTGTAATACATCTTATAAGAATCTCGTATCTCTTGAGAGGCTTCTCTAATGTCATACTGAAAAATAAATAATACAAAAAAATATATATTATTAATGTTCCGAAATAATGTCCGAAATTCATAACATACCTTTGAGGGAACACGTCCATATTTTTTCTTGAAATCTTTTTCCCACAACTTTACTCTTAACTTGTATTTTTGATATTTTTGTTTAAAAGCAGGATCATCCATTTTTTAGTTTTCTATCAAAGCATAATCAAGAAAGTGACGATCATCCGATCAGTTCAGTTCATTTGGGACTTTTGCGTCTGGTCCACTGGGGTCTTTGCGTCGGATTATGTGAGGAAATTCCGCCAAAACAAATGCTTCTTCTTGTAAGTACAAAACAGTGTTAATGCCAAGTAAATTGATAAACTTTGCACTAACTTAACTCGTCACTCTGTTCCCGTACTGCAAAAATCTATTAGATTCTACTATTTCTTTCGATATCATAAAGGAAAATTCATTATTAGTCTGCTCCCGTACTGCAAGAATATACTAAATTTTACTATATTTCCATTATTATCAAAAAGGAAAATTCGTTATCGTAGTAAAAAGTAGTATATTCTTGCAGTACGAGAACATACCATACCATATGGGAACAGACCAAATATGTTCAGACTACAACATTTTTTTGCATAATGAATGGATGGATGAATGACACTTTTAAGGATTCGATATCCAAATTGTTTCGCATGTAACAGTTGGAACATGGAGGATTTCCGGAAACCAGTCCAAAAAAAGCTCTGTGGACTCTGCTAAAAACACAATCTTTTTTAAAATTAAAAATAAAAAAAAAAATACACGACGCGCTCGCACTGCCTGAGGACACGGACAGAGTAGCCACCTCAGATAAATAGAGCAAAAAATATACTGTATAATACTAATACTCTTTTTAAAATATTTAACCTTTTGTGCCCTGAATTTTTTTCCGTTATCATAGAACAATTTACTGTTCACACATCATGGTATAATAATAAAAGGTAACAGCAAGTGTTGTACAAAAAACGATACAACAACCACATGGAAATTTGTTGTTGTAAGTTCTACTAGTGTCAACTCATTTGACAGAAAAATGTAAACAAACAAATTATCATCAAATTATTTTTATTTTGAAAATGAAATATTTTCGAATCCTCAAAATAAAAATTGAAAAACATGAATGAAAATCAATCAAATTTATATTTCTATCGCTTCCACATCTTTCCTTTAATTGATCCATTGCCATATATATGTGTAACACATATGAAAATTCTGGGAATAGAGAGTTAATCCTTCAAGAAAGATTTGCTTCCTCAAAATTTCCCAGCAGGCAGATTGAGTAAATTGAATACGGGAGCATATTAATAAAGAACAATTTCAGTTGTATGCGTTCCCAATTTTCCTGTTGGGTGATTTTTAAAAACACAATTTGTCAAATTCATATTGACACTAGTACTACGTTGGAATCAAATCAGCTGGGATTTGCAGTTATCTTTTATAATTGTACCACGTTCACACATGAACATATGAACAAAATTTGACATCGTTATATCCTTGCATTCGGATGATACAGTACAAAATTTCTGAAAAATAAAAGTCCAATCTCAAGAAATACAAATGCAAAATAGACGGAAAAATTATTTTAAATCATTCTCTATATTCTTTTTTACAAAAATCAGAAATAACTCCGAAATTCGTACAATGCGAGTACGAAGCTATTTAATTAATTTGGACTGTATATACAAATTAGTACTGTACACAATATGCCCACTTCTCCATATTAAAAAGATCACAACTTTACCAAAAATTGATTTTTTTAGATTTTTCTTTTGATATATGTCGTCCATAATCAGGACTTGACATATAAAATCAAAGAAGATTGGGTCACAAAGGGTTAAAGCCAAATGGAATAGTTGATGCATTATTTTTTAATAATTTGGTGATAAAACACTCACCAGAGAAATGACGCAATAGAAACTATTCGTTTTAATAATGTTATAAAGAAATAAAAATATATGTATTGTACAGTACATTTATATAATCCATATAACATAGGCCCTTCTTTTATAAATAACGATAATCAACGATATTATATTTGCCCTCCCACAAAATAGCAACTCCCCAAACCATTTCAATCGTTGTTTTCTTCAATACTCAAATATGCAGTGCGTATTACAGTTTTTTATTACATAAATATCGATATATCGTTGCATTCTGAAAATAGCAAGGACTCAATTCATTCCATACAGTTGTTTTGTCTACTGTATTACATAACATAGGTCTTGGTCTCCACTACACATTTTAGAAGAGTACACACTATCAATTTGGACTTTCAGCTTTTTTGTTATCGATTATTGTAGCGTTGTACACACTATCGCTTTTAAATGACGGTTTGCCGGAAATTTCGTCTGTTTGATCCTGTTCAAATTAGAGAAGTATCTCAAGAGATATGAGATTTTTTTACAAGCTGAAAATATTGTTTTTGGTAGGTAATCTCAAAAATTTGGACAATAAACTTTTTTGGATTAATAAACATTTATTCTAATAAAGTATGGGAACAGAACATAAACGAACGAATATAACTAGATTAACGAATAATTATCGTCCACATGCAGTAATCGTTTTATAGTTTGTAACACCACGAGTAATCATTTTACATTGGATAGCTCGTTCCGAACGTTCATTTTATTGAACACAACTTTAGCCATATCGTTTGGAGTTCAATTCAATATTAAATTGGAATTCGTGGCGGACGGACGCGTTCTAACTATACAGTTGCTGATAAACATAATACAAAAGAAGAAACGACGAAAGGTATTAAAAAAAATATTCGAGAAAAATAAATAGTTTACAAAATAGATATATACACATGTAAAAGAAACCGCAAAATTGTATTGTTGTGTTATAAGAAAAAAACAAATGCTGATGGATGTGTAAAAGAAAAACAAAGAAACGAAATATGAAATAAAAATTATCCGTTTAGTGTCAAATAAGTAGAAAAAAAGCACCAAAGTATATAGAAAAAACGCCAGTTGGTAAACAACACTCTTCACAAAATATAAATAAGAAAATAAAGGTAAATATGTGAGTGAATTAACAATGGATAATTAGCAAATGCAAAGCGAATTGTAATGAAATTATCATCAGGATATAGCTGCCTGATTCCTTTTTTGTGTATTATTTTTTCACTTCATTTTTTTTCGTTGGAGTTGGAATGGAGGTTAATTACCTTTAGCTTACAAAAGTTCTGGACGATTTACTTGTGTCAGGTATTCCTCTCATGTGCAAAGAAAATGAGAGATTTTGTTGTGTTCTGTTGTTGTTGTATATACTACATACATACCTTGTTGTTTTGCCATATGAACAGTGACTGTTGTTTTTGCACTCGGTACTATGAAGATGATGTATATCGCATGTGTGTGGTTTTTTTAATTTAATAACTTTATTTTTTTTTGTTTTACCAAAGAAAAAAATCAATCCACTGGGAAGACCACTCCCCACCATTTTTATTGTTGTTGGAAAACCATTTCTTGAGATTTTTAAGTCATATCGCATTCTCATTGTCAGCAAGCATTCTCTATAACGTCCCCCTCTGTCACCCCCCAACAGGTACATACCCGTCGTTGTTCTCTTTTCTCATCGTTGACATCGTTACAACATTTCTCTTGTCCATACGAATGAACAGCTGATTGGCATTGTGAATTCAATCAGTGTGTATGTATGTATGTATGAATACATACATATGTACACACGTTGCTGGCTGCATTGATTGACCATGCACATATCGAAGCAAGTAGGTCGTTTGCATTTGTTAATAGAAAACCGTTAAATGTTATCATTTTTTATTTATTTTTATTAAATAATTTAGATTTCAACCCTAGCTAGCAATACAAACAAGAAATAAAAACATGTCATTGTTTAATAATTTGGAGGTAACAAAGAACAAAATGATGATGAAGAGTTTTGTCGATTAATTGAATGTTAATTATTGGGTGGGTATATTGTGATTGTCTCCCAACGTAGTTACAGAGTAATTTTGCTATGTCAGTATTCTACCACTATTATATTACGGTCTCTATAATCCTGTTACGGTCTAGAGATATTTACACAGGTAGACAAAAAACTCCAGTGTCCAGTCTGTTTTAAAGAACCATTTTTTTTGCCAACGATGCTGGCTATCAAGAAAACAACCGAACATCTGACCAGGAAGGAGGAAATTAGAAACCATATGATGGTCGGTTATGTCACGTGCATATCAATATAACCTTCTGTCAAAATAGGTATGGAAATCATTACAAGTTACTATAAGATCAGATTCTCTTACCGTCAACTTTGCAGGTATTCCATTCTTCGTAGTAGAAACATCGACTGTTCGCCTGATCTGAGACCATTATTACAAATTATCTAGAATAGATTCGTCCGTCATCCATAGTTTTGGCGCTCGAGTATTACTTAACCGAATGTAGGCTCTGAAACATATGTAACCAGTAAGGAAAGTAGTAAAGTCGGACTGAGCCGACTATTTGATACCCTTCACTGCTTTGGCGCTAATTCTGAAAAGTGAGTTTTTCAGCAGAAGCTCTCAAAGTATGGAAGTATCTTAAATCTTACGTGCCATGCTAAGTACATTTTTGGTTATAACTTTGGTTTGGATGATTACCAAAATTTCAGAGAATTTAAATTAAGGACCGTATTATCTAAAAACTTAAAGAACTTTAAAACATGCTAAGTCGACTTAGCATACTATGGTTCGGAGGCGTCGATATGTATCCTAACCGACGTCGCCTTTTCGAAGGAACATTGACTTAAAATTAACGAACTTTGATATGTGATATTTATCTGTATGTAAACGGACTAACATTAACCCTACACATGTCATTCTGCAACCTATGGTAAATTTTGAAAATCGATTTAATGCAAACTTGACACACGCTATTTGGTATGATGCACCGTTTAAAATTTAATCTCAATCAGACACCAGACACTATTTGGTGTACAATCATCATGAATAGGTCGAAATTAGATAGTTATATTTAACCTGAACTGATTTCAAGGAATCTTGATAGAGATTAATTTATATTAACTTCAGTACGTTGTGTCGATCGGCCTAGATATGGATCTTTAGTGCTCCATTTAAATCGGGCGAAAATATATATGGGAGCTATATCTAAATCGGAACCGATTTTCACGAAACTTTGCACACATCATTTTTGACTTAATTCAGAACGCTATGTCAAAATTCGTTCAAATCGAGTGATATATAGGGACATTGTTGCACCATTTACATAAAATCGGGCGAAACTATATATGGAATCTATATCTAAATCTGAACCGATTTTCACGAAAATTAGCACATATTATTCTTGACTTAATTTAGTACGCTATGCCATATGGGAACCATGGGTCTATCTCGGTTCCTTTTGCCTGTCACCACAGTGTGGTGAAGGGTATAAAAATGAGAAAATTGAAGTGTATTAAAAATGTTGGTCTAAATTATTTCTTCGTCAGAGTCATCTGAAGGAGTTAAGAAATGCATAATCGTGTTGAGAGCATTGATAGTTCCTGTCAAGTTGCTGTCTATATACTTTACAGTAATGTCCGAAAACAAAAAGAAAAAAAGATTATTTCCACTTTTTCCCAAACCAGTCGGGTACACCATCTTTTGAAAATTTTAGGGGCAAATGTATGATTGCAGATCGACAAGAATCCAGTGCCCTGACATCTTTGCAAAAAGGTCTTTCTGTTATACATATTTTTTATTTTCAAAAATGTCACTCTGATCGCGAATAACCACAAAGAGTTTGATATTGACACTGGAAGGAAGCTTCTTATTTTCTGCTAAATAAATAAGTATTAAACCGATTAACCTATTTTCTTCAAGTTTTGTTTGCTTGGTTAAGGAAAATAAAAAACTTTATTTGCTTCCACAAATAGAAACCGGTTTCCAAATAGGCATTGGCTGACCGATAAGAAGACGTTACAAAAATGTGATATAAATCCTCATTATCGTGTTAATGATGACATTCTTTTAACTCAGACCCATATACACACGTTACTAATAGGGAGTTGTTTGTTTATTTAGCAATTTTTGTTTGGTATTTCTGCACGGGTACGATTGTATTGTTTTTTTATTTGTTATTTTGTAATTACTCAGGTAAAGTCAAGAAATCTTGTTTAACTACTTGTGTGGCGGGAGGCGGAGGAATGACATTGTCTGCATCATTGATATCATGATTCATATTTCGTTTTTCGCTTTTTCCAGTGAATTGGGTACTTTCCGCCTTGTTTGAATATTTAACAATAATTATTTTGTTTTTATTCTCTTAGAAGGAAGACAAGAAAGATACGAGTCTCTGAGTTTTAGGAGAATGTCCTAATTCAATTTTTTTTTGTTGTTCTTCTCCGGAAGTCGAACTGTATTGGAATTGATGTTTGTGTTTTTTTTCAATACGTATGTATGTAGATATTGCCGATGAATCATGTATTGCATTATTCTATTTAACTGGAATTAATGAAAATTGATCGACTGTGTTTTTATTTGTGTGGAGTGTTTATTTGTTTAACTACATGTGTGGCGGGAGGCGGAGGAATGACATTGTCTGCCGCCGAATGCATCATTGATATCATGATTCATATTTCGTTTTTCGCTTTTTCCAGTGAATTGGGTACTTTCCGCATTGTTTGAATATTTAACAATAATTATTTTGTTTTTATTCTCTTAGAAGGAAGACAAGAAAGATACGAGTCTCTGAGTTTTAGGAGAATGTCCTAATTCAATTTTTTTTTGTTGTTCTTCTCCGGAAGTCGAACTGTATTGGAATTGATGTTTGTGTTTTTTTTTTAATACGTATGTATGTAGATATTGCCGATGAATCATGTATTGCATTATTCTATTTAACTGGAATTAATGAAAATTGATCGACTGTGTTTTTATTTGTGTGGAGTGTTTATTTTTATATTGAAATACAGAGTTTGTAATGAAGTGCTAGTTGGCGGCATATTGAAATGGATTGGCTGGAAATATAAAGATTAAAATGCCAGTGTTTTTGGAACTTTTAGAATTTTAGAAAGGAGCGCGGGATTAAATTTAATTTCTAAACTTGTCCTAGTTGCCATAAGAACTCTTTCATCACTTTGGAAACTTTAATATGTTGATTGAAATGGGTACAACTATCGTAATGTAATTATTTGGCTGAAACAGCTTTTGAATTACTTTGTATGAAATAAAACAAAAGCAAATAAAACATCATCCTTTTACTGACAAATTCATTTCTTCATCTTATTTTTTTAACAAATTATTGCCTTTCCTTCAGTAGGAATTGATTTTCAACATTTGATTTAAAATTCATTACTTCATTTACCTACCAGCCGATATTGTTATTAAAAAAAACATATAATTGAAATGTGGTTTTGTACATATGTATGTGTACATATAAATACCTATCTACATTATATATACAAATTATATATTGTAAAAAACACTACAATCACAAAAAAACTAAAATGATGAGGTGGTGGGTTAATTTTATATTGACCATAATATAAAATATTCACATCACGCATTAACGGCTTAAAAATGTTTTGTTGAAATATTTTTGTTGGGACGACGAGACAACAACAGCAACAACAATACCAGTAGTTAATAAAACAGCTCGTACTGAATATTTGCATTATTGTAGTAAGTTTTTTTTGTCATTTGCAATAAAATTATACGATTGATTTTATAACCTCAAAATTGTGCTGTGAAGCAAACGTACAGCAATAACTTCCCTCTTACTTATGTGGACATAAATTACAAAAAAAATATAATGCCATAATTACATAAAAAGTAAGAATGATTTGAAATCAACCGATAACTTTTGTCAGTGGCGTATTATATTTTCATTAAATATTATAAAATATATGGGGATATCTTCCGAACTTTGATGTGTTAACAATAAGGCTTACATTTAGGCCAATTTTTATAATGGGGGGTTTTCCAAACTCCAGATTATTTGTGACAAAAATGTGTAATACCCTGTTAGAATTTTAATTGACAGCTGTGATTAAAATGGAAAACATAAAATGCGATCCCGAAATATTCTACAGATTTCAAAATGTGTTTGATAAATATTTAAACGCGAGTTTTCGATTTCCAACAAACAAACAAAGTTGATGAAGTTCTCTTGGTAACAATTCTGTATACATACAATATTTCCTCAATTGGTAATACTTTTCAAATTTATGAAGGAGTAATCGAAAATAAATTCCATTATTCGAAATTGTTTTGCCAATGGTTCTGGAACAGAGCATATATAAATTTAATAATTTAATATGTATACCCTTCATATAATCGTTTGTAATTGAGATAGACCCATGGTACCTTTTGAGAATTTGCATAAAATCACTTTCTGAGTCGATTTATGCATGTCCGTCCGTCCATGTATTTTTGTGAACAATGGTCGCATTTATTATCCGATTCGGATGAAATTTGGCACATGTCACTTATTTGACCCAAGGACAAACCCTATTGAAATTGGAAAAAATCCGTTCAGATTTATATATAACTTCCATATATAGTTTCGTCTGATTTTAGGTAAATGGTGCACTAAACTCCCAATATTAGTCCGATTGAGACAAAATTTTGCACAGAGTACCGAATTAGGTCTAGATTGACGTCCTTAAAATTTTGTTGAAATCAGTTCCGATTTAGACATAGCACCTATATATAGTTTCGTCCGATTTTAGGTAAATCGAGCACCATACTGCCAATATTTGTCCGATTGAGAAAGAATTTTGCACAGAGTACTGAATTAGGTCTAGATTGATGTATGCCAAGTTTGATTGAAATCGGTTCAGATTTAAATATAGCTCCCATATGTAGTTTTCTCCGAATTTATGTAAATGGTGCACCAAACTTCCAATATTGGTCCGATTGAGACAAAATTTTGCACATGGTACTGAATTAGGTCTAGATTGACGTCCGTGAAGTTTTTTTTGAAATCGGTAAAGATTTAGATATAGCTCTCATATATATTTTCCTCCCATTGGAGCACAGCGTACTGAATTAGGTCAGGATTGATATATGCCAAGATTGGTTGAAGTCGGTTCAGATTTAGATATAGCACCCATATATAGATTCGTCCGATTTTATGTAAATGGAACACCATACTGCCAATATTGGTCCGATTGAGACAAAATTTTACACAGAGTACTGAATTAGCTCTAGATTGACGCCCTTGAAGTTTTGTTGAAATCGGTTCAGATTTAGATATAGCTCCCATATATATTTCCGTCCGATTAGAGCACCATATTGTCAATATTTCTTCGATTGAGAAAGAAAGATGATATGTATATTCCATCTAAAGGATATTGTACATATGAGTATCTCTTGTATGTACCCAAAGTGGTGAAGGGTATCAAATTGTCGATCCTGTCCGACTTTTGAACTTTCCTAACTGGTTTTATTTGTTATTCGATTTTTTTAATTTTAACACTCTTTACCTAGTAACAATTTTAAAAATGATCTTAATTGGACATTGACACATATGTTAAATCATATCTTATAGTTTTTTTTTGTCAGAAAGGTGATAAGATTTTTACAAAAAACAAAACCTTTTTTATTTTTAATAGAGACTGAAACTTCACATAAATACCTTGTCAAGATAACAACGATTTCCATACCGATGACAGTTTGTCAATGAATCCGAAATGTCTTTATGTGCAAATAGATTTGTTCTATTTATTAATGAGTGTCTGTCTATTTTGACTGACTGTTGTTATAGCCAATGGTCAAGGGGTTTTGTGTGAGGATTTATTAAACATTGAAGTAAATTAAAAAAAAAATATATATGAAGGTTTAATTTTTTTTTTATTTTTAGATGTTGTTGAAATGTTTTGATGTTGCTACCATCCTTCGTACAAATGTGAAATTATACCCATTCCATAACACAAAAAATATTTCGATGTACTTTTATTTTTTCGAGATAACATTTTAAGTACCTATTTCGAACTCAAGCATGTTGAACAAAGTTTTGTTGTGTTTTAATTTCAATAAATTATATGTTGTTTTTTTTTAATTCGTTTAATTCATTGTTAATTTAGAAAACGTAATAATGTCTCAAAATTGTGCAAAACAAATTATTCTTTCCAATAGCCCCTCTCACCTCCCCCTCAATTTCAAATATATTGCTCTCCATACACCATACGCCATACAAACAAATTGTCTATTTAAGTTTAAGGTTATTGATCGAATTTTGCATTCATTATTTGATGAAATCCAGTGTCGTCGCCGTCATCGATCTAACATGGCATGGCTGACTGGCTGGCGGTGGATAGTGATGTTTCTGCTGGATACGCCACCTTGTATTATAATGCGAATAGACATTGCGTCCATTTATATACATATATATGTATGTACATATATGTATCAAAATAGTAATAACAAATTGTAGCAAAAATATATTAATTTTAACCATATCGACATTTTTATAAGAAGCACAACATTCGCATCGAACACCACCATCGCCATCACCACACTACATACATATCGACAACTGCCATTTGCTGCTGTAATCGAAAAAAAAACAACAACAACAAATTCAAAATCAATGAATGGATGACATTGAAGGTTAAACACGTGCATAGAATTGTATTAGCTTCCACTAATGTATTTTTTTAATACTTATGTTTGTCTGTTTGTACTATTTTTTTACAAAATATTCATGAACATGTCATTTACATACAGAGGAAATAGAAAAATACATATTAATATTTTTTTGAATAGAGGAAAACGATACCAATTTAAATTTTTAAGAAATTTAATTTTTGTTAACAGTTTCAATATATTGAACATCAATTTCAATACAAAATATAAAAAATGTCAATACAAAATATAAAAGGTATATAAAAAATATGTAAATACTTCTAGATATTCATTTTATTTAGTTTAAAGAGAGTATATGTATTCTTCGTCTCCTCATGAAGATGGTCCACTGTGGAGTCATGAGAAGGCACCCTGGATGAGAAGGCAGGTCGGGATATTCATCCACTGTGTATCACTTACATACGAAAAACCACACTGGCGCCGCATAGCTTAACACTGACCCCGGCCTATTGCTTTATAAGAGGTCCCCAAAGTTTTTTTGTCAGCTCCCCAAGTGCTGCCGGCTTGCAGCGACTTGAGAACCTTGTTCCTACTTCTCAGCTTATCGCATAAAGCCGTGACTTGCGCAGACGACTTGAAACGGCTGTCGAACGTTACTCGCCGAATATCTTGGAGTAGTTGTCATCCGTGGTTCGTCTGTCTGGCTCGTGCGCACGATAACTCTAGAAGGGAATAATCGATTTCATCCAAACTTTGCACATCTTAATATTTCTTCGAAGATGGGACCCATTGGTTCACTCCTTCTGGTACCTCCCCCACAAAATGGTCAAAATTGTGCTAAAAATTAATTTTATAATAACATGCAAACCGACTATCTGATTTTAACGAAACTTTGTACAATCTATTATCTTTACCAAGAATATATCAAGTTTGAAGATGGGACCCATTGGTCTACTCCTTCTGGTACCTTACCCACAAATGGTCCAATTATCCACTCCTTCTGGTTTGAAATGTTCAATATTTATAAATCCAGTATCAGGTGAATGGAATGTCAGATTTGAACCAAACCTTGCACAACCTATTACCTTTACCAACCCTAGATCAAGTAGGAAGATGGGATCCAAAGATGGGACCCATTGGTCCACTAATTCTAGTACCTCCCCCAAAAATGGTCAACATTTTCTATATTTATAAACGCAATATCAGGCTAATGGAATGTCAGATTTAAACCAAACCTTGCACAACCTATTATCTTTAGTTTTTATCTAAATCCTATATACATAATATATATATATATATATATATATTTGCACCCTGTAAAAAACGCTTTGAAAAAGTTTATCTTTTTGGGTATAAAAATATCATAACATTTCAGCCAAAAAATGGCCTTGGCATACTTATACAAACGTATACTGTCTTGTTGTTGTTGTCGTCCTATATTTACAATGCAAATGCTGTGATTTTGGAGAATGGCATGTTTACTTAAAACAATTGTTTTATAAATTTGTTTGTTTTCTGTCGTTGATTGTTTATCTAATCAGAAATTCTAACAATTGTTGTTGCAACAACAGCATCACAAACCTTTTGCAGTAGCCTGTTTTTGTGTGTCATTATCTCATGTAACCTCCTCGGAACGTGATTGTCGACATAGTTGTTGTTTGTGTGTGTGTTTGTTTATGAATGTCTGGAATAAGAACAAAGTGTTGTAAGGTGTTGGTTTTTGTTGGAGAACTACTGGACACCACCAGACAACGATCCGCATAGCTCCTTTAGGTAACCGTATACGTATACATATATAAATACACAGAAAAGAAAACTATAAGCAATTACACAATAATGAAGAAAAGGGTGTATGGAGAGGATGTAGGTTAAAAATATGTCTGATGTTTTGTGTTTTTTTTTTATTATTCAAGGTTGTATTCATACACAGCCATCCCACCTTCTCTCTCCATAATTATGTATGTACATTGTACAACGTATATTAGTAACCCACCACCCATCACACCGCCTACTCCTCCAAATCATCGACTGTGTTGTTGCATATTTGCGCTCCTACTTTTTTTCAAAGTAGGTTAAGCAAATATGTATTCATGCAGATTTATTGTTTCAACACAAAACAAAACATATATACAACAACTATGATGATGATTATGAGGTTGTTGTTATTGTCTGTCACCACACTTCAGCCAAAACTGTGTCATCTTAAAAAGATTACTAGCCGGCTTTAGCACAGATTTCGTATTTGTTTGTTTGCTAATCATATTTCAAATGGCACACACACACCCTGACACATTTCTGAAATTTTCAGAACTCCCCGTGTTTCAATTTGAAACAGAAAATGATAAAGCAATAAAATGTTGCAATGTTAATGGCCCATTTTACAATTTTATACATATGAACTTAATTTAAAATCAATAAAAACAATTATATTGATTTTCGTTTGTTTGTTTTACTAATCAATCACCAAATGGTGAATGCGTTTTTGTTACTATGTATATGTATGTATATAAAATCACTATAATTGCCCGTCATTTACTTTGGGAATGCGTCAAATTCTCGTCGATGACTTATCTAGAATGTCCCAAGAAATTATCAAAATAATAACTGATGATAATTTCGAGTATCACTAATCTCAACAAAAATATAATTATTATTATAAATTAGGTTAGTTTTATACGTATATTTTCACGTCGAACCTGCCCTTGTCAATTTATTCGTAAAACTTAACATTTTCATCGGGGTATAGTACACGAACCGAACGTCTGCAAATTACATATAAAAATCGAATTAATATCTTACCGAATTTCGGAATCGGAATCATTAACGCTACTTTTGGTCGTCTAAACAATCCAAGCCAGTATATTCCCCTACGTTCTCATGAAGTGGGCATTCATTGGATCCAGACCAGTTTATGGCGAATTTTGTAAGGATTTTGAAATGATTGGAAATCTTTTAACAGGTTGAAACAGTTCAGGTTGAAACAGTTCAGAATATTCTACAAAAAATGTTTGCTATAAAATAGACCCAAACAAAAAAATTAACCTAAAAATCGTATATAAATGGAAATTAATTTTAGGATTAAAAATCGTACTATTAGCGGATTAGTACAGATTTTTCCAGAAATATCCTAACAAAAAAATTAACCTAAAAATTTTATATAAATGGAAATTAATTTTAGGATTAAAAATCATAATTTTAGCGGTTTAGTAGATATTTTTTCCAGAAATATCCAAATATCGATAAAATGCAGACACAAATTTTTTATACCCTCAGCTTTACGGTTATCTATGCCTGTAGAGATTTGCTTAAAAGGAAGCATATTAGGAAATTTAAGCTGCTTAACGGTGATCAGCCCTTGGTTGAAGTTCTTCTTCCTGATGGAACGAAAACTAGGTTCGAGCAGCAGGAACTTATTAATTTTGCCAATCGATCCCGAGATTCGCAGATGCGGAATGTATTGGATAATGATTGTGGGGCGGTGCAGTTTCCTGTTACATAGCCATGTGATGTATATTTATAATTGTTGATCTCATTTTTCTTAATTTTAATATTATTTTTCTTAAAACAATTATTTTATTTTTTTTTGAATTGGTATATTCTTTATTGTTTAATTTGTTATTCTTTTATTATTATTTTGATATGCATTCAATGTTTAATCGAACTTTAATAATTATGCTCCCCAGTCTCTTATTTAATTTTTATGTGCCCTGATGTGAATCTAGGGCCTATAATTAGCGATGCTCAATTCTTTACGCAGAACATTCATTGTGGTGATGGTAAGCTTACGTATGCCCATTTGAACTGTCAAAGCATTCGTCCGTCTAGATTCAATAACAAATTGGATGAGATAAAGTGTCTACTTGTTGGCAGTGGAATTGATTTTTTTGGTGTGACTGAGTCTTGGCTTAACTCAGCTGTCTCATCGAGGTCATTGAGAGTTCCTGGCTATAAGGCTCTTCGTAGTGACCGCATTGGACGTGTAGGTGGCGGTGTTATGTTGTATGTATGTGACGGATTGTCATATAAGGTGGTTTTTAAATCGGATCATTATGGTGTATGCGAGTCTTTGTGCGTCGAGCTGTGTTTCGGTGCATATACGTTGCTTGTTGCCGTTGTATACCTGCCGCATGGAGATGTAGATTCCTTTCGTAGCATTCATGAGGGTATTTTTGATTCATATGCAAATGTGTTTGTCTGTGGTGATTTTAATTGTAACTTATTTAATTCTTCGAAATCTACGTTGATGCGGGGCATATGTAGGTCTCTTGGGCTTTCTATTGTCCACAATTCCAAGCCTACGCACTTTGATCTTGCTCATAGTTCTACCTCGCTGATTGACTATTGTTTGATCAGTGATCCCATGCGGCTGGGCTTTTCCTCGCAGGGGCAATGCCCTAGCATATCTCGCCATGCGCTTATCTTTGGGATGATTGATTTGCCTGTAGTTGCTGAAGAGAAGGTAATCGAGTATCTTGATTTTTGTAATGCGGATTGGATCGGTATTTGTGATTTTGTGTTTAATTTTGATTTTTCTCCTCTGTATCTCACCAGTAACGTAAACAGCCAACTGGCCTTGTTTGAGACGTTATTTCAGAGTTTGCTGTCTTTTGTTCCTCTTGCTACTCGTCATATTAGCCCCAAAAATGATGAGTGGTTGAATTCTGATGTTGTGAAGTCAGCTCGTTCGATTCGGGATTTAGCTTACTTTGAATGGCGCAGAAGGCCTACTGATGACAATAGACGTATATATTGTATCTGCAGAAATCGTTGCAAGGCTGTTATGCGTAATGAAAGAAGAAAATATTATGGAAAGTTGTTCGGTCGTATGAACAGTAGTCAATTATGGAAGTCTCTTAGGTCCTTTGGTTGTTTGGATTGTGGTGATGATGTTCCTTTTATTGATGTTAATACTGTTAATGATTACTTTTGTAATGTTGGCAAATCTAATCCTGGTGTGAGTGTAGGAATTGATGGTGCCTTGGTTCGAGAGTCATTTAGGTTTTACTGCGTGTTTATGGAGGATGTTGAAAGTGCTCTCCGCAAAATTAAGTCTGGAGCTGTAGGTTTTGATGGCATTCCTATTAAATTTTTTAAGAGTGTTTTTCCATACATATCTGTTCACTTTTTGCATTTTGTTAATTGTATTTTTATGACGTCATCCTTCCCGCAAGCTTGGAAGGTGGCTCGTGTGGTGCCTGTTCCGAAGAAAGGGTCTTCATACAGTCAGTCTAACTTGCGTCCAATAAGTGTATTGCCGGCCATGTCTAAGATAGTTGAGCATATTATTAAAGATGCTATTTTGGAGTTTCTTGGTGATCACAAATGCCTGAGTAGTTCTCAGTATGGTTTTCAGCGTGGCTGCAGTACTACGGTACACTTATTATCCCTTACTGTTGTTATTCGTGATGTTTTTGATGGTTCTGATGTTGGTCTTCTTGTTGGTCTTGATTTGTCTAAGGCCTTTGATTCAATTGACCACGCGCTGCTTATTCGCAAGCTTAGAGTCAAATTTGGATTTTCCGTTTCGGCCTGTAGACTAATTTCGTCGTATCTGGAGTGTAGATCCCAGTTTGTTGCGCACAAGGGTGTCCAATCTGATGTTGGTCTAATCCGGTGTGGAGTCCCGCAGGGTTCTGTACTGGGCCCATTACTTTTTATTATGTTCATTAATGACATCATGGATTCTGTTACTGCTAGTGATTGTAGTCTCTTCTTGTATGCGGATGACATACATGTATTCTTTAGGAGTGCTGATCTCGCCAGGTTGGAGAATCTTGCTAACACAACGTTGCAATCTCTCTCTATGTGGATCTCTTCCAATGGTCTTGATATAAACTGGGGTAAGACTGAAGCTGTTTTGTTCAATTGTTGTTATGACGGTTCTATGCCTAATATTTGCGTTAGTTCCTTTACTATTAATATTGTTGGTGAAATGAAGTGCCTGGGTGTAATTATTGATGCCAAACTTAGTTTTTCGACCCACATTGATCTTCTGTTGTCCCGTGTGCGATTCCAGC
This sequence comes from Musca vetustissima, assembly GCF_032173495.1. Lineage (NCBI taxonomy): Eukaryota > Metazoa > Arthropoda > Insecta > Diptera > Muscidae > Musca > Musca vetustissima. Next base: position 93,059 of record NW_026880658.1, on the reverse strand, counting down.
TTAGGAGGCTTTATAGTGTCCAAGCATATTTGCCTCTTGGTGTTAGGGTGAATGTAGCTATGTCGTTGTTGATGTCTCAGGTTAACTATTGTTTGGAGGTTATTTCGGGCTCTAATTCTGGTCATTTGCATCGGCTCCAAAAGGTTGTTAACTCCATTGTTCGTTATGTATATGGTTTGGGTCGTAGTCATCATGTTTCCCAATTTGTTGTTAAATTTCTTGGCCTATCCTTTTATACTTATGTTGAATATCGTATCCTTTTGTGTTATTATAGAATTATGAGAAATGTTGATTTACCACTGTGTAGTAGGTTTGTGATGTGTAGATCCTCTCGGAACCCTCAGTTGTTGTATCCGAGGTTTTCGTCTGCAATTTGTGAAAGATCATTTGTAGTTAGAGTCGTAAGATCGTGAATCAGCTCCCTTTGAGCCTTCGTAAGTTTACCTCTTCCACTTTTGCGTATAGGAGGGAATTGTTTGGGCATTTGTCTCGTATTTGATGAAGCTGGCTTTGAAGAAATCGCTGATTACAGGTTGCATAATGGTACTTTGTCTTTTTTTTTAATTTTTGGCTGGGGAGCCATTTTTATTTAAGTTCGTTAGCATTTATGTTATAGATTTATACATATGGAATTTAATGTCTGTGGTTCTGATATTGCTCTTGGGCTCGAGAGGAATATATAGTATATTTATATGTATGGTTCCTTAAGCTTCCTTTCCCCTCCACTTTTCTTAGCAACAGTTAAGTAGAGTGCAGTGGATTGGGGTTCTTGTTTGGAATCTGTTATGTTAGCGGTTTGCATTAAATTTCATTATGTAGAATTTTGTTTTTTGCTGTTATGTATTTTTAATTTATTTAGTTTATTCTTTGTTTGGGTTTTTATTTTTTTTATATATAAGTTAATATAAGTTATTGGCCATGCTGGCTTTTTTATATTACATTGTATGAAATAAATGAAATGAAATGAAATGAAATAATATGAAATGTCCGATTTGAACCATACTTTACACAACCTCTTATATTTACCAAGCTTAAATCAAGTTATAATAGTTTTACCAAATCTAGATTAAGTCAGAAGATGGGAACCATTCGTGCCACTCTTATTTTTACCAAGCTTAAATCAAGTTATAATAGTTTTACCAAATCTAGATTAAATCAGAAGATGGGAACCATTCGTTATTCCACCTCTCTTTAGTATCTGTGTGTAGTTACGCAGACATCGCAAACCATAGACTGAGTGTATATATCGTTCGGCAACACCGTCGTCGGAAATTATTATCTTAAAATGTGATTTTTTCAAAATTTTTACTAATTTCTTCTCTTTATGTTGAAATGTTCGGCTATTGACTATTGTTTTGTTGTTACAACAATAATTTTATTTGTATATGTCCTTTTATTAAGCAATAATCATGGCTACACAATGTTCTCCTCGACTGCTTTGATGAATAGCTTTTGCCAGAATTAAAAATTTATATAAATTACATACATACATACTTGTAAACTACGTATGCACATACACAATGCCTCAATATTACAAATATACACATTTCCAATAATGATGCATCATCAGAAAACTATATTTTGTTTTTGTTATTTTTATTATTGTATACATCAATAAAATAATAAAATCACAGAGAATTTTTTCTCAAAACAACACCGCCGATAAATACTAAATAACAGAAAAACACAAAAAGCTAAACGATAGAGAGGGAGAGGTCGGTTGGGGGATATTAGAGAAAAAATAAAACAAAAATTGATAAATAAGTAAATATATTTGGACGCCGCATTGTGCGGACCCGACCAGGCATCAAGTCAGTCAGTCAGTCAGTGCTTTGGTGCTGTCGGCATAAAACAAAAAAACGTGATATGAATGAGTGCTGTGTGTATGTACGCTTGTGTCTTACACTTAGTAGGAGGCGGCGGGGTACAAGTGATCCGCAAGCGGCTGACGGTGGAGTCTCTGAATGACTGCGATTGTATATTTTGTATTTTTAGTGTGTGACAAGTGCAAAACAACAAAAACCAAACTAATCGGGGAAAATAATTTGTTTTTCTGTGGTGTGTGGTGGCGATGAGAAACTCTTTTTTCTTTTGTTCGCTCTTTTCTTTCTTGTTATCAAAAAAGAAAATAAAAACGTTGTGCCAAAACCACAGAGAGTTCATTCCAATTGAGTGGTGTTAACATTTAAGTTAAAGGTGACGACGAAACACCAATTAAAATTCAATTGGAAAAATCAAAATTTTGTAACAAGAAAGTAGTGTTTAATTTGAATACAAAGACAAAATATATCAAATAAAAGTTCTGATGCGAAAGAGTGTTGGAAATTTCGTGAAGATTATAAAAAATATATACAAACACCACATGTAAATAGTGAGTCGAAAAAAAATATATTTCGGATTATTAATTTGTGTGTATGCATTCCATTTCACATTTTGTATTTTTTTATAAAATGTATCATGTAAATATTGAACAATATTGTGCTCGCTCTCTTCCCTCTCGCTGAAAATAATGTTGTCTCTCTGTTTTTTATTCAAAATAATAGGAACATTTTAAAATTTTCATTTGTTTTTGTAAAAAAATCATTTTGAAAAAAAAAACAAAGTAAAACTCGGACTTAATTCAAGCGACGTCGAGGACTGATTTGATATTGTTGCTATAAAAAAAAAAAAAACAAAGTAAAACTCGGACTTAATTCAAGCTTAAGGCGACGTCGAGGACTGATTTGATATTGTTGCTATAAGTAAGTTACCCCAAGGCGGTCCACGCCAAAGTTTCGTTTGGATTATTGTATATTTATTGGAAACAGTTGGGACCAGTTTAATTTTTGACTATAGGATATAAAGCAAGCCGCTATCATTTTGAAATTGTTATCACATATAGCCCTATGTGCCCTGATTACAACTACGCAATTTTTTTTCCTGTGGAAGACCATACTTCCACCACTTGAAGGTCCATACGTCTGGGAATCTGATATTAAGTAGAGCTACACGTGCTAAAAAATTCAATATTATCGATCGACCGGGCTCGATCAATTGTTGTTATCATGCCACTAGGGGTGTCAAACAATAATCTTTAGTAAATGCAATGGTGCGGTATCTTGCAATGGTGTCTATGATTGACATAGGTATATGAAATATATTCTGCAGGAACGTATTTTGACCCTTACTAAATTCGAAATATCAAATTGCAGCCAAGAAGGTTACGAACTTGAATATTTTTTATTGATTCTAAAATATCTAAAATTAAAATAAACAAATAAGAAAGTGTCAGTCGGCGTTGCTGACAGATAAATACTCTCAGATCATGGTTTGCGGAGGAGGAGGTCTTAGGAGTTACATACAGGTTTTATTATTCGTTTTATATAAGGTATATGTTTTTATCAAATATGTTTCAGATATAATTTTGATCAAATCGGTTATTCAAATAAAATATACAAGATTATATAATATAGATCCTCTTTGGGGGAGGTACCAGAGGATAGGGTAGACGGGTTCCAACTTCGGACTTGATCTAGGCTTGTTAAAGATAATAGATTGTGCAAAGTTTGGTTCAAATCGGACATTTCATTCGCCTGATATTGGATTTATAAATATTGAAAATGTTGACCCTTTGTGGGGGAGGTACCAGAAAAAAAATATTTGTTGTTATTACCAACAACCAAACCACCAAAGAATAACAAAAAGAAAATCACAATATTTTTGTTTGTTTTTTTTTTAACATACATATACAATACGTTTGCATGTATCATTTACATATATTCTAACAAATGCATAAATACTACCCCCCTTTTTCATCCCTTCCTTTCCTCCTTCATCCCATTCTCTGGCAACAATATATTCTAGTTTCCTAAACAACAATTACAAAATAAAAATGCCTTTTAGCAATTTCATTTGTTTTCGTTGCTATATATTCTAATTTATTTATTTTCACATATTATTTTTGTTGCTGTCGTTGTGGTTATTGTTATTTCCCCTTCTTTTGTTTTGCTTTCTTGTTTTCGACGCTTAGTTTGCATTTTATATCCTCAACAGTCTAAGCAGTAGTAGTTCTAGCATCAAAGGAAACAACGGCGGGTGCATTTCAAATATATTTTATTATTTTGTTTAAATATTTTCTAGTCATCTCTATGTTAATATATCGTCATTGCCCCTAGAGTTTGATATAAAAACGAAATGGAACTTTTTCTGTAAGTTTGTTGTGATTTCAAAATATAAAAAACAATGCATATTAAAATACAATGGAAAATCGATGCAATGATAACAGATTGATTTTACAAAGAAACCTTTAATAAAAAACGCATAAAAAATTTATTGAAAATTATTAAAATTCTAAATCGTTAGATACAATTCTCATTAGAAATCCACTATAACATTTTAGTTGTGAATCTTCAACTCGTTCTATTTCATTATTGAACATAAGCAACGATATCTATCTACTATAGAATACAAATTAACGTCAATAGCCAAACTGTGACGTCATGATGTTGACAATTTGATAATGTTTGACAATTTGAAAAAAAAAAATCTTAAAGAAATTCACGTCTGGATGGTCTTTGAAAAAATATTCTTAAAGAAATTCACGCTTTGGATGGTCTTTGAAAAAAAAATGTTCTTTGAAAGATCCACGCCTTTGGATGGTACCTAAAATACCATTTAATATTCAAATTTTATTTAATTTATTTTTTTCGTTTCTTTTTCAGATTTGCAAAAATGGCCAAATACTCAGGTAAAAAATGCCGGCTGCTGTCAATGATGATGCTGACCGGCTTCTTTTTCTTTGTGGAAATTATTGTCGGTTATGTGACAAATTCAATGGCATTGGTGGCTGACAGTTTTCACATGTTGGGTGATATAGCCGCCTTAGTTATATCATTTTTATCTATTAAGGTAAGTCAAACAGATTTTTTATTACCTCTAGTCAACACAGATATTCCAAATTAAAACTAATGCTTATGTTTCCGTTGAACTTTATTTTGTATTTTTATTGTTTGAAATGATATTTAAAATAACTTTTTTTTAATTTCAATTTCAGATGTCACCAAAGAAATGGTCAAAAAACACATTTGGTTGGGCGCGAGCTGAAGTTTTGGGAGCACTGGTAAATGCCGTGTTTCTGGTAGCATTATGTTTCAGTATTACCATAGAAGCTTGTAAAAGGTATGCAATAAACATTTTTATGATGCTGCAATTTAGTAAACTACAATTTGAACAAAATTTATTTTTTTTTCGTTTGACTTATAGATTTATTGAAGAAGAAACAATACACGAACCCAAATTGTTAGTAGTTGTAGGTGCATTAGGTTTACTTGTTAATGTGATAGGACTTTGTTTACTTTATGGTAAGTTTTGGACTTTAACAATTTGCAAAAAAATCCAAAAGGCATTTAATTATAATTTTATTTTATTATAGAACACGGTGGACACCATGGTCATTCACATGGTGGTGGTTTAAGACGAAACCACAGCCGACTTACTGAGCTAGCTAATGTTGATGATGGCGAAGGCAATGAAGATTTTGCCTATGAGAAACAGGTATGAGTTTAATAAAAATTTTTTGGGATAAAACTAAGAAAACTAATAACTGCTATTTCCAATTAACAGAAAGAGAAACAAATTAAAAAATCCAGCCACGGCCATAGTCACGATCCAGGACAAATGAATATGCGTGGTGCATTTTTACATGTCTTAAGTGATGCTTTGGGCAGCATTATTGTTGTTATCAGTGCATTGGTATGTTAATAGCGAAATAATCTCGATAATAAAGCATCTTAATAAACATTGTTGTTGTTTACCGTGTGGTGGCGGTGTTTTGTCAACATTTCAGGTTGTTTGGAAAACAGAATGGAAATATCGTTATTATATGGATCCAGCCTTATCTATCGTTTTGGTGTGCTTAATATTACATTCAGTCTGGCCTTTATTGCGTGAATCTGCATTAATTTTATTACAAACAGTACCAACACATATTCAGGTAAATTAACAAATAACAATTTCAATTTTAAGTCATATTCGAATATCAAGAATGAAATGAGAATGGGTTTTTGAAATGAAGTAGAAAAAACTGTATCATATTTGTAGGCGCTATATTACTCCACAGCAGAATGGGATTTGTAACACGTAGACAACGAAAAAAAGGTTCTGAATTTATAGTCCGTAACTTGATCGTCAAATGTAATGTTAGAGGTCCTATATAGCTACAAATAATTAAAAGGATTTTCAAAAGTTACGTTAATATTAACGGGCCCAAACCTCTATCAAACTCATTGCACGCATAATCGTTTGAAACCGAAATAAATTGGAATAAAAATATCCGTCTTTGTCCGTATATTTTTTCTACGTCAATCGTTGTTCTAGGAATGTAACTCGGAATTTACACATGTTACTTTTGTAAGCAACTCTGCTGCTGCTCTTTACGATTATCTTTTGAAATAATTTCCCTTATCACTTTTCTTACCACTCTCTCCTCCGAGTTGCTTATAAAAGTTTATTGTGTAAACTCCGAGTAATTTGGTGATTTCTAAAAATATTTCCCATATCATCCCGCCCAAAACAATTATTATAGTCTCTTCGACTAGAAAATTCATATTGGAAAAATATTTTGGGGCCTCGCGATATAGAGGTGAATGATATAATAAAAACAATACATTGTTTTAGAAATTAAAATTGTCGATAAATACAAAACAAAATAAAAAATTGAATTAACATGCCATTATTTTCTCTTGTTTTAATTTTTTGCAGGTTGATGCCATACAAAAACGATTATTAGAAAAGGTTGATGGTGTTTTGGCTGTCCATGAATTTCATGTGTGGCAATTGGCTGGAGATAGAATTATTGCATCCGCACACATAAGGTAAGCCAAATTTAAAACACATCAACAAAATTTTGTATTTTTCTAATCCAACCCCTCCTCATTTTTATTTTTTCTTTCGCAGATGTCACAATCTTTCCGAGTACATGAAAATTGCCGAAAAGGTTAAGGAATTCTTTCACAATGAAGGCATACACTCCACAACTATACAACCGGAATTTGTTGAAGTTGACGGTGGCGGTTGTATAATGTCGGATGGTACTTCTAGTCTAAATATGAGCGGCTCAGATTGCTGTGCCCTCGATTGTCCACCCTCAACAGACAATGGTTGTGTTAAGGCAACATGCTGTCAAAATAATAACAAATTGGTAAGTAGTATTAGTTAACAATAAAACCCCTTAAATGATAATAATGGAATATAACTGTTTCTGTTCTGTAGAACCAATTGCCCTCACCCACAGCATCGCCATACATGTGCCGCCAAAGAAATTCAACACGCAATGCAAATGATGTAGAATCGGGTTCTTTATTGGATCCCGTTGCCAATAGTAGTGCGGGTGGTGGAAGTAATTCTGGTGGTATGCCCAGCAGTGGCAATTCGACAAATCAAACAAACGGCGAAGTAGTTTGACAGAATTCATTGAACTTAAATCGGACGCCTCAACAGCAAAAACCACAGAATATATCGACACATAATCATCACAATCACCAGCATAAAAATCATAATCATAAACATCACCAACAACACCATCATCATAATCTACATAACTCCTCTTCATCGCCTTCATCATCCGGTTCAGTGGTGGTTACAAATAAAGCAAAAGAAAATTCGAAGCAGCTGGACGCCGCTAATAATGATGATGACGAGGATCATTTGAAACAAAATAACAAAGATGACTATTTTACGCTGCCTAACAAAGCGTTGTTGTCGCCAACAACAACTCGTGATATTTATGAAAATAGACTAAAACCTGCTGCTGCGGCAGCAACAACATCGCTACCAATAGCATCAGTTGCAGCAACATTGTCCTCATCACCGCCCACATCAGCGTCTTTGTCACCGTCAACATCATCACCGCACGGACAGCAAATTGCTGCTGCAACAACCACCGTAACAGCTCAAAGGCGTCGTGATTTAAAACTTAGGGCAGAACAACAAAATCATGAACAAGTCGAGCTTAATAAGGCCTCTCTAAAACATGGAGATGAAGTGGCTTTGTAAAACCATAAAATGGCGACAAACAACCACACATATATCAATACACACATCTATCATCATATAGTCAGTCTTGTCATCAACTTCCACTCCACATAGAAATGTATTTACTAAAAACACAACAACAACAAAACAAAAGAAATATTGAATTGACCAATAACATTTATTAAGTAACAATTTTTTATTACAAAAAAAAGAGAACAACAATAATAACAAACAAAATTGTAAAGTTTTGAGTAGTATAAATTAAAAATGAAAATAAAACAAAAAGAAAATAAACGAAACCCCGTAATTTGTTGACTCTAGTTATTTATAGTTAAAACAACAACAAATGAAATTTATTAACTTTAAAAAAACATAACCAAAATTAGTTTTCTTTTGTACAAGAACAAAGTATATAATAGAATTAGTATAATTAAGTTTTTGTTTATCTTTTTTCTAGTTTAATTTTACAACAACAACAAATAAAAAGAAAACGAATAAAATATTCGTTAAAATTACTTACATACAACAAATTAATGGACTTTAGGGTAAAAGTGTTTGTATAAAATAAAATAAAAACAAAACAAAAACAAATACGCAAACACACACATAGTACATTACTTTTCGAAGAAAAACAAAAAAAGTGAGCGAGCTGTGTTGTCTACTAAATTATATACATATATATTTTAATTAGAGTTCAACATAAGTACTCGTTGTAAGGCAAACAAAAAGAAGAAAAAAAAAACAAACAAGCAAAAATTACTTCAACTTATTTATATATAAATAAACATGTATTTAATATTTCTATAAGTTTTTTTTAATTAAATATTTTTTTGTTCAGTTTCGTTTTAGTTTTCCATTTATTTCTCACATTTGTTTTCCTATATTAAAGTATTCCAGTTTTGTTTAAGTTTAGTTAAATATATTATATATACACAAATACATACAGATATTTCGTTTACAGTTTTTGTTGATAACAAAAATAAACATAAAAAGACGCTTTTTGTAGAAGGAGAAAAAAAAACAAAAAATAATAAAAAAACAAATTAAAAAATACTTGTGTCGAGTTTTATTATTTTTTGCAATTTATTAAATAGTATGTCCAAGAAAAAAGTTCAAACGGAATAGAGGAGGTGGTCGTAAAAAACTGTTAAAATTTGATCGCACGCAAATTAAGTGGACATTTTTGTCTCACTTAGCCTTAACTAATCTATGATTGAAGCTTATAGGGTTCACAGGAGCCAGAGGAATCTTTTTGTTAACAAAATGTATAAGAAGTACTGGAACTCCTTCCTTGCTCCTAGTTTATAAAAACGGGCTTTAGGACGAAATTTCCGACACAATGCAATATACTTATAGGCCAGCATGGAGAGTGTCACTGTGTTGTACAACCAATGCATAATTTGTGTTTGTATACTACGATTTTTTCTAATGAATTTCTTATTCAAGCGGTGATCAAGAGATGTTTTTGATTGAAATGGGATGTTTACCCTTAATGGATGAAATGATTAATTTGGCTTTGTAGAAACAACCCAAAGGCCATTGTAGTAGTCTCATGACAGGAAAAAATACTCTCAATATATATAAAATATAACAAAAGTTCTTAATCTTTATTTTTTCCTTTTCTAAATATTTTGTACTAATTTTACAAATAGACAATCAGATATATATATACATGGTACATTCAATTAAAATACTATTTTTGGTTTTATACATTTTGTTTGGTTTACAAAAACAAAAAATATCAATACATAATTTACAGTCTTTTTTTGGAACCATCATCATCGGCAAACTGATGTTCATGCAGCAACAAATACTGCTATAATTTAATATCAATATTAGCATCGGTTGTTTCTTCAACAATAGCCTCATCCCATGGTCCGTGTATGTTATGCTTATGCCGTTGTTGTATAACAAATATACAGGGACATATTAAATTAACGAATACCGTTACGAAAACATAAATCCACAAAACACTCAACGATATCGTCCACAAACAATAGGAACATGCCACGAATATGGGTAGCAGGAAATAACACCTCCAATATTCACGGGTAACTATTGGATACAGTACGAAAAATATCGCCGCCTCGACTAGTAGAACAAATGCATGATATGATGTCGACAAACGTGAAGCCAAACAAATTGAACCGAATATGGCAGCATTTACTGATATCGCTTTTGAGACCATGGCCACGTCGAGGCCATAATCACAAAACAGCACATTGAATAGGAATACAACAAATGTCATGGAAAATATCGTATCCGTTGATATAGCATTGGTCAGGGTATGTAGCACTGGTGCCAGTAAGAATCCAAATAGCAAAACCGTCATCAAGGTCTTTGAGTCTTCCAGGACCATTGTCAAGGTTAAAATTTTCCAACGAAAACATAGATAACCGACAACTGTTAATAGGAACGATGGTCCCAATATTGCGGTGGGTGAGACTTTTTCACTATACAACACATAGAATATTATAAGGAATCCGGCAATGCACGATATTTGGTTATTCAGCACTGTAACACCCTTTATCGCATCGCTCAGTGTATAGAATCGTACATTGATATTTGTCCGCAAATCCTTAAGAAATGATGGATCTGTGTAATTGTCTTCATATTCGTCGTTTTCATAAAGATTTTTCCTCCAAGGTTTCCGTTTCGACATTAGATTTGAATTTGATTATTTATTTTTAATTTAAATAATTTTATGATTTTATGTTTATTTACAAATGCAAAGAAGAGACAGTGACAGTAGTGCTGTGTGAAGCCGTGCGAGAAATATCTGACGCCGTTGAATTTAATCCAAATAACAATGAACACAATAATTACGCGAACTTTCGGCGTCATTTTCATAAAGATTTTTTTCTCCAAGGTTTCCGTTCAACATTAGATTTGAAATTGCCTACTTAATTTTATATTAATTAATTGATTATTTGTATGATTTTATGTTTATTTACAAATGCAAAGAAGAGGCAGTGGTGACAGTAGTGCCGTTCTGACGCCGTTGAATTGAATCAAACTAACAACGAACACAATAATTACGCGAACTTTCGCCGTTTGATGTCATTTGCGATCAGTTTGCCTCAGTTGTCCTGAATGAAATTTGAATTTCACAATTGGAGAAAAGTGTAAGAAAGAAATAAATATTTTAAAAGCGTTCAAAAATATCAAAATATATATGCAATATTGGGAAACAGAGCAATGATTGTGAATCTAATTAATATTTTGTTCTGTCATAACGTAACATGATAAGTGGGGAAGGGAAATGATGCTAGCTACGAAAGCACTTTATGTCTGAGTAAGTATCAAATTATCACATATACCATTATATTATTATTATGTTTTCGAGTGGATTTTTATCAGGAAATTTTAAAATATCTTTAAACCAGTGAAATCATGACTCTTCATGATCAATCTATTAGGATGTTGTTGTTGTAGCAGCCCACTCGAAACACAATGTGCTGATGTGACAGACGTTGGCCGAGAAATACTCGGGTCGTTTTGGATCGTAGACCCCATCTATTAGCATGTTAATGTTTGTTGTTGTCGAAGGTCGAGTCAGAATCGTTGCAATTATACGAAGAAATGTAACAATTTACACCTTAAATTATTATGTCAAGCCTATGTCAATTTCGTTCGTTGGGGATGATAAGTTCTGACTGGTCAAATTTGTATAGCTAATATCATAGAAAAATAATGGAAGAACATGGAAATTTGTTACCCAATCTGAACTTAACCCCTTGACGTATCAGTTAGCGCAAAGGAATTCGTGTCCAACTGTTCACACACAATTTGCACAAAACAAACCAGTTTCGATGTTTACAAAACCAAAGAAATATGAATGCGTGTTATCAAACTATTTATTTTTTATGTTGTTATATTTTATTATTATTAGAATCGAAAAAATAATAAAAATTAAAAAATTGAAATGCCCAATTTAATTTTTCTAAATAAAAAACTGACCACGAGTCTGACTCGTGTTAATCATGTTTGGCACAAAAATTGTACCACGAGTCAGACTCGTGGAAGTACGTCAAGGGGTTAAAATGCCAAATAACGGCAGATGTGCCTGGAATGAATTATCAAATATATGGTGGATACATCTTTCTAAGGAGTTTTTGTCTGATACTCCAAAAATTTCCAATCACAGGGAATTCTGTCGGAAGACGTGTTTGAAATTATTAAAAGACAACAAATTACAGCGCCCTAAAGACAGATGAATATTGATTTGATTAGAACCTAAACTATAAAATGACTGGCAATTCGATTAGGAAAAGTGTTTAATACTCAAGAACGTTGAACAGACCAGGCAACGTTTTAGAAATTATTTCAAAAGTTGTCGGTCGTACGAAAAACTCACTAATACGAAATAATTGTATGATTCCTTACAAATCAATCATTTAGAATCGACAGATTAAATCCATTATTCTACAGCCCAATTTGATATGAAATTTATATACATTCTTATCTACAACAATTATTATCTAAATTGTTATGTTTAATGAAAGGGGTGGGTTTCCATATTCATTTTACAATTTTGAATAAAACTTACAACTTTCTGAAATATCCCTTATAAATAAAATACGTATTTTTTTTGGGGTTTTACAATAATTTATTAGAATAGTAATAAAATATTTCCAAAAAAACACACACACTTGTATGCTTTTAGTTAGTTTCTTTTTTTTAAATCAGAACTTATACGAAAAAATCGATAGTAAAACATTAATTGGTTTATTTTTGTTGTTTGTTTTTTTTTACATAACATACATACATATATTTTATATGAAAAAATATTTTATTTAAATTAAAATAAAATAAAAAAATCTTGGGTTTCCATTGATTAGAATATTACGAATCTATAAAATTGTTGCTGATCGATGGTAGTAGTTGAAGTAGTAGTAATTGTAGTTATTGCATATACATACATAATTAGTACATACACAAAGTATAAATGGTGTACAAACTTTTGGTTAAGAGATACATACACAAAAAATAGTAAAAAAGTTAAGAAATTTGAAACCACACATCTTGATTAGTATCATCATGCATATCGATTGTGCTTTGCACGTTTAAAATTTACTACTTTATTTTTATTTTCCTTACGCGGCCATCAGACCTTTTTTTAAACTAGACGACTCTTCTTTCATCCTTGCAGTTCAGTATTGCGCCCGCCTTTAAACCCATCCACCGGTTAGCTTGTGGAACATTTCTTCATTTAGTGTCTGATTGTTCTCTTTCGAACGCATCGACATAAATATATAACCGCCAATAAATTCATGAACTACTTTGCAATCAGCCGATTGTACCGAGAATACAACGTTCTCGTCGTGGAACTGAATCATCATACACTTGATGCCCCAGTTAACATTCCATGCTTTCATGTGATTGTAACGCCAGGTCTTTATGTGATCGCCTGTATTCAAGTCCATGCGCATAATGCGATTGTAGGCAACACCCAATAACTCTTCCTTTTTATGGCCGTCGAATTTGATAACGAAAAATGATACTCCAAAGTTGGGCAACGACTGCCAGGCCTGTATATATTTCAGTTTCGCATCGATTAATGACAGCTGACTCACGTTTGCGTGTGCTTCCAAGATACGTTGGGCGGCTTTACTTGAAAACTTTCTTAGAATTCGAGGTGATAAATATTCGTTGGCATCAATTGAACGGGGGTCAATGTTGACCGCCACACCATGGGCTGGTTTTTGTAAATTCAATAACGTTTTTATATTCGAAACTTCGCTTTCGTATGAACTGTCGGCCAAAGAACGTCCCTTGGAGGCCAAACGGCAGGCAGCCATCCATTTGGCATATTGTTCCTCATTTTCACAACGTATCCAAACTTCATTGTTGGGACCATTACCGCCCTCTGGCGGTACTTCTAAACGTATTGAGAATTTGCCCTGCGACAGAACAATATCTGGTGTAACCTCACACCCTTTCAGATTGATGGTAATTGCTGGAGCTGCGCGCCTTGACTCTTCTGCACTCTTATAGAGGTGTAAGTGCAGATCGCGGTAGGTAAAGTAATACCGCTTGTATCCTTTTAGGGTAAATTTCCTTGGCTTCAAGAAGCGTAAATAGTCCGACAGCTCAGGTATCTTTGTAATATTTGCATCGGTATTTGTTTGTCCTCCCTCCAGAGAGATTTGCAATTCATTCAGTGCCGAATCAATATCATCATCTGTTCCACCACCTCCACCATTGTCTGCACGCGAAGAATCAAGCCGCGACGAATCCATACCTTGATACGTTTCGTTCTGTTGATTTATTTGAAATTGTAAAGCGGCAAACATTAGACTTTCTTCATCGGTACAGTCAAGTTCCTCGTTCAATATGGACCACTTCGCCTGTTCATATAATTGATTTATACGAACCTGATCATATTTTGGATTCAAGTCGAAGAAAGTGTAGTATTTAAAGCGAAGGCATAGGGTGTCATATTCCCGAATGCCCTGCTCCATAATGGACAGTGATGAGTCTAACCAGCCCACATTCATGCGCGCCTTTTCAATTAGAGTTTTTGGACGTACCAACCGGGATCTTACATCTGGACTGGGGCAACGTGGTGATGCGGCTAAATTCTCTTGGAAATCACCAAGACTGGAACCAGAATCATATGTGGCATAGCCATTACTGCTTGCCTTCCAGGTGCCAGTTGGCGAACTTATGGGGGTGCCTGGGGCTGTGCCTGCTGTTCGGCGTGGTGTTGTGCCGTAAGGTGACACAGGAGCACATAGAAAATTGCCATTCTGTGTACGGTCCAAACTACCATTGCTTCCACGATATGCCGAATTCAACGGTATAAACGAATTGGTATCTGGTGCTGGCTGTAAATATACCGTACCATTTGGTTCAACAATGGGCACTTTTTTCGGTGGGAATTTTCCAAAGTTTTTCTTTAAATGCTCCGCTTCTAGTGGCTTGCAGAATGACAACTCTTCTGGATGACGTATGTCCAAATCTTTGCACAAATTGACAACAGCAGCAAATGTCTTTGTCGAAAAGTCTACACGACAATCAAGGTATCGCAGATCTGGCAGCTGTACCCGCAACACTTTGTGCATTGGTGTGAAATGCAACAGAGTATCTGCTTGTACGCCCACTTGATCCAACGTGGAACGTGTTCGTGTCAACCAAATGTTCTTTTCAGGCCACCAAAGGGCATGATCTGACCAATCTTTGGGATTTTCCGGATCGACCAGTTGCAGCATAATACCGCCTATATGCTGATCGCCCTTAACCCTCAGGTGCTTTTCCACCTGTAGGTCCGTAATGAAAATCCTCAGATTCCATGTATTTTCACCGACGTGAATCATGATGTTGTTTATCTGTTTCTGGCTGAGAATTTCTTTCGTTCGTTCAGTGCCTAAAATAAACAAAAACACATTAGCTGTGGCGATCACCAAATATCTGAGCAACAAGCAAAGAAAAATAAGAAGAATGATGACGTAATTTCAATGTATACGAGTATATCTTACTAAACTAGTATGATTGCGCAGCTGGTGGATTGGAATGGAATGGATTACTTCACTTAGAATGTTTTCGCAATTTGAGCAAAACTTATCATCTCCAGACGGATAGAACAAGCATGTAGTGTAGGTACGTTGTGTATGTGTATTGTTTACACCACCACTCAACCTACAACAAATTGGGTAGTTTATATGATTACACGGCCAGTCTGTCAGCCAGCCAGATACGATGCAATGTATACTCCCACTCCAACTGCTCCTCCAGCACTTTAATTAAATTCAATTCCAATGGGGACCGGAGGGAAGCACAAAGTACAGTCAAGATCACTTATTGGGGCTATGGCCTCTTGTACTGTTCCAAGGTTATCTGCCTGCTCTCCATGGAAAATTGACAAGGCACACGTTATTTGTGTTTTATCGACGTCTCTATGCTGCTGCTGCGTTCGTTCGAATGAAATCCGCAAATTTCTACAGCGACCGATCAGTTTTACTACACACACAAAACAAGCAAATGGCAAATGCCATACCACTGGCAGCTAGCTATCTATCTAGCTATGAATACCGGATTGGATAGCAAAAATGAAAGTACATAAAAATCCAGATCATAGAAGCACATCAACAATTAATTCATAATTCAACGCGCACTCTGTCTGAATCGTATCGCCCTTTAATTTACACTCGCTGTTTGCTTGCCAATATCATCTCACTATTTGTTCCACCACCACCAGCAGCAGCAATAACACCACCACCATAAAATTGTTCTTGATTGATGTACTTTGTTGTTGTTGTTCGTTCTTACTGTATTTGTATTTCGGACACTGGGTGGGTTTGTTTTGTTGATTGTTCTGCCGTCTGTCTGTGTTGTTCGTTCGATTGATCTTGCTTTCTGTCGTTCTGCTGTGTTCGTTGCTTGTTCGGTGGTGTATTCAATTAATTTAAATTACACGATGGATGACGCAGTTAAGGAAAATGTATGTTTATATTTCTCCCTCACGCTCTGTCTGCTGTCATAATACTGAAGGCGGGCTATTTATAGACAAAGAGAAACCTGCACATATTTGATTCCAAAAGTAGCAGAGGCTGCAGAGAGCAGTAAGAAAAAATAAATTTTTGAAATCTTACTTTGGCGAAATTGGGGAAATGTGTTTCTTTATTTTAGTTTTACATCAATTTAATCTGCATTTAGAATAATTCACATTGAATAAACAAAAAAACATAATTGTAAATATTCATTTGTTGCAATATTAACATCCACTGTGAGAGATTATTGAGAGTAACATGACAGACACAGAGGATCTCATCATTGAAGAAGGGAAACATAAATCGACATTTAACTAATCGATCGATTTATCGAAAGTGTGTTATTAAAGTCTCCTTCCTTTTTTAATGGCAACGTGTAATGCAATGTAGAATGGTAAAATTATACAAGGTGACTGCAAAACTACAACAAATACAATTCAACAACACCCATATCATGATGGTCGAGACAAAAACATTTGTTTTTTGACAGTTAATCAAGTCATCAGCTGCGCTAAATTGACTACATGTTTATTGTGCATTACCCATATAGAAAATTAAATACGAAATTACATTTGTTAAAGAATAATTTCGAAATAAATATGTACCCAATTTTCCTGCTGGGTCACTTTAAAAAAACAAAATTTGTCATATTCAAATTGGCACGAGTATTACGATGGTATCAAATCAGCTGAGTATTGCAGTTTCCACGTACTCAAATGTCAATTCCATTGCGTATACATCAAATATAATCCACTGGATTTACGTGACGTATACGCAATGGAATTGACGTATGAGGATCGAGTGGATTTAGTAGTCTAAACGTAGTCTAATTGTACCATGGCAATTAGACATTTGGTCTGTTCCCGTATTGTAAGAATCTACTAATTTTTACTGCGATAACGAATTTTCCTTTACAATATCGGAGAAAATAGTAAAATTTAGTATTTAGTAAAATTTATTCGCTCTCACATTCACGTACACGATTTGACCAGTTCATACAACTTAATTCATGCTATCAGAGTTTATTTTTTCAAACTTTTTCTTTCTTATTTTACACCAAAATTGTAATATATTTGCTTGAATCACATATGGATCGAAATAGAAAAAATAATTCTCATTCTCCTGACTATAGTATGAACCCATATCTATAAACTTTTAATTCATGCTTTCCATTTTGAGAGAAGTCATGACGTTTTACCTGTTTAAAAAATGTCAAATAACAATAACTTCACGAGTTTATCTATTTTATAACTGACAGTAACGGGCGGGATATTCAGAGTTGCTCTTTGAGCAGATTTATTATTCAAACACGAATATTGCAATATTTTGCTGTGACATATCGAAAAAATACATGTGACAGCTGTTTTGTATAGTCATACAAATTATGTTGTCGGCGTTGACCTCTCCATTTGTATCGACTTTGGACTCTGCTTACGTCATCATCAAACTTCAAAGTTGATGATTTCAGAATCGATAATAAAACTCTCGGAGACAAAAAAGGAAAGAAAAAAAAACAAAGACAACAAGGAAAATTCATCTGAAAAATATATCACAGCATCCGTAAAAAAACTCATCATCACCGTATTCATGGTTTTCTATTCGGGAGTGTCGCAGTGTCAACTATTACTTTCAAATTGGGTGTAAACAAATAAACAACGAAGATGATTCACGTAGGAGAAAACTCTTGGATTCTCAGAATATTTATAACTGACCTCCAGGTGGAAAAGCAGTTAAGGGTCAGGGGCGATCAACATATTGGTGGTATTATGTTGCAATTGGTTGATCCTGAAAATCCAAAGGATTGGTCTGATCATGCTCTTTGGTGGCCGGAGAAAAATATGTGGCTCACACGTACAAGGTCTACATTAGATCAGGTGGGTGTTCAAGCGGATACACTGTTACATTTTACGCCAATGCATAAAGTACTACGTGTTCAACTTCCGGATTTGCGTTACCTTGATTGTCGTGTAGACTTCTCCATCAAAACGTTCACAGCCGTTGTGAATCTGTGCAAGGATTTGGATATACGTCACCCCGAGGAGTTGTCGTTCTGCAAACCACTGGAACAGGAACATCTCAAAAAGAATTATGGCAAGTATCCGCAGAAAAAAGTAGCAATTCCAGAAGCAAATGGACCTTGCTATTTGCAACCAGCTCCGGATACAAATTCCTTCATTCCAATTAATTCGGCCTACAAAGGAGGCAGTAGCGGTAGTTTGGATAGAACACAGAATGGTAATTTACTATGTGCTCCGGTGTCACCATACAATACAACACCTAGGAAAGGTGGAACCGCACCGGGAACTCCTGTAATGTCATCGCCTACAGGCACATGGAGAAATGCAAGCAGCAATTACGATTCTTCATCGAGTCTGGGAGATTACCAAGAAAACCTGGCAGCATCTCCCCGTTGTCCTAGTCCAGATGTTAGATCTCGACTTGTTCGACCGAAAACATTGGTTGAAAAAGCTCGTATGAACGTCGGTTGGTTGGATTCGTCTCTGTCGATCATGGAGCAGGGCATCAGGGAATATGACACCTTGTGTCTGCGTTTCAAATACTACACGTTCTTCGATTTAAATCCAAAATACGATTTGGTGCGTATTAATCAATTGTACGAACAAGCAAAATGGTCAATACTGAACGAAGAGTTGGATTGTTCGGAGGAAGAAAGTTTGATGTTTGCCGCTTTGCAATTTCAAATAAACCAATTAAACGAATTCCAGTCTTATCAAGACTCTGGCTTAGATTCGACGTACAATGAGAATGGAACAGACGACGATATCGACTCGGCTCTGAATGAGTTGCAAATTACCCTTGAGGGTCCAAATTCTAGCCATGATTGCAATATTACCCAAATCCCAGAACTCTCCGACTACTTGAGATTCTTGAAGCCACGAAAATTTACAATGAAAGGCTACAAGAGGTACTTCTTTGCCTATCGTGATTTACATTTGCACTTGTACAAAACTGCCGAAGACTCACGACGTGGAGCACCGGTTATAACAATTAATTTAAGGGGCTGTGAAGTAACTCCCGATGTCAATTTATCCCAACAGAAGTTTGCTATACGCCTTGAAGTTCCACCGGAAAGTGGAAATGGACCAAATACGGAAGTGTGGATTAGATGCGAGACGGAAGATCAATATGCCAAATGGATGGCTGCATGTCGTTTGGCAGCCAAGGGCCGTTCCCTGGCCGATAGTACATACGATGCTGAGGTGGCCAATATAAGAACACTGTTGAATTTGCAAAAGCCAAATCAGAAGGCAGCAGTAAGTGTTGACCCCAGAACAATAGATAGTCAAGATTATCTGTCACCTAAAATGCTGCGAAAGCTGTCGGGTAAAGCCGCTATTAAAATCTTGGAAGCTCATGCCAATGTAACCAAACTAACACTCATCGAAGCCAAAATGAAGTACATACAGGCCTGGCAGTCGCTGCCCAATTTCGGTGTATCATTGTTCGTTATTAAGTTCGATGGCCATAAGAAGGAGGAGCTCCTCGGTGTTGCACATAATCGCATTATGCGCATGGATCTCAACACTGGCGATCATATTAAAACCTGGCGTTACAATACAATGAAGGCATGGAATGTCAATTGGGGTATCAAGTGTATGATGATTCAGTTCCACGACGAGAACGTTGTGTTCTCTTGTCTGTCGGCCGATTGTAAAGTTGTTCACGAATTTATCGGAGGTTACATTTTTATGACAATGCGTTCTAAGGAAAATAATCAAACTCTGAATGAGGAAATGTTCCATAAGTTAACCGGTGGTTGGATATAAAAAACTAATGCGAGAAAAAAAAAACAAAAATTGCAGTATTTATTTTCGAGCGTAAATTTTGTAACTTTTAGCACAAAATTAAAATAACGCACATTTAATCTCTTTCTCAAAATAATAGTACTAAAAGTTAATTTTTCATATTTCCAGTTAACAAAGCAAACGAAAGTAAAAAACAAAACAAAAAACCTTAACGAATTCTTAAAGAATAAAAAAAAAACAATTTAACAAAACAAAAACACATAAATAACAATTCTAATTTATACTTTTATTTAATTTATATTCATTTTGACTCTGTGTATTTGCCAAATTGCCAAAGTGTGCCTATGTCGTCTTTCTAGCTATCTTCGGTTTGTATCTAAAAATGTGTGTTTATTTTATTTTTTATCTTTTGCTTTTATTAAAATTTTGTGTGTGCTTTTTTCATTAATCTGTATTATTATTTTTAATGTTCCTTTTTTTAATACTTCCATACACGCATTAAACCGCAAAAATATAATACATTTATATTATTTTTTTATTTCTTTCTAATTTAGATGAGAATTGTTGTAATTTTGTATAATAAAATTAACTTATGTATTACGGAAAAGAAATAATAAAATTTAAAACTAACATAAAATAAGTGTTGTTGAAATTTCATTTAAACGAACCAAGGAGTTGCTACGTTTTTGAATTTTTAATGTCTACCAGACTTGATTCTTCTTTTTTAATTTTTTGTACTAAGCGGTGACCAATACTGAGCCTCATGTCAGGAGGAAAGTTTGATATTTGCCGCTTCGTAATTTCAAATAAACCAATTAAACGAATTCCAGTCTTATCAAGACTCTGGATTCGACGTACAATGAGAATGAAACAGACGACGATATCGACTCGGCTCTGAACGAGTTGTAAATTACCCTTTGATGGTCCAAATTCTAGTCACGATTGCAATATTACCCAAATCGCAGAACTCTCCGACTATTTGAGATTCTTGAAGCCAGGAAAATTTACAATGAAAGGCTACAAGAGATACTTCTTTGCCTATCGTGATTTACAGATGCCAAGGGATTGCTATGTTTTTGAATTGGTAATGTCTACTAGACTTGATTCTGTTTTTTTTTTTTTAATTTTGTAATAACCGGTGACCAATATCGAGAAGTCCTTAACTGTCTATTCCACTTCATCGTTTCCGCACCTGTAGTAACGGTAATTTTATGTGAGTTTAAGATGCTATACTGATTTCCAATAGATCTTGATCACTTTTCCTTTTTTAATGAAATAAAAACAATACATTTTCGTTTTTCATATTCAAGTATATTTCATGGGTTTGTATTTAGGTTCGTTACATTCATATAATTATATATTTTAATTGTGTTTGTGTTGATTCTAGGAAAAAAGACAATTTACTAGTAATGATGATTACAACGTTTTCAAAACAATGAGAAAGTAATTAATATCAAAAAATAATTAAAAGTCAATATAACTAAGGACAAACAAAATAAAACAAAAAAGAGAACTTATTGGCATACGAATAAAATACAAATCAAATGTGAGTACAGAATGAACTCTTTAAAAAAGAAACATTATATATACGCGTAGAGACTTTAATTCATTAATAAATTCCAGGCATCATCCTCAGCCGATTTATTATTATTGGACGATGATGTTGTTTTGGGTTTTGCACTTTTAACATCCAAACTATCGAAACCTTCACTTAATTTTTGCGTGGTTACGGTTGACGACGTCGATGCTAATTTCATATTTCTACTCGTCGCTGTTGTGGAATTTTGATACGATGTTGATGAATCTTGATAGCTATCAAAACCGGACCAGTCATCATCATCATTATTACGATTGGACGATGAAAAGTTTTGGGTGCCAGCACCGCCTGAACTACTGCTGAATTGATTGTTGTACGATTTAGAAGATGGCAATGGCTTTTGAGGACTGTCTTGCCAGCCCCAATCATCGTTGGCGTTTGATTGATGACCCATGCCGGACGAAAGATTGCCACCAACAGAATTTGAACGTTGATAGGCATTATCATTGTTGAAATCACCATACCCGCCATGCTCACTGGTTGGTGAAGCAAAGTTGCTGCCAGATAAGTTATTCCAACCACGTTTACCAATGTCAGTAACCTAGAATAAAGGCAAAACATTTTTTGTATTTAAATATATAATTTAAATTTATATTTATATAATGTATATGGACAAAAATATATATAAAATGAAATACCCACCTTGGTAGCTACATCAGTAACAGATTCTAATATACCACCATCTTTAAGCTACAATACAAAATAAAAATAAAAAACAAAATAATGGAATATTACTATAAAAAATTAAAAGAAAAAATAATAATAAAATACTAAAAATAAATAAAAAAATACATTTCAAAGTAAATAAAAAAGGATAGGAACAAAAGGCTATTGATAAAAAAAAACTATTTTTTCTTCAATCAAAAATTATCAATATCGGGACACTTCACAGAACACTTTCAAATTAAGACCACATTTCTACAAGGCACCCATGCAAATGTAACACGTCGATCTCGCTTTGTTTGAGGTCCAAAGACAAATTTTCCCAACATAAGTATCTGTCTTCATTTTCTCCAGGTAGTAATTTACTATGGCATTTTTTTTTACAAAATAGTAAGTATAATATATGGAAATTACTTAAAATTAAAAAAAAACATTGAGGCCTTTCAAAAGATGCTAATGACATATTACTATAATCATAATTTTCTACTTTATAATAAACTGATACAGTAACCTTGAGTGATTATACTATAATCGACTATACATATATTGGTTAAAATTTATTACACAAACCTTTGATGATGCTATACTGGCAGTTACAGCTGCCTTCTCCTTTGCAATATTGGCAAATTTGGATGCCCCGGCTGATAACAAACTCCAACCCTAATAATGTTGTAAAATTTATTGATTAATGTGAAACATTATTATTATTATTATTAATGACTATTTATATTCAACTTACCGAAGCCAACGATGACAATGTTGTATCGATAAGCTCTTGAGATTGAGTCTTCGGTGGTGGTTCACGAGAATAGCCAAATCCGCTATATTTGCCTCCCTGGCTGGGTGGTAGATTGCTAAAAGAATTCACATACCATTCTTATTAAATAGAATTCGAAAACGACGCTTCGAATTTGCAGAACTCACTCAGGTCTTGTTGCATTTTCCATTTGTTTACGTGAAAAGAATTCTTCTTTTTGATCCCTAAATTCTTGGCTATTGAATTGTTGATAACTTTCAGCATTATAACTACCACTGCCACCATTTTGATAGCCGGCACTGGAACCCTGTTGATAATTGCCACTATTTCTGGAATGTGAATTGTTACTGCTTGAACTGGATGATGCTGCATAGGATGATGAACCGCCACCACCTGCCGCTGATAAACGTTTCTTCGCCTCATTAATGTCCCACGGCTTGCCTTGGGCCAGCGTAGAAATTTTATCGCGATATAATGCAGCAGCTTTTGAATTATATTTTTGACTTATTGGGGCACGGTCATTCCAATCATCTTGATCTTCTAGAAATTCGCGAGCATTACGATTGCCACCAACTTTCATTTTTTCCAATTCGATGTCTTTCCATTTGTCCATAGTTACGGAACGTACAAAAGATAAATGCACACCAAGGCCACGATGTTTGCCGGAACACTCGAGACATATCCAAATGCCATAGGTAACGGAAACCCATTGAGGATTATGGGTACCGCATTCAAAGCATTTCTGGAAGAAATTAAAAAGAAAAATGTTACTGTAATTTAATATTCAGATCTCTCAGTGATTTGTTATTATAATTTACAATCTTCTAACACAACAATAAATGTGGGTCACCGAATTGATTCGTAAGAGAGGGAGGACCTTGACCCCCACCCCAAATCATAAGCAGTATCAATTGTTTTAAAACTTCTATACAAGACGGATGGGGTTTCCTGTTTTCATTATTTCTTTTTTATATGTACGAAAATAAAATAAAAAATAAAAAACGATTGACCGCCTTAGTTTTTTAATCGGAATTATTGTACCATTTTGATGTTGCAAGTGCAATTTCTCAATCATAGAATTGTGTTTCATGAGGCAATAGTTATTAAGAAACACTTTATGGACCATTTTTTATGCTAGACCTACACTATCCACACACACATACAACCAACTGAGAAATATGCATGGCTGGCACATGACCTTGACTTGAGAAATTCTTATTTTTTTAATTAACTTACCGAATTATCATCTTGAGGTTTAAGCTCTTGTAAAACACGTCTTGTCCTTGGACTAGCCATTTCCTGTTGTTTTGTGTTGTTGTTGTTTTATTACGTCAGTAGCGAGGTGGAGGGAGTTTCTGGATTCTTTTTTTTTTGCAATTTATTAAAACTCCGTGTATTGATGGGCTGCTGCCTGTGGATGCTCTAATTCCAATTGTGCAAAATATTTCGTGCACACGTATTTGATGAAAACAACAATACCGACAACAGCAAATATTGTAATGCCCAAAACTTGGGCCTGATAACTTCTAGACACTGTCTCACAATCTCCTCCTCTTGACGAAGTTGCAACAACAGTTGTCTGTGTTTTAGACGAAGTCATTAAAAGTTTTATTCAAGACGAAAAAACACCAAAATCAGGTATTTTTCACACACGGTGCAAACAAAATATCGAACAAGAGCAAACAAAAATTCACTTATCAGAGATTAATAATGTGTCATGATCCCTTTGAGGGGATATATTTGCAATTTTGGTAATTTTGTGGGACAGTAATCACTCTTCGCACAAAAAATTCGTAGAAAAAAATTCACTTGTCAAACCTAAGAAAGAATGAAATTTTTTTGATTTTGTTGACGTGTGAAAGGAGAAATAGGGATATGAAAGTCGATTCACTACACGACAATTTATCGACTTTTCCGGCATGTTTCATGATTGGTCTGTTCCCGTACCAAAGAAATTGGTAAACCTTTTTATATGTATAAAAGGAAATAAAATAATAATTATGTATAGAGTATTTCAATAAGAACGGCATGTATCGGTAACGACCGAATCGCCGTCGATAACTAATTAGAATTTTAATTTGGTTTTGTCCCCGTATTGAAAAAATTGGCAAAGGTTTTGACATTTTTAAAGGAGAAATCGAAAGTAATTGGTTTGCGTGGTTTTATATTTTCAAACTTTTTCGGTAAAATTGAAAGTCTCTCTGAGAGAGAGTAATTTTTATATATGCGCTATTTTTAATTTTGTAACAATCGTACTTTTTGTTAACAAAAGGTACAAAACATAAACGTACCAAAACAAAAATTAGATTTTTTATTATTCGTGAATACATTTACGAAAATTAAATTATAACATATGTTATTTATGCAAATAACTGGTATAAATATTGGCCAATATTTCTCGATAATTATAATTTATTATCATTTGAAGTAGAATTTAAGGTACATTTTCGTACTTTTTTGTTTCTACCTGTGGTAATGTTTTCCAACACAATTCACAATTTACCACTGAGAGAGAGAGAAACTCTCAACACCGATCCCGATCCCGGCAAATATAAAACCACGCTTTGTTCTCGTACTGCAAAAATCTACTTTTTACTGCGATAACCAATTTTCCTTTATAATATCGATTCTTAGTAAAATCGATTCTTGCAATAAGGGAACATACCAAATATGTATTAAAAGAAGAAGAAGATGGAAGTTCAGGAACAGGACATATCGATAATATACGAAAATATTCGGAAATGGTTTAAATAAATTATTTTTATTTTACTGTGAAATATATGTGTTTAAATGTTAAGACAAAAAAGTTACAGAATCAATCGAGAATCTGCAAAAACCGTAAAATATTTCGATCAATTATTCCGGAACACAACTAATTAAAATCTGAAGTTCTGGATCAGATATTTATTTTTCCCGTACTGTATGAATCTACTAGTTTTTCCTGTTATTTGGTCTGTTCCCGTACTGCAAGAATATACGAGTTTTTACTATTTTTTTCGATATCATAAAGGAAAAAAGTGTTATCGTAGTAAAAAATAGTAGATTCTTGCAGTACGGGAACAGACCAATTATAAGTCAGAATTTATTGTCGATTTAAAATTTACTAGATTCTTGCAGTACGGGGAGATATCAATTATGTGTGTTCCGTTACACATCCATGCCAAAATATAATAAAAGGTATAAAGGTGTTGCGTCATCCGTTGCCTCAACGCTTGTAGTTGATGCGCGTTTCACTTGGCAGTTAAATATATTTGAATTTTTCCTTTTTTTATACTAATGAAAAAAGGCGACTATGTTCCAAATTGTTTTCATATATATAAACAAATGGTTTGTTCCCGTACTACAAGAATCTACTAGTTTTTACTACATTTGTCGATATCATAAAGGAAAATTTATTATCGTAGTAAAACATAGTAGATTCTTGCAGTACGGGAACAGGCCAATAATTGGTCTGTTCTCCTACCAAAATAATCTAATATTTTTTACTACGAAGTCAGATTTTAATTATGTGCCATGATGCATGGCACAATAAATAGGTAGTCCATTTAGCGCAACTGATGTCTTGATTAACTGTCAAATTTCTACTTGAATTTGATGTGTAATGTTGCCAACCAGGTAATTTATCAAAACAAAGGTTTTAGTTTTGATACAAAACAAAATCCTTTGTTTTTATCTGTCAAATTTTCCATATAATACTTCAAATGGTTGGCAACACTGCACATCGAATTCAAGTAGAAATTTGACAGTTAATCAATACATCAGTTGCGCTAAATGGACTACCTGTTTATTGTGCCATTCATCATGGTATATACTTTTTATTACGATATGTGATGCCCCTTCGTATTTTCTCCTATTAGGAATATATAGTTGCGGTCAAATCGTCGATAATAAATAATCGATTAGACTAAAGTCGACTTAGCGATTCCTAACTCCTTCTGTATGGCGTGCACTTGTGTTGTGTGTAGAATAAACATCTCTTCACAATATTTTGAATTAAATTATTGTTATTTTCGTAATTCACTTAAATAAAGACAATGTCTTGTTACGATGCCGAAGATGATGAAATAATTGAAGAGGTGATATATTGTCTATCTACCGTCTGAATAATAACAATAACGAAACTATTAATTATTTTTAAGATACCGGTATTTTTGTCGAAAAATCTACAAGACAACCTGTTCCTCTTTCAATATCCAACAAAAACACAAGTTTCTAATTTTGAAACTGCTGCCGTTGTCAATTGTTGTGTGAAACCCATTAACAAAGAAGTCAAAGTTGATTTTGCTCTGGATACGGAATCGTTATTCTATGATCGTTTCAAGGGAGAACAAATGGCTTTGGCAGCTGACGGTAAGACACTGGCCAAAGGCGAGAGACCCACATTCAAGCGCGGTATTATGGATAAACAGGCATTTGTGAGTTCCACATCATTGGATGATGTTAGTAAATATATTGTTGGAATATATGCCGATAAGGAAATACACCTGTCGCCGTTGAGTTCGATTTTACAACTAAGGCCATCATTTTCATATTTCGACAAGGAAGACAAACGTAACAAGGCCGAACAAAAGGCTCTCAACGAAGAAGACGATGATGAGGAGTTGCAACAAGTGACTGTGAAATTTGCAAGAGCAGGAACCAAAAAGGTAAAGGAACGTCAAGGCTATGATAGTTTCCTAAAGAAAAGTGTAGATGAACCATGGTGTGAAACCTACTGGCATTCAAGAACCTCACCAACCGCGGAACTGGAACGACAAAAACTGTTTGCAACTAATCGGCAAAGCAGCCAGTCGTTGGGGTTGGAAACACCAAAATATGTTGAAAAACTTTTACCCGCAGCTGGTCAAGACCAGGGCATTGATGCTGTCTTACCGGCACGTGTCATTAGCAAAGCCAAATTAAAATCGATGCCATTAATAGATCAACTGAAGGTTATTTTGAAAGATGCCAAAATGTTATCGTTCGATGATATCATGTCTATCCTGCAAGAGGGTGTAGACCCAAACATAACCGTTGAAAAACTTTTAAGAAATTTGCCCCAGGTGGGTATTTTAATACATGGGAATTGGGTGCCTCAGTCGGAAATTTTATATCCCACGGAAATGTTATCAAATGCTAATGGTGTGAAATCGGAACTTATGATAAGGGCGCGTGATTATGTGGTGAGTATCAACACACAACATGAATAGCATCTGTATGAAGTCACACACATACTTTCTTTATAGCTCTTCCGTTTTTCCCGTACAAAATATTTGTACAGACCGCAAGTGATTTATGCAACTCAACTGCCACCTGAAGAGGCTTCGGAGGTCCTCATGTCGGTTGCCAAAGTAAATTCGGAAAAGAAATGGGAGCTTTTGTTGGCACCCGATGAACAATTTATACAACGTTATCCGGATTTGGTGCAACGCCAAGAAATGGTATGGCGAGCAACGGAACAGACATACAATGAAATGGATCATGAGAAATCGCCGAAAAGAGCCCGAAAAAGGTCACAAAGAGATTCGAAAACATACACATCTTTAAGTACAGCAGATCATGCTATGAGTACAACGTAGTCATTTAGAAAAGAAATGTTGATTTAAATATTTTACATTATAAATATATTTGTTTATAAATATAAGCTATGCTCACCTAGAGTGTTTCATTAATATTTTGCAATATGGAAAACTGTTTGAAAACAACCTTCCCGTTTTGTTGATGTCAAAAGTTGTCATTGTTCCCAGGCGATGCAATGACTTTGTATTTATTTCTTGATCGTATTCAATAAATATTCAATAATTTCACTTTGAAGATGATTACGATTATCTTTTGTTACCACAATTGTCTTAGAATGCGGATGCTTTTTAAGCTTTTCAACCAGAGTCAGAGGTTGTCTCATCTCAAAGGGTACAGTGGCTAAGATTGTTCCACCTGCTTCTAGGCAATTGTACACAGCACTTTCAAATCGTTTACTTTTAAGTTCCATTTTACCAATTTCATCCAATACTAGTAATTGAAGTGTTTTTACTTGTCGCAGTAGAGGCAGTGCAAGATCTTCAAACTCTTTTACAAATACACCATATTTCCCCACATAGGGACCTTTGATATTGGCATCCACTCTACAGGTACATGGTGAAAAATATGTTGAAAAGCATTATTTATTTTTTTAATAGTCTTTACCTTGCTAATTTCGATGTTCTCTTTTCCGCTATTGTGGTAATATCGAATCCAATTCGTTGCCGGCTAGAATCTCGTACCTCCTCTGTGTAAAATCCATCACAAATTATTTTATGTGTTTCCAGAAGATCAAGGCATACTTTGCGTACTAATGTGGTTTTGCCAACGCCTGGAGGTCCAGTTAATAATAAAATCGAGATATTTTTGTCGGCCATGCTCGCGTTGAGCTTTGAGTATTCAATTTACGAAACATATGGGGGCCCCATATGTTTCACAAACACATTCTTTTGTTTGTAAACAATGTCTAACATTAGGTGTGTTCGTTACTAACAATATGGATATTTTCATGTGAATTTTTGTAAACTTTTTACTCGAGAAACAATGCGGTTTTTGTATTGTTTTTGAATGATTGACATGTAATGGCCTAATAACTATTCTATCTTTTTTCTCGTTATATCTCATGTGGCCTAATTCTAAAATAAAAAAAAATGATTTTTTGCTTATACAAAGTAAGACAAATATATTATATAGTGTTCTTGATGTGTACCACACTTGAAACATAATTTCATCTTCTTGCGAAATTTCCTAACACCATTTTATTTTACAACAACATTTTGAATTTCTGTATTCCCTTCGACACCTGTTTCTCCAGGTGACTCCAGTTTAGGTGACATTTTTATATCAGCAGTCGAATTTTCTTTTTTCACTTCAGCCTCTTCATCCTCAGTTTCCGATTCGTATTTCTAAAAAAAATTAAAATAACATACATACTTTGAATTAACACATTTTAAAAAGTTGCAATAAAAATTCTTTACCTTTTGAATATATTGCCTTTGTTGGGGTATAGTCAGATGCAGTACACATGTCGAATCATCAAATATACACGGTATAGGTTCCTGACAAACTACTCCGGATTTTTTAACTTCACATGCCTTAAATAATATTTGTTTCTTATCCTCCAGAATATGTTTACGACAATATCGAGTATGCAACATCGCACGATCACCACATTTAACACCACCCTCCGTAAAAGCACACTTGGTAAATGAAGCTTTAGAGGCAGCATCACCGGCACGACTGCGTTTCTCCTTGAATTTCTTGTAGAGGACAGCTTCAACGCCATGCCGTCTGTGATAGGAGTTTAATGCTTTCAACTGTTCGTACAGATGTCTTTCTCTTGGCGTCTCTTTCAATTGTTGATGTATACTGCATAAATGTGCACCCTCCCGCTGCATGGCATGCAAGTAGCGACGTCTTTTTTCCCTTAACGTATGATGTAAACGATTAATCTGATCTATGTAGAGACCTTGCAGCTTAGTAAGTTTTGCTTCAGAAATACGTATGGCTTCTTGGCGTGTATATACCCCGGCATGCTTGAGCAGATCCTCATCTTGAGAGTCGACACTTTCATTATCGGATTCATTGCATTCATAGCCGCGCGAAGTGTTGCTCATGCAAATGACTTCTTCATCAGAAGAACTATCCGACGCATAGTCCAATATTCGCTTACGTTTGCGCATTGTATTGGCAATATCACCAAGTGTATTAACTTGATCCTGACAAACTACGAAAAAGCACAATATTATATTAAACAACCACTAATTGTATTATCACCTCACTTACCAAATGGCGTAACATGTGGCGATACTACGTCAATTTCTTCATCCTGTTCACAATTTGTCTCAGTTTTTTCTGGTGTCTCCTCGACATTTACATGATGGGCCAAGCTATTGAGTAATGCTTCGTTAGTTTCCACCTGTTTCAGTTTGCCCACCGATGCATGTGTCTTCTGCAACTGAACTTGTCGATTGTGTTCAAAACAAAGTGTTGTCATATTCGGATCCTTCTTTAGGTCATGTTTCGGCAAGGCATTTGTACATTTTTTATTGTTACTGTACGTGTAGGTACATTGTCGAAAGTTTCCTTTGGGATCCCTAAGGATATGTCGCATACAGTACTCGTAGCCATCAATGCGTGGTATTGTACACTCATAAGTGGGATTTGCACAAAGCTTTGATTTGTTTTCAATTTCCTGTTGCAGTTGGTCACGCAATTCCTTGTCGCCCAATGAATTATTCGGAAGGCCACAATTTGCAACTCCACCACGGCCGCATTGACGTGGTAACATCTTCGACATCTTGGAAAAATACAAAATTTAGTACTATTTTATATATAGTAACAAGTAAATAAATATTTTGATTTTTGTCCGATTGCCCACAAGGTTTAGTATTCTCCCTTTCGATGATTGCTTTGTAGTAGGGATCTACAATAAAGAAAAGTGCGACAAATTGGTTTCTATAGAATCGATTACTTGTGTAATCGAAACATTTACAACTATCATGGCCTATAAATAAGGTCACCAAGATAGCAATCGAAAACGGAAAACAGCTGTTTTTATTTATTTATTTATTCATTCAGTAATAAGGAAGCCTTCACGGCCAATATTATATTACAAGTTCAATATATGCCTAAGAATAATTCAATATTAATAATAAATTCAAAATTTATACATTTATTATTTACATATTTATAATGAACCAAATACTTACTGATCCCCACCATAAAAAGTAAACGAAAATAATATACAAACTAAAAAACTAAGAAGGTCGTGCCAGTAATAGATAGTAATTTGACCTAACTTAGTTAAGAAAACGCATCAATTTCAGGCGGAAAACATTATTGGAGTGCGAGAAAATCCTCAAGTCATAAGGTAAGCTGTTCCAAATCCGGGCTATACGCACAACAAACGACCTAGCGTACATAGATCGAAAAACGCGTGGTATAAAAATTTGAGGGTTTCTAGTGGATCTAGAAAAAACAAAGAACGAACGCAAAAGAGTAGGCTTACCAGTCTTCACAACTTTGTGGAACAATATTAAATTGCGACATTTGACAAAGTTTTTGAACGAGCAGCCAAGAAAAATTTTTACATAACTTGATATATGATTCCTACTAGGAACACTGTAAACAAATCGCACAATAGTATTCACTACACGCCTTAGCTTAAGAGTGCAATTGCCAACAGTGCCTGAAACAACCTCTAAACCATATACAACTTGCGACAATAGAAGCGAACGAGCTAAGATAGTTTTGACACGAAGGGGCAAGAACATATTAGTCGAACGTATTCTGCGCAGAATACCCCAAACCTTTCCAGCAACGACGTCGATATGAGACTTAAATGTTAACCTATTATCTAATATAATACCAAGGCATTTATGTTTATCAACAAATTCAATTCGAGCACTACCAAGGAAGATGTTCAAATCAACCGACGAACGGTTGTTAGGGCAAAATAACATTGCCTTAGTTTTCGAAGCATTCACATTTAAAGAATTTAAAGAGGTCCAGTTCAAAAAACGTTCTAAGCTAGAGTTAATAGAACTCTCTAAAATATCTATACTAGAAATAGTACCTGAAAACAACAAGAATACATCATCCGCAAAGAGAAATGTGGCACATGAGCGAGGGCTAAATATACCAGGAAGATAATTAATATACAAGACAAATAATAGGGGCCCCAGAACTGATCCTTGTGGAACTCCAGAAAACAACTCTATGAAATTAGATTTTTCACCATTTAAAGCAACAAATTGCGATCGTCCAGTTAAATAAGAATAAATAAGTCTGCAAGCAGACCTAGAAATACCATATTCACTGTTTAGTTTGCCAACCATTGTTTTATAACAAATACAGTCAAAAGCCTTAGACATATCTAGAGAAATCATGACATTAATCTTATTAGAGTTAATATTCATGCGTATAGAATCAGTAAGATGCAGGAGCAAGGAAGATGTGTTATGTCCCTGGCGGAAAGCATATTGAGAATGAAATATCCTAGGAGTTGTGAATTCAAGCAACTGTTTCTTAATTACATGTTCAACAACCTTAGACAATGAAGGAAGGATAGAAATTGGTCGAAGATCCTCAGGCCCATGAATTATTTTTGACTTGGGTATAGGTACTACACGTGCTGTTTTCCAAAGTTTGGGGAAGGTAGATGACATTAAAATATAGTTAACCAAATCAAGTATAAACAATCCAACCAATGGAAAAATTAGCTTAATGAAATTAATAGGAATTCCATCAATCCCGACAGACTTAGATTTGACCTTTAAAAGAGCCTCTAACAATTCGGATTCATCAATTGAACGAAAAGAATGGGAACCGTCTGTATTAATAATTTCATCGAAATCAAAATGTTCATAACTCCTATAGTTAGGACTGACAAAAGATTCATTAATGACATTTACATCTTCAGAGATAGAAATATTTGCACTATTTGTACAACCAGATGCTTTAAGAACCCTCCACAAACCAGTGGAATCTAACCCAGCAAATAGTTTTGCGAAATGCATCTTTCTCTCTTTGGGTATCACACTTTTCGCCTTGTTACGAAGCCTGCAAGAATTCCAATTCTCAGAAGTTTGGTCAGATAGATACACAGAATATGCCAGGTCCCTGAGTGATCTATAAAAAGCAACTCTCCTAGATGTCATCCAAGGGTCAATGGTATAAGAAGTTCTTCTTCTAACCAGTGGAACGAAATTAAAAAGGTTTTTAAAAAGGCAATCAATAATAGAGCTCTTAGTATCAACATCAGTAGCTTCAAAAAAGGATTGACGATCAAATTCACCTATAAATTCATTAATCCCAACCCAATCAATATTAAAGAAATCGTAATACTCAACAAACTCAGGCAGACGATGGAAATTAAACTTCAAACTAGTGAAAATCATAACATGGTCAGATATAGGAGGACATTGGACCTGATCAATTATAGAAAGCAAATTAATATCACTAACAAGCCAAAAGTCGATTAAGGAAGTAGAACGCGAGGCTAAATCAAAATGTGTAGGCCGACAGTTTTTTCTCAAGTCTAATGTCAAAAATTTCGACTTTGTTTACGTTTTCATAATGGAAGTCAATTCACAATAATGCATTTTGACAGCAAACTTGAGAGGTATCGATAATCAGCTGGTCTCCCTTGGTGACCTTATTTATAGGCTATGACAACTATCTTGTTTGAAACTAATTACCAAGATCTATTAATAAGATCACAAATATAGCAATCGAAATCGGAAAACAGCTGTTTTTTCTCAAGTCTAATGACAAAAATTTCGACTTTGGAAGTCAATTCACAATAATGCATTTTGACAGCAAACTTGAGAGGTATCGATAATCAGCTGGTCTCCCTTGGTGACCTTATTTATAGGCCATGCTAATTACTTGGTCTGTTCCCGTACTGGATGAATCTACTATATTTTACTATTTTTTTCGATATCATAAAGGAAAAAAGTGTTATCGTAGGAAAAAATTGTACATTCTTGTAGTACGGGAACAGACCAACTGTACATATATCATTAATTTTTATCTGTTTGCTTATTTTTTATTAAACGAAATATAAAAACAAAAAGTAGTTTGCCAGAAATCCAATGTATCGTGAAAAAATAATAGGTTCGTTCGTTTACTCAATAATTTGTACGAATTTGTACAAATTATTACAAAATGTTGTTCGTTTACCCAAAAATCCAGTAAAAGAGAGTGAATTGAGAGAGCAGATTTGACAGTTGTGTTACTGAGTATTTGCAAATTCTTACAAGGAAAATTTACTCAGTAAGAATTTTCTTGTACCATCAGCTGATATTTAATCAGCTGTTTTGTTATGTTTTGTAAACAAACAAAAAATTGTTCTCAAGAAAATTGATTGTTTTGTATCATTAAATACCAAAATGGATGAAGAAAACGCAAGTATTTAAAAATGAGAGTAATAAGAGTAATTGGCGAACGATTTTTAAGGTTCCAAATCGAAACAAAAAAGTGTGCATCCCTAACATGTCTGGAACACCATCGGTTATGTCCACCCCCATATCAATTGCAGATACAGAAATAACAGGTCACAACCCTTTTAAATGTTTATGGGGAACAAACAACATCAATTTTCCGCTTGTTATCCATTTTTCTAATAAAAATGCTGTCTTATAGTTTGCGCCAATTTGTTTGTTGTTTTAATCAGCTGTGTCGAAACAATCTTTTTACTGGATGTTGTTCGTTTACTTTTTGCAGTTTTCTCTCTTGAAAAGGAAAAATTCGTATTTACTCTCTGCAAATTCTTAAGGTGGGATCACATGATTGTCGCAATGCGCCAATTTAAACCAATTTTTATTGTCCAAAGTTTTACTACAATAAATAAATTGTCACAATCAAATTCTCTGCGGTCACATGATTGTCCAACTTTTCATAAATTTGATTGCCGCATATTGTCTCAAAACCATCAAGTGACAATTATTGTCCAACTTCAGTCACACGATTGTTCTACTACACGGCAAATATCAGAAGCAGCTGCTATGTGTCAAAGTTTGTTTATTAAAAATGTTAAAGCATTTAAAAATTTGTTTTATTAAGATGTGTTCTTTAAAAAAAAAGAAAATTGCAGCAGCTATAATTATGGTGTATGCATTTGACGATGAGAAAAATGAAAGGAAAGAAAAGAAAAAAAAAGTAAATAGAAGTACGTGGGTCAGAGAGTGGCTCACAAAAAGAAGCACTGATGGTGCATATGACAAAACATTAATGGAATTCCGGGAAATCGAAAACCAAAAGTTTTTGTTTAAAAATTTTATCCGGATGGATGACGAAACGTTTATCGAATTGTTGCAACTAGTGTCACCATATATTAAAAAACAAGACACAAACATGCGAAAGGCTATTCCCGAACAAATACGCTTAGCTGTGACACTTCGATTTCTTGCATCTGGTGACAGTTATAAAAGTCTTTCGGTCTTCTTCCGTGTTGCCCCAAATACCATATCACTTTTCGTACCAATTGTTTGTGATGCTATTTATAAAGCGTTAAAAGGTGCATACATAAAGGTATGAAAAATCTAAATACACACATATTTATGCTTTTTAATTGACTTATTATTTCTTTTGATATGTATGTATATACCATCCACGCAGGAAGAATGGAATGTCGTTGCTTTCAAATTTAACAAACTATGGAACTTCCCGAACTGCATAGGGGCGGTTGACGGCAAACATGTGCAAATTATAGCACCACCTAATTCAGGAAGCACCTTCTATAACTATAAAGGTACACATAGTATAGTGCTAATGGCAGTTGTTGATGCCGAATACAACTTTTTATACGTTGATGTTGGCTGTAATGGTCGTGTGTCGGATGGTGGAGTCTTTGGAGACTGTACTTTTCAACGTGCTTTAAACAATAATGAGCTAAATTTGCCACTTCCAAAACCATTGCCAGGTCGTCAAGCAAATGTTCCATTTGTTTTGGTTGCGGATGATGCTTTCCGCATGCAGAAACATTTGCTGAAGCCATATCCTGGTAAAAGTTTATCTGCAGGGCAGAGAATATTTAACTACAGGCTATCGAGAGCACGACGTGTTGTAGAAAATGCATTTGGCATAATGGTCAAGCGATTTCAAATTTTTTCACGCCCTTCCAAGCTTAATGCAGAGAAAACAACCTCTACAACTCTAGCTTGCTGTGCATTACACAATTTTTTGTTAAAAAAAAATTTAAATTATACAACGTCGTTGCTTGTTGATCGCTACGATGAGGACGGTGCTTTAATTCCTGGTACATGGCGAAATGACTTCCCACTAGATGCTGTGAGTGGAACAGAAAATGTTCCAAGTTCTTATATAACAAGTGAAGCAAAGGCTGTTCGGGATGAAATGGAAAAGTATTTCATGTCTCCTATTGGAGAATTGAGCTGGCAATATAAAAATATATAAATAATTTTATATATCAAATAAAATTTAAACTTTAATTTAAAATCAGAAAATTTACTAGTTTTATTTAATTCATTTTTAGTATCTAAAAAATACGGACTAGGAAGGTACTTCAATATTGCAAACAAAATAACAAAACAAAAACTTACATATACATACTATAAAAATTCAATTTAAAAAATGAAATATAACGCAAAAAATTTATCAAGGCTTAATCATCTTCTTCAGCTTCCAAAGCTGCATCCATTACGACTTTGACAAGCTGGAAATGCAGTTTGTTCGCAGCCTTCTTGTTTTTCTTGGCAATTTCTCGCATTTGTGATGCCAAATACATCCCAATCGCGTGCCAATTATCTTCCTCCGCATCTAAACACTTAACTGCACGCTGCAAAATGTCACTTTTGTCTACCTTTACAATCTCAGCAGCGGCATGTTGTGAAGTACTTCCAGACACTGTACTTGACATTTTTGACACAGAGTGGTCGTTGTAAAATTGCATTGCAGACCAATGCGGCCAATGTGGTATGGTATTTTCGGCTCCCTGACCAGATTTTGATTTTAGTTTTTTTTTTACATTTTGAAAGGCCGTTTTAATGTTGCACCATTTGGCCTTGCAGTCTTCCACCGTGTGCCCTGTACACATTTTTTCAATTTCCCGCCATGCCTGCTCCCGTTTATTCCTATCTTTGTACTCGGTGGATGAATACTGCCAAACACATGGATGCTGTTCCACAGCTTGTATCAGCTCCTGTATTGCAGTGTAGGTCCAGGAACAAATTACACTTGGTTTTTTTCTTTTTTTCGGCACAGGTGTTTCTGGTTGCTGATCGGGGGAAAAGAACTCAAGCTCAGCTGAATTTTCGTATACAATGCAATCACCGAATTCCATATTAAAGCTGCAAATACATAATATGAACATAATTATAGCAAATACAACAATTTAAATTAACTTTACTTTACTTACGACAAAGAAATGTTGACGGTACAAACACAAGAAAAAATATTATTTAAAAAAAATCAGGTTATTGACGCGTATTGTCTTCTTTGATTGACGCACTAGAAAACAATAAATATTGACGCATTTTTCAACTTTAAATTTGCGCAAGGTTGTCTATTAACAGTTCACACGATTGTCGTACCAGAGTTGTATTTGATTGCCGCAAATCAGCACAATTTATTTTTGATTGTCGCATTGGACAATAAATTGTGCAATCACACGATTGGCATATAAAATGCACCAATAATTGGCGCATTGCGGCAATCATGTGATCCCGCCTTTACTGAGTAAATATTACTGGGAAAGTAAACGAACGAACCTAATATAATGAGTGTATGATATCGATCAGTCCACCAATGGTGGCACTCCATTCAATGTGAATGTCTAATTGCAGATAAGAAAAAGAAGAAGAATAAAAACATTTTCTAAACCATCATCTGCGTTTGTTGTCGTCTCCTGTGATAAAATAATTAATTTGAAATATTTTGCGATGTCTCTGGTTGCCTATGATTATAGTAGTGGCGAAGAATCCGACTCCGATGAACAAAATGAAGAGCCGATAAAATCCACAATTCCTGCGAAAGAAACAACCACCTCACAGAAACACCCAAATCAAACAGCTAATGGAACTGTTCCAAAGTTGGTAACAAATGGCCACATTAGTGACGATGATGATGATTATTTGGATCAAACGGAAGATCAAATGAAATCATCCACATTTTCACTATCCCTTCCACGTCCAAAACAAGAATCATCAATCCAAGAACTTGTAGGAAGCTTGACCACATTTTCGGTATTGCCAACTCCGAAGGTGTTAAGCGACGCCAAGGAAATTATCGAAGAAGAAGATGATGAATTTTTGCACAAGAAAGACAATTTTGTAAGTTCAGATGTTAAACCTCCACCCAGCAAAGGACCTGTAAAAATCTCAATACCTTCACTGAAAGATTTCGACGATGTCAATACAGAAATGAAAGAAAAAGCCAAAACTGTGGGCAACAACGAAGGCAGAAATAAACCTAAAGGTTGTGGTCTTTTGAGTATTCTACCGCAGGCCAAATCTGAGAGAAAGTTTTCAAAGGAGAACAAAGTTGTTACAAATGAAACTAAACCCACTGCATCGAAACCACATCCCACATCAGCATTTATTCCCGATACTGTGAAATACCGCCGCCCAGCTCATAATACCGAAGGTATTGATACGGACAATACAGTAAAGAAAACTAATCCTCAATCTAAAACGAAAACAAATATTGTAAGAGAAGAAGAGGAAGATGATGATAAGGCCGCAACAAGTGGCAATGATTTCTTCTCCCTTCAATCCGATGATGATGATGTTAAACTTCCTGATGTCAGTGCCAATGAAATATCAATGTTGGTCGCAAAGAAGGCAGCCAAAATGGCAGAGGTTACAAATAAATATCTCAAGGAATGTGAAAACAAATCCGCCAAGGAACAAGAAGAGCTAAACAGAAATCAGCAAGAATTAGAGGCGGCTAGAAAACGTTATCAGGAAAGTCAACTGGATTCGGAGGCCGCCCAAGCTCTTGTTGGTAGCAGTGCAAAGAGGAGGAAAAATGAACCGATAAATATTGTGGATTTAAATAGTGATCAGATTTTGCCAAACAAGGATGAATGGATGCGCACAGCATTGGCTTCATCGACAACATATCAACCGACTGGAGTTTTAGTCGATGAAGAGCCAGTTGCCGGTACTCGTCGTAAACATCAAATAACGTATCTAGCCCACAAAGCCAAGGCCAACGAAGCAGAGTTGCAGGCTATGTGGGCAGCAAATCGTCAAAACAGAAGGGCGACACAAAGCAAATATGGTTTTTAATTTTGTAACAGTCATTAGAAGATCCGCAATGTATAATAATAGAATAGATTTAAATAAAGATTTTTATTCTGGAAAAATACGATAGGCTACAATTTACTTAAAAATAATGATTTATACAACAATATGTTATAATTTTGAAAAAAAGAAGAGAGATATGAAACGTTAAATTGTACTTGTACGACGTTTCCTATATTTTACAAACTAAATAAGCGCTCAGTACATTCATCGTTGATTTCCTTCTGATCTTGACGTCACCAGGATTCAATTTTATGCAATCTTCCGAAAACATAAACCACCGAAGCTGACAACAATATCCATATGGGTATCATTGTAACAAATATGGAAATTTCCAGTTCTGGATATTCCAACGTCAAGCATATCATTAGCTGGGATGCAATTTTCAGTAGCACTCCTCCAATGTACCATTGGTAATTAACCAATAGCTCCTTTAAACGTTTGAGATTTCTCCATTTTCTAACGATTTTTATAATGACATATATGATAAGAATTCCATCGAATACCCATAGCGGTATGAAGACCAGGAACCAATTCCAATGGGTACGGGGATCAAGTCGCAGGCATACAAGAATTAGGAAGACCAAGACAATGAACCATGTAAAAAGAGCTCGGTGAGCTAGAGTCATATCGTGTCCTTGGAATCACTTGTAAAGAAAACTTGTTAGCGACACTTGGTTTAGTCTCCCCGCCCGGTCAAGATGTGATGGACCACAAATCCACATCTATGGTACTACTGTTTACCTTACGAGTAAATAGTTCAATGAACTATTCTCTAAAATGAGCTGGAACTAGGACCAGGGGATACCATTTTATGTTGGATAGCGTGCTGAGTAATTATTTTACATTTAATACTGCATTCATATAAAATCAAAAAGTTATTTGATTTGATATTTTTATTCTCAAGAGTCAAGAGACATCTTTCAATGTAATATTTGTATTTTGTGTACATGCATATATATTTTTAAATAATATATGTATATATATATACATATTTTGAAATCCGAAAGTATTTTACCGAATTACTAGAATTTGTTAGTTTTTACTACGATAACAATTTTTTCTAAATATCTATTGTTAGTTTTTATTACAACTAGAACTAAAAATAGTTTTTTTTGTATTATGATGAAATTATGATAGAGTCGAGTACGCTTATAACAAACACCGGTTATAACGAACTTTCTTTATAGCGAACACATTTGCTTTGTACTTGGTACTATATAAATAGTAAAGGCCATGGTACAATGAATAGGTAGTCCATTTAGCGCAGCTGATGTCTCGATTAACTGTCAAAATGGATAATTTCTACTTGAATTCGATGCGTAATGTTGCCAATCATTTGAAATATTATAAGGAACATTTTGACAGATGATCGAGACAAAAACAAAAGCTTTTGTTTTGATACATCACCTTATTATTGCATCATAGTATCAACATACTAAATGATATGGCCCAGTCAAATCATCATTTTACATAACGATTATCTAAAACATATGAGCCACCCTTAAGGGCTAAACAGAACATTCGCGTTGAGCGTTTTTTTGTTATCGCGTTAACGCACGCAAAAAGTTGAAATATATTTAACTCCGAAGAGCAGCGCACATCAACTTCGAGCGTTTGTGTTATCGCTTCCTTGTGGTTGTTCTATTTTCGATAACACATAACGCAACGGATAACTCAACGCGAGCATTCTGCTTAGCCCTTTAATAACAAAAGCGCCGCTTTGACTGACGCCATTTAAAGGGCTAAGCATAATGTTCGCTTTGAGCCATCCCTTGCATTACGATTGTCGACTTTTACCGACTAAAAATTTATTTTTTTTTATTTTATATGAACTGTTGTCATCAGACGAAATAAAGTTTATAGTAAGTATATGCTTTTTGACAATGAACCAAGTATTAATGACGAAAATCGAAAGTCAATCTTGAAAAGTCGACTTTGCGATTTCCTCAATGATCACACCTTCGATTAGTAGACTTTTTAATACAGAAAGTCGATTAATCGATTAGTCGAAAGTCGATTTACTTATCCCTAGAAAAAACAAAAAACCATTAGAAATTAACAAATTTTACGGTTTAACACTAGAGTTTGGCAATCTAGTTCACGTAGCGGATCGATCATTCTCGTTTCTTTTTTAAAAAGGAACTAGTTCCTTAACGTAGTTCCTTTGAACTATGTAATTACTTCATAATTAAGAGTCGAACCACGAATGAGAGAGGGAACAACGCTCGTCTGTACATGGCATTAGACTTTTCAATACAAAAAGTCGATTAATCGAAAGTCGATTTACTTATCCCTAATCATAATTTGCCTAAACATTTAGTCTCTATCCCACCTCATTAGTAAACTTTCGGTTATACCATTTTCCATTATGAGTTCATCTTTATCGGCCATTTTGTCTTCTCCTCCCATTCGTTAGCAGGTGGAACGTTTTTCAATTTTTTCAGTCGTCGTTTTTATTTTAGCTCCGTTCCAAAACCTAAAAGAATCTACTAATTTTACAAGTTTTGCAACTTTTTACTCGAAAACCGTTCCTGAACCCATAAAACTGGTAAAGCATTGAATCAAATTTAAGAGAGCACAAAACAAAATGGCTTTCTCTTTCTAAACCTTTTTCTCGAAAAATTTGTCCGAATAAAAATGGTAAACAGGAATGCCTACTTCTGATTGGCTGTTATGTTGATTTTGAAGTATTGCCATCTAACTTTGGCATATTTACTAGATTTGCGTTCCCGAACTTTTCAAATTATTTTGTACTCTGAGACTTGAAATGTTTCCCTTTTACTAGCTTTACTATTAAACAAGTGAAAAAGCGTTAAGTTCGGCCGGGCCGAACTTTGGATACCCTCCACCACAGGTATACTGACAGGTATTTGAAATGAAAAAGTGGACCGATATTTATAATTTTAAATAGAGATATTTGGTACCCAATATGAACCCACTGTACCAAATTTCAGCGAATTCGGTTGAAAATCGCGCTTAAGAACCTCAAAATACCGAAAATTTGGGGTGCCCTTATATGGGGGCTACCAGAAAAAGTGGGCCGATATTTATAATTTTTAGTAGAGATATTTGGTACGCAATATGAACCCAATGTACAAAATTGCAGCGAATTCGGTTGAAAAGCGCGCTCAAGAA
Source organism: Musca vetustissima (assembly GCF_032173495.1). Taxonomy (NCBI): domain Eukaryota; kingdom Metazoa; phylum Arthropoda; class Insecta; order Diptera; family Muscidae; genus Musca; species Musca vetustissima. The sequence continues at coordinate 49,869 of NW_026880658.1, read as the reverse complement.
CCCCAAAATACCGAAATTGGGGGGTACCCTTATATGGGGGATATCCGAAAAAATTGACCTATATTTAAATTTTTTTGTGGAGAGATTTGGTACCTGCTAAGAACTCAAAATACTAAATTACAGTCAATTCGGTGAAAAATACGATAAAAACCCAAAAAATACTGATCCGCTACGTGGGGCTACAAGAAAAAGTGGACCTATATTTTTATTTTTTGTGGATACATTTACTACAAATTCGCTTGAAAAACGCGCTCAAGAACCCCAAAATACCGAAAATTGGGGGGTACCCTTATATGGGAGCTATGCCTAAACGTGGACCGATATATCCCATCTTCGAACTTGACCTGCCTGCAGACAAAAGACAACCCTATGCAAAATTTCAGCACCCTATCTCAATTCCTTCAGAAGATAGCGTGATTACAACAGACGGACGGACATGGCTAGATCGTCTTAGAATTTTACCCTGATCAAGAATATATATACTTTATAGGGTCGGAAATGAATATTTCGATGAGTTACAAACGGAATGACAAAATTAATATACCCTCCATACTGTGGTGGAGGGTATAAAAAGTACTGGAACAGACCATTTGTTGGCGAAGGTTTGCGTACGACGTCGCTTGAGTATTGGCAGAACGACGATTAACAAGCGAATTTTATGAAGGCTGGAGTCTTGGAGGCTTCCCACTGTTCTTTTGAATCTCTCTCTCTCTCTTTTATTATTTTTTTTTTCGTTTTTCCATATATAGTTCCTTTGCTCCATATAGTTCCTTTGATCCATATAGTACCTTTGCTCCATATAATTCCTTTAGTTCATACAATTTCTTTGCTCCATATAGTTCCGACTCCTACATAGTTCTTTTGAATCTCTCTCTTTCATCATTCTTTTTTTCGTTTTTCCATATATAGTTCCTTTGCTCCATATAGTTCCTTTGCTCTTTATAGTTCCTATGCTCCAAATAGTTCCTTTGCTCCATATAGTTCCTTTGCTTCAAATAGTTCAAAAAAGGAACTGGATCAGAGAAAGGAATTATATTAATTAAAGAACTGGAACTAGTTCCGTTCGTTCCTTTCTCGGAATAGTTCCAATGAACTAGTTCGTTCCGGAACTACCCAACTCTATTTAACACACGAAAAGAAAGTGCGTGAAAGTGAAGTGTACACAAATTGTACTGTTTTCGCAAAGAGTCCTAGAGCAAAATTCCTAGGGAATCAAAGTATCAGTTTTGTTTGACTAAATATTTTCTGGTCGATTCGCCAATTTGGCAAAACAGAAAGTATTCAAAAGAGCATTAATTGCCAAAAGAAAAAAAGACATACCAACCAACAACAGTCTTCTCCAGTCACATAAAAGAAAATTTTGGATTTTCGTATTCGGTAAGAATTACAAGAACATTGTAGAAAACCCGAAACAAAATTTGTTTTATCTAATAAAAAAGTGTATATGATATATTGTAGTTTCTATTTAAATAGTTGCCAATTGCTACAAATTAAGAAAAAAGGTGTTTCCTTGCATCGCCAACACCGACGAAAATTGATTTTGTTGCGGACGACAAATCAGCTGGTGCTTGCCGAATTTCTTACCCCTGTTTTTGCGAGTCCTGCGTCCCTCTGGGTCTCTAATAGAGTTAACATTTTTTTCAAGGTTCACGGAAGCGCGTGTGCAACCTTCAACCTAATTCTTTGGTGGTATGAAGCAAAAAAGAAAAATCAATTATGACTTCGTCATAGTTTCCCTACCTGCCCCACGACAGAAAAAAATGCTGATGATAATGATGTCATTTCTTGTGGTTGAAAACGTTGACAATTAACCATGATATGGTTTTAAATTTGGTGTTTGCTTTTATATTTCACACAGCTTCATTGCCAAAAAAATTGTCAACTAGTTTTTGTTGTTGTTGTTGTTGGCAATAAGTTTCCATCAGAAGAAGATTTTGATTTGTTGAAGAATTTAAGGAAATAAATTTATTCTTTGAAAATTTATTTTGGAAATTCAAAATGAAATCTGTTGATTCAACTGGAATCTTCAAACACTATTTTATGTTTTGCTAGTAATAGATTAGATCCAAATATTTTTTTCAAGTAGTTGAAACTACATGTGTACATAGTCGTCTTGTTTCAGAACTTGCAAAAATTTACTGTTTATGGAATTCTTTTTTATTTATTTTTGTAATAAATTTGAAAGGATTTGCCAACTTTTTTTGTAAGGTTGAAGACTGTCGTATTTAAACTTCTCAGCATCGACGTAGTTTAATTAATCGAGGTCACTTCCAATAAATCCTGGCATTTTACCAAATATTTAGTTGTAAGAATTAGAATACTTGAAAATTTACTTATAATATATATATATATATATAGTACCAATTTGGGCTTTAATACAAAAATCAAAATAAAATTGTTGGGAGTAATTGTAGACAAGAAATTTAATTCGGAAAGACCACCTACAGCAAAGGGCTCTTAATGGGGTTTCAATACTCAGATTATACACTGGATCTATAAGAGCGTTATTAGACCAATTGTAGCATATGCGCCAGCAATGAATAAAATATGTAACGTAAAAGCGTTGCAGAAGTTCAGAGATCGTGTTGCCTAGGTAAAAAATATGAAGCGGCGGTTTCAACTGAGTCAACATTCAATATCTTTGATTCAGACCGCATACCCGAAACGAGATTTGTGACACGGTGCGAAACTATAATAACAGATAGAGAACAATGGAATAGTGGAACACTAGTTCAGATGTCGACTGGTAACTGTTGCTGCACAGATGGCTCCCGACTAGGAGGAAAAACTGGACTGGGACTTTTTTATCGGTACCGAAATTTCTTCTCGTCTTACAGATCACAGCGCGATCCTACAGGCAGAGGTTCAAGCTCGAACAGAGTGTCTTGACTAGTTATGTTCAAAGCAAGGACAAAATACAATAAATATTATTACGGATAGCAAACAAGCTTTAAAGGCAATATTTTTTATTTATATAGTGGAACTTTAAAAAGTCTTCTACGCATAGATCTTTTAAATGTCTTCTGAAGGTCTGTGGTATAGAGAAATCCAAAGGAAACTGCGATGTGTTTGTAGTAGTAAGTTTTTTTTTTCATAGTTTTGCAAAGGCGTAATCTTATATATTAAAAGCATAAATGCTATTCAGTCAGATCTGAATACAGATCCAGGCAATAAATAATACCGTATGATTTTTGTAATACTCGGAGAACTTCCACAGATTTGTATTTCACCCACTCTACAACGGTCTCTGAAGTATTTTTGTAACGTACGCCTTGATTTAAACCATAGTGTTTTTTACCAACGGAAATTCATTGTTCCTATCTGTCTATTTTTGGGAATATACCGCAAATTTCAAATTTTTGTAGATTTATTCAAAATTTCTTTCTAAATAAAATGCCTTTTTGCTTTTGGCAAATGTGATCGAGATAAAATACAAAAATTTTCTTGGTGTCTTCTAAACGGCAACAAAAAAGGTTAAATAGTTTAAATTCTATACAATTTGCTGTGTATTATAACCACACAACAAGCATACATAAAATTTTGTAGTGGGCACATACAGCACAGTTTTTTGGTATTGTTTAGAAAACGCCTCTCTTGCGTCGATGAATAATCTTAAAAAATGCTAATGTAAACAAATATTCGTTTTTATTTTATGTGTACTTTTAGATTTTGCATCCAGACACACACTCAAACACATAAACCTACGTGTCAGCGGCAGCTGAAGAAGAACAATTGTGCGGAAGGCAGTACTACCGAAAAAGAAAAAAAATATAAAAATTGAAAGCAGAGCAAAATAAACAATTAAAGATATTCAACGCCCTACTAGCAGGACTATTGGACGCCGAAACTAAAATTCGTATTGAATAATTGCTTAAGTATGCAAAAAACGATTGGAAATATAACGAAAATGATACCATAGACTGGAGAAACAGCTAAAAAGAGAGAGCGAGAGAGAGTGGAGCGCCAGAGAATACAACAGAGGAAGGAATACAGTTGGAGCGTTTCCAGAGGATTCAGGCAAATCAAGTGTTGTTACAGTTCTTTCCCATTTAAGTGCACAAACGATTTCAAAACAAACCAAAACCAAAGAATATTGAACATCTTTCTCAATAGAATAAAATTATCTTATCTTTTATTGAATAAACTCGAGGGCTTTTTATTCAATAATCCAAAAAGGAAATCCCCACTCCCCCGTAAAAAACAGAGAAGAAAGCACACAGACCGAACAAAAAACGAGCAGCAGAGAACGTTAACCAAAAAAGATTTTAGAATGGTCAATACGCAAGAGCGCAGCAACAAGAGTGCAAATGTTAATGAAATTGAACAGTTGAAGAAGGGTTCGTCGAATTCCAGCAGCAGTGTAGGTTCCTCGTCGTCCTCCTCCTCCTCGTCCACATCGTCTTCATCCATATCGACATCATCCAGTTCATCATTGTCCAATGTTGGATCTGCATCATTGTCACAGCCATCGTCACCAGCTATCTCTGCTGCGCCTGTAAAATCATCGGCTTACACAAATTCAAATACCTCAGCCAATTTTGTTGCTAAGAATGCATCAGCACATGCTGCTGCCGCTACAGCTACAGCAGCACAATCCCATCACAAATTGATACCCATACAGAGTGTGCTAAATACAAATTCAGTTGCCGATCAATCACAACAGCAGCAAACGCAACAGCCACCACAACAACAACATTTGCACCATAACAATCATAATACCACCTATCATAACTCGGCCTATAATCACCATTCATCATCCAACAATTTACAGTTTCCCCAAAGTGGTGGTGGCGGCAGCAGTGGTACTGCCACTCATCTCAATGTTCCCAACACAACCTTGCAAAATTTCTTGTCTGGTGCGGCAACACATGCCCAATTGCCAACCGAACTACCACACGAGGATGAAGAACGTTTGGGTAATCTTTTCAAACAACTCGATCGTGATGGTAACGGTCGCATCGATATACATGATCTGTCGGAGGCATTACGAGAATTTGGTCTGTCAAGTGTATATGCTGAGGTAAGTTGAGAAGATCTGTTGCACGTATGTACATATATATTATATGCACCTGCTTTGTTTTTATTTTGCCTCTTGATATGTTTTGTAGGAATATTTATTTCACAATGACATTGTAGTCTATATGAATTAAAAGGCATATTTTTGGTAACATTGTAGGGTGTTTCAAAATCAAATACTGAACTGTTATGTTGGTCGTAAGAATGTTAAAAGTACAAAAATAAACGATTTATTTGAAATATGTTTTATCTTTTGAATTCAAATAATAAGATTCAATGGAAGGATTTCCATTTTCATTAGCAGGCATATTTATATATATATATATATATATAATTCGATATAAGATCATTAGCAGCGATCAGGAACGATCTCACATTTGTATTGAATACCACAAACATTTTTATCAGAGAATTTTTTCAGAAGGAGGGGGTATCATATGTCTTCTCACATAAGGCCTGAAGGAGGTATTATATGAGAAGACTTTGTCATAATCCCAATAAGAGTGATATGCCGTACAAAATCTCATAGAATACCAAATGAAGAAATTGTCATAGAACACCAGAATAATCACCGATTTCATAAATGTAGTCTTTCAAAGGAATCAGTGTCATTTTTACAAGATTTATTTCTTTTGAATTTATTTTAATTTCGGATTTTTGTTTTTTCTTTTATTTTTAATTTAGAAATTCTTGGAACACTCTGATAAAACACAAAGTGGCGATGTGGGTCTTGCTGAATTTGTACATTATGTTCGAGAACATGAGAAAAATTTACGTTTGCAATTTTCACACTTGGACAAAAATCGAGATGGTATGTAGAGGGAGTGTGAGCTTCTAATTAAAAAAAAATATCAAATCTAATTGATATTTTTGTTGTTTGCAGGCAAAGTCGATTTGGAGGAGTTGATATCGGCATTTATGGACTTAGGAATCGAAGTAGACATGGAAGAAGCCAAACATTTACTTTCCAGGTTGGCCTACCACACATTTCTCTCAAAATACAATTTTTAAGCGAATAAATTATTTGTCTTTTTTGTTCATAGAATGGATCAGGATGGTAGCTTAAATATTAGCTATAATGAATGGAGAGATTTTTTATTGTTGGCACCCTCTTCCGATATACACGATTTAATTAAATTTTGGCGGCATTCTACTGTAAGTAATGAATGATGAAGCTTTTTCGTTTGTTTTTCTTTTTTATAACTTTGCTATATTTTTCGATTGGTCTTAGACTTGAAATTTCATTAGTATGTTTGTTTAAATGAAATCTTTTTATCTGTGTATTATACACAAATTCAACAAGTATATTCTTTTACTATTTTTCATATCGTTGTTTTTTTATTCCTTAATAATACTCTATATATCCATTTAATTAAAACAAAAAACCAAGTATTTTGCTAAAAACTACTTATGATTAAGTCAGGAAAGTTTTTTAAAGGTATATTAATTAGATTTTCTTATTTAATTTATATAAACTCAAATCACAATTTAGTCCAAGTGTTAAATCATTATTAGTTAGATGGCTTTTCATAGATAATTGACTTGAACCAATAAATGTCATTGACGTGACACTCTCCCTTCCATTACTTTTTCATATTAATAGTAATAAAAAAATAGTAATAATAGTTCTGTCTCATCTATAAAGTCGTTACAAATAACTGCAGCCCGACAACCCACATACATACATGTTTCTTTTGTTTATTATTATTGCATTTTTATGGTTTAGTGAACTTTCGTTTCCTTTCCCCCTATACATTTACTAGCACTTGAATATATATTTTTTGTATTGGAAGAAATGCAATCAAATTTATAGTTTTTTACATTGTAGACATGCATTTGTATGGTTTTTAATAAAGTCGTCCAATATATCGATGTTACATATTTTTCATTTATTTGAATGGTTATTGTTCTTTCATCACAATTTAATTCATTCTAGTAGAGACCTAAAAAAAATAATACTTTTGTGGATTTTATAACTCAAATTATAAAATCTACTACGAAGCATATAATTATGTGTGCTAAAAGGTAAACAATGACCCCTGGTCATTTGGTCTTCTCATAGGAGATATTCTTTAATAGGAACACTGAACAACTTATCATATGAGAGACTAAAGTCGCAATTTGCAATCTTTTAAGATTTTTTTTGACTTTTTCCGATTTTTGTTATGTTGGTTTTTTCCCTTTTATTTGTAAATTTAAACTAATTAAGATTCATTTACGTCGTTTTTTGAGTTCCAAGGATATCTGTTATATTTTCGAAACAGTTTTATTGACAAATTTACTTTTACGTGTCGGGAAAGTAAGGGGGCAACTTTTTGTGCAACTTTTTTAAAATTCCCAGCGGTAACACTGTATGGGACCAGAAGAATTCACCGAATACCAATATAAGGTCCCGTTGAAAATCAAAAGAAAGATTTCCATAAAAGACTAAAAGAAGATAAGGTTTCTTTTATAATCGAAGATCAGAAAATTTTTCTTTTCATAGAATACCCGAAGGTGTGATGGGTGTTATTGTCAGAGATGTCTTTTGTTGTTATTATCATAGAAGGACTGAATGTCTGTAGGAGGTCTTCTTCTCGTTATAGGAAACACGAAGAACATCTTCTAACATAGGAAACTTGAAGAACTTCACATGGAAGACGAGAAGACTGCATTTTTCTCTTAGTAGTCCAAAATAAGGTATTCATCTCATAGGTTTGAAGAACATCTTCTCTTAGAAGACCAGACAATATTTTTTCATAGAGTAGATTTTTATCCGATAGTCAGGGTGGCCCAAAAAGGACTGAAGGATTAAAAATAAATGTAATATTTTTGATCTTGGGGGAGCAGTTTCTGTGCCATTTGAATTTTATACCGAAAAATGTTAAGATTCCGCTTCAAATTTCTTTGCAGGGATGTTCTGGAGATTCTCAATTGAGTACAACGACGACGAGTCGAGACAAATAGATCTTCGTTTATACTCTGTCGTACAGCCTCCACAACTGTTTCATTGCGCACAGATCAACCTCTTCCTGGAAGATCTGACACTCTTCCGTGTTCCTCAAAACGGGAGACTAAGTTCCTAATCATGTTGTGACTGGTTGCTGTTCGGTCATTAAAATGACAACGATAATTTCGTTGAGTTGTAATAATTGACCTTCCAGCTCATTATATGTAGCCATGATTTATCTCCAAAAACCAGTAAATAACCTGCAATAGAAGATCTAAAGAAAGTTTCCCTTTCATAAAGCTCCTGAAGAAAATCTCATAAAATATCACGACAAAAACTAAACCTAAGACAAGCATTTCAGGACATATGATTTGGCATATATTAGATTTTAAATACGTCGATTTTTAGACAATGGACTAACATTGGTTAGTCCATTGCGTTCGTCCTGAAAAAATTGGAAAAAGAGGAGTAAAAAGGAAGAGATTTCAACCATGACAATTTGTTGACAAAATTCTAAATGATGATCGTACCTACCAAACAGTCTACATTAGACATATACGGAATAGATTTTCGATCGTTTCCTTCTTATCTCAAAATAGATATCCCGTTATGTCTATTGACGCATAGATCTTCTCTTTGAAGACAAGACAATATTTTTTCATAGAGTAGATTTTTATCCAATAAGATACCAATTACTATCGACGCATATCGTCCCCCGTCATGCGTTCCTTGAATAATTATGTGCAAGCCTCATGATTGCTACAATTTTTGCTTGAAAACCCCTCCAATGGTTGTTCAGTTTAATTGAAAGTTATCACACAAAACTCTTGAAACTATGTTATTCATCGTAGAGGAACCGAGGTACACCAATTGCCTAGGATTATCTGTTAGGAATGAGTATTTCAAAATCCTCACACTGAGGTGGAAGAATATACTGTCGGTGTAGCAGCCCTACTGCTTTTACACAATGGAGAGAGAGTTTGGTCAAGTGAGATTTGTGTCGTTTCGGATCGCAGACCTACCTCTTTGTAGTGGAAACTATTGTTTTCGGCAGAAAAACACAAGTACGGGAGAAGAAGAAACACAAATTATATGCTAAAAAGTAATGGCGTGGAAATGCAAATATATAAACATATATGAATATATGTATATATACATATGTACATATATTTTTTTGTGTAGGCTGATTGTTTATTTTTTTCTTCATTCTTTTTTATTTTCAATGCTAACACAATTTATTATTATTTTCCACAGTCAGTCATGTGCTTTAGTGGTTAGGTTTTTTTTTTCCTTTTTTATTCATTGTTTTCGTTCTTTTGTGTCTGCAACGCAAATATGACGTTTCTAACAGGAAAAAATATGTCTCGACCAATGTTCAAATATAATTTTTGTTTTGTCTTTGCTTGTTGTTTTCCGAATAATAACCTTGTTAATTGAACTAATGATGAACTTTGTAGGTGCGTTATTAGATTAATGAGATGCAGAAAAAGTTATAAAAAGGAATATGATTTTTTGTTTCTTAAGAACTGTTCTAATTTTTGTCATTAGAAATTTATACAAATAGAAGAGTATTTTATATAACAGATTTATATTTTTTTTGATATGATGAATATCAAATAGACATAATCTGGAATATAAATATCTATTAGGATAATGTTTGTGTTTAGGGGTATCAAATCGCATTTTACATTACGGCAGCACACCTACGAGACATTGAATCAATAAAATGCTCAATTTGATCCTTGGGTATGCTATTCCTTGTATCCTGAAACCTTGGGAAGAGGTTATGTCTGTGAAGCACATTTTTATTTTTCTATCTATGATACCCCAAAGATTTTTCTAGAGATCTGATCATTGTGTTGACTATTATAAAAAACCTGATTTTTGACTTCCGCAACCAATCTTTGACATGTTTTTGTGTATGTTTGAAGGTTATTGTTAAACTGAAACACTCAAACAAGGGGCATATTTTCTTCAGCAAAGGGAACCATAGCGTTATAAACAATCCGATCCATTACTTCATAATCTTCATCTTGTAAATATATCGATCTCCATAAAAAGAAAAACAGCCCAATACCATTATTGATCCTCCTCCATGCTTCCCAGTACCCTTGCAATACTGTGGCACAAGCCTTTCATTTTTTGGCCTTTCTCATGGTAATTTAACTTTAATTCATCCAATTAATAGAGCTTTTGCGAAATGCAATCTAACTTTCCAATTCTTTTCAGAAATAAAGAACTTTCTAGATAGTTTCCGGGCATGTAGACCTGCTACCATAGCTTTTACACGCTCTGTTGTTGAGGTTATATCCAAGTATAACCGTCTAACAAATTCACTTGAACTCTTAAATGGGTATTTTTTTTTTTGCTGATTGGTTGTCAGTACGAACTGATGTTCTTTTGCAGCCTTCCTCTGTGCTGAACTGTCACTACTGCTCCAGTTGCATAAAATTAACTTATAGTTCGAGAAATTACGGATTTATTCATGGAATATTTCTCCGACATTATTTTCTGTGATACATTATTTCCATATTCACTGGTAATTAACAGTTATGTTGGAGTACTGTATTTGTTTCCTATTTTGTATATTTTTCTGTAGTTGGTCAAAATTGAAAACCAGACAAATGTTATTGTAATTATGTCCATTTAAAAATGATCTATAAGAATCGAAATAGGTGCAGAAACCAAAACATAGTAAAAAAGCGGTAAAAATAACTACAATTTTAGAGGTAGATACAACTATCTCCAAATCCAAGCCATCCAAAGCCCTTGGTCCAGACGGCATATCCATGTTCATGTTAAAGAAGCTTGGAACTATCTGACCAAAGTTCTCGAGTTATCGATGTCACAGTTGGTAATTCCTGACATTTGGAAAGTTTCCCGGATTATTCCAATCCTAAAACCTGATAAATCCGCTACTAATGGGGAATCCTACCACCCGATTTCTCTTCTGTCACCAGTAGCCAAGATTTTAGAATCTCTATTGCTTCCGTAACTGAAACAGCATTTCGTTCTTGCTACCCACCAACACGGTTTCAGAGAATCATATGGCACAACGACGGCTTTGCAAAAAATTCAGGGAATCATATAGCACAACGACGGCTTTGCAAGGAATTACTTCCAAAAATTGAGAATGGCATCAATCAGCTACGACCACCTGAACGGACCATTGTGACAGCTTTTGATCTGTCCAAGGCGTTTGATACAAATTCCACCTTCTGAGCCATCCCCACCGTCCATAATCCGAAAATCCTTGGGTTGGACTCCTCGCATGCAGGATAAAGAAATGTTGGTAACGAATAATAAGGGCATAGGTCGTTCCTTCCTGAATTATGCTGCCCCAATTTGGACTTCCTTCCTTTGTGACACACAATGGAGATCCTTGCAAACAACCCAAAATAATGCACTCCGAATTGCAACCGGCTGTGTCCAGATGACGAGCGTCGATCACCTCCATTATGATGCTGTCAGTCAAGCAAAATAATGTGTTGTTAACTAGACAGTTCCTGCTGGCATGCTATCTGCCGTGTCATCCTAACCATCACACAGTGATGACAGATCCACCTCCGCCAGAACTTCAGGCGCTATCGTGATGGCATCCAAGACATCATTCCATCGGACGTCTACATATTGTCGATAGCAAACGCGATGAAATCCGTGCATCAACTGGCGGTCTCCGAAGCCATAAATGGCTACAGATGCAATAAAGTCCTACAAGATGAGTGAGTGAGAGGCTTCTTCCTAGGCAAACCCGTTTAATTCTGGCACAACTAAGGTCGGGATACAGCAATGTTCTCAACTCGTATCGAGAGCGCATTGTCCCCGGAACCCTAAAAAGGTGCCCCTCCTGCCATCAAAGCCCTCACGACACACACCATCTATTCAATTGTCCGTACGAGCCTATAGACGTATATCTAAAGTCAATAGAGGTGACACCTGTTCAAAACCGATTTCCTAATAATTAATTTATTTTCCTTTTTCCGTTTTTTTTTATCAAAATTTTTAGGAAAAAACTTTCATCAACAGCCAACCTGTTACAACAACAATTTTAGAGCTCATCTGTTTGTACTGTAGTTTCGCCCATGCAAAAATTGAGACAATCCATAAGTTATTATTTATTTTTGGAAAGTGAATTAAGTACGTACCCTATTTAAAACTGAAAAAACCAACACGATATCTTTATTTTTGAAAGAGTTATGCGTCATTTATTAACCTTGCAATTTTGGTTGCTTTAGTTTTGGCCGTCAGTGTATGTTTCAATTTATTTACCTGTTGATTTATTTACCATAACCCAAGAAGAAATTTTCGTATACTACCTTTAAGTGTAAAGCAATTGTAACATTGAATAATTCTATTCTTCTTGTGTCTCCAAGACCAGTTGTTGCTGTTTTGGGCTGAGTGAGCCAATATAGTGTTTATATGGAACACACGAAATGATTTAACTTTGAAACTATTATGTATACGAAACCCGACTGCATACAATACACCATGAATAAGACTGTTGTTGATGATGACATTTATAATGTATGTATTTGACACAGCAAAAATGCTCACATAGCCTACATACACGTGCGTGTGATATGGGATTACACACGATTTATGTGTGTTTGTTAACAGTTTATTTTCCCCCTTCTTCGGTTTTTCCCCACAAGTGAAACTTATGTGAGCTTTTTTTTGCCATGTTTTGAATGAAAGTTTTCCTCTCAGCTGTTTTCGCCTGCTTGCCTAGTTAGCCCCAAAGCAAGCTGACAAACAGCCAATCAAAATGCCGCATTTGAAAACGAGCCCCCTAACAGAAACTGCAAACACACAGAGATATATAATATTTTTCATGTCTATATTGTGGTTATATACATATGTAGTGGTTTAGGAATTTATAAGGTTTCTTTTTTTGGTGTAGTAAAGGCGAGGCGCGTGTATAACATCAAATTTAGCCATATCGGCACACACACAACTGCTGGATATACTTGTTGTTTCTGTTTCTTGTGAATCAAACGTAGACATGTCGAGGCTTAATGAATACTTGTGTGTGCGAGAGTGTCTTTTACATATAGTCTTGTTTTTATTTACCGTCTTTAGTCTTTCAAAGGTCATCTACTTGTTTTTTGTCTATGGATTCAGTTGTGTGCCATACATATGCAAATTTATGTATTTCTGTTTTGTAAAATTATGACTAGCCGACTTGTTGCTAAGCTTGTTGACACTCGAAACGGGATTATTGTATTAGTTGTGCAGACGAATACCAGTTTGAATTCTTCTCACGATTTATACGTCTCATTTTTCCACTTTTTTTTTTGCAAATTTTATTTCAGCTTATAATTTGATATTTGGTTGAAGAGAGCGGGGAGGGAGATACTAATCGAGTTTTAGGTTGGTAACCGAAATATGTTTTTTTGTTTTCGATATATCACATTGCCTCATATACTATTGTTTAAAAGGAGAGTGGAAGGTATGTTGTTGGTAGGTAATTATCGTCTTGTTGCGTGTGAATATTTTAAATTCGCTGAAACAAATTCGACTTATTATAATATTTATATGGAATTTCTTTTGTAGTTTGTCTAATTTTAATTGACGTCATTGATTGTCTCCGACTTGTTTTTATTAATACAATATTCCATGAATAAATGTGAAATGAAATGGAGTGTGGTACTAAACACATTTAAAAGGTCTGATCAATTTTTTCGGATATCGAAATTTTAGAATTTGTAAAGTAAAGCTGTTTAAAGGGAAACATTTCAAAATCGCTCTCAGAGTACAAAATAATTTGAAAAGTTCGGGAACGCAAATCTAGTAAATATGCCAAAATTTGATGGCAATACTTCAAAATCAACATAACAGCCAATCAGTAGTTGGCATTCCGGTTTACCGTTTTTACTCGTCCAAATTTCTCGAGTAAAAAGTTTACAAAGAGAAGGTCATTTTGTTTTGTGCTCTCTTACCACTTCTGTGGGTTCAGTAACGGTTTACAAGTAAAAAGTTGCAAAACTAGTAAAATAAGTAGATTATTATTCTATTTGCTATTAGGGATATGTAAATCGACTTTCGACTAATTGATTGATCGACTTTTTTATAGAAAAGTCAAAAAATTGAAGTCCACTTTTTGTCTTTCAGGAAATTACGAAGACGACTTTTAAAGATCGACTTTTGATTTTCTTTATAAATACTTGGCCCAAATTGCCAAAAATTTACACATTGCAGAACTTTATTTTATCTGTTGACAACAATTTATATAAAAATTAAATTTTAAATCGATTTGCAACTTTCACGAGGATTATTTAAACCTATAGATTTGTCAGTGCATACTTTTATGCTCAACGGTATACATCTATTCATTTTCAAACGCTCAAGGCATTAACGAGCGTTTGGACTAAATCAAGTCGATGTGTAATCCAAGATATCAAATCCCAGCTGTTTAGACTAGTATTAAAATGAAATGAAGTGGATCTATCAGCTATTATTTGTTTACGTATATGCAGACGACCCATAATTTATTTGTAAAATAAATGTATATGTACATATTTTTTCAAAATTTTGGTTACTAACTGTCTTTACGAATACATTATTTTTTTTTGTCTACAAATAATCCAGTTTTTTTTAACCTGGTAGACCAATCAACAATTTGAAATGTTTTTTCTGATATTTTGTATTTAAATTAGAACAAAAAAAAGATTGTTCCCATTTGCTGATTATTCCGTTGCTAGGTATTTATTTTAATATTGTGTGTGTGTTTTTTCATTTTAATTTTATTTCTATCACCATTTTTAAAGAGTAGGTGTGTTTATGTTTGAATGGACAAGTGAAATAAGATTCAAAACACAGGGACAGCTTCTGTTTTTATTTTGTGAAATAATTTCATCAGATTTTTTTCATTTTGTTTTTCTTTTCGTTGACATACGTTTTCCTCAATCACGTGGTTAGGGTTATAAATTTTAATGAAAATGTTGTTTTATTTTTTATAATATATATGAAAAGTAGATTAATTTTTATAATATATATATATATATATATATATATAAATAGCTCATAAATTTCATTCTTTATTGGCAATATTTGAAAGCCAATTTCTTGAATGACAATTCAGAACGGGTGGGATAAGTATTAAATAAAAAAATTGTAAAATTAAATTTATTTCTATTTATTTTTTTTTTGCTAAATTTTATAGAAGTCGTAATATACCTATATGTTTTTTTTAAATTTTAATACATCTTCAATGGAATGTGTCTTATTTGTATTAAAATATATACACATATTTGCCTTAATCATGCCACGATAATTGACTTTGAAAAAATACAAGAAATTCAATCGAATTTCTTCCATTTTTTTAGAGCGTGGACGAGCTATGGTAGCAGGCCTACATGCCCGAAAACCTTCAGAAAGTCCTTTTATTTCTAAAAAACGGAAAGTTAGATTACCTTTCGCAAAAGCTCATACTGAATTGGAATCCGACTCAGTGGAGAAATATTATGCTCTCGGATTATTTAAAGTTAAATATTAAAGACTCAGATATGTAAAAAATGACCGTGAGAAAGTCAAAAAATTAAAGGGTAATTTTCCTGTATTGCAAAGGTATGGAAAAGCATGGAGGAGGGTCAATAATTGTATTGAGCTATTTTTCTTTTTATGGAGTTCGATATATTTTCGAGATTTAATGGAAGTGATGGATCGGGTTGTTTATACAAATCGGGTTGGGTGTTTCAGCTTGACAATAAACTCCAAACATGTTCCAATACATTCTACTACATACAAATATTTGTAATTATTTTTTTTAATATTATTTAAAAATATTAATAATAATTGTTTTTTATTTATGTTCAATATTCTAAATTTTTGTATGAGATGACGTGGTTTGCAACCAATATTTTCCCAAATATTCTATAATTATATGATGACGTTATACATATGCAGTTTATTATTGTTGGACAATTTATCGTTACTTTTTGAACTTTGAATTTATGATTGAAAATTATTTTTCTTCCGATGAAATTTAATCGATTCCAAAGATTTGCAATTAAAACCAACATTTGAAATATTATTTCTGATAAAATTTATAGATAAGTTTAAAACCCCAAGAACAACAACTTCGTTCTTCATTTGAGTTCTTATAATCTTGTTGTGGTTTGCTGCAAATTTTCTTATCAGCAAATTATGGGGTGTGTCTATGACATTGGAATATTTGACAAAAACAAGTGGGTGTCGGTGTATTTCAATTCTTTCGTTTGTTCCTTGGCACATTTTCAAAAATATTTCACAGGTCGTATTTGAAAATTAAATAAAAGTCTTATGAATAATATATATGTATGTATTTTGAAAAGAAATTGTATTACTTTTTGTTTCTACAAAAAATACCTTTTGTTCGTTGGGTTATCAGTAAAAACCGTTCTAATTGAATGTCCTAAAAACCACAAAATATCGGTTTAGTCTATCTGTTTCCACTTTAATATTACCATGTCGTATTGTTGTGTTATTGGCCTGGTCATACAATTCGCTAGCATTTCTATTTAATTTGTGAATTCTTATTCGCATTCTTGTTTTTGTTATTTATTTTCTTCTACACAGAATAGAATTGCAAAAAAGGAACGTCGTTCTATTTTTAATCTTTCGATTTCGTTTCTAGGTTGGATTGTTGCCAACTAAGTCGTTGCACGAGCAACAACTTTTGTTATTCATCAGTTTTCTTTTTTTTTTTGTTCGAAATAAGTGGTTGGTTATTAATCTTAAAAAAAAAATAAAAAATAATATAGCCCTTGTGGAAATTATAAGTTCGCATAAGATCATTATCGATATTATGGATGCAATAATTATTTTTGTAATAATTATAGTGGACATGTAATAGTTTTTTAATTTAATTATATAATAATTGGCTAATTAATGAAATTAATAATATAGCTTTAAATTCAATTAAAATATGCTTATATATAAAAATGTAATAATGTGCTGTTATTACAACCTTTTACCAAAAGGTTCAGGATGCAAGGAATAGTTTACCCAAGGATCGAATGGACCATTTCATTGATTAACTGCTTCTGTAATGAAAAATAATGGTTATGCTGTCGATTACTAGCAAAAATTGCTTATTTACAAAAAAAAAATCAAAAAGTTGCTTTAGTTTTGACCATACAAAAATTGGGTCTATATAGTTTTTCATAGAATAATTTTTATTCCAAAAATGAATTTCTGAAAAAAAATTGTTCACTATAACATCATTTCCAAGCAATTTCTGTTGCTTTAGTTTTGACCAGTGTTGCCAAAACTTTGTCATTAAAAAATGCTAGATTTTGTTTAAAAAAATGCTAGAAAGTGCTAAAAAATTTAAAAAAGTGCTGAATAAAAGTGCTAAAAAGTTTATAGAAGGAATTTCGCTTAAAGCTAATAATGAAACCTGGAAATATGCATCTGATATCCTACTTATTCATAGTCAGAATAAATTTCTAAGTCGATATAGCCATGTATATATAGCTCGCAATATTGATGACAGATCTTTGAAATTCTGAAAATGGAAAATGAAAATGGGATTTATCTCTTCTTTTTAGGGTAGCCCCAACCGAATTAGCTATAATTTGATAGTTTCGATTTTCATTGGAAACAAGTAAAAGAGTGTCAGTCGGTGTTACCGACAGAGATATACCCCCAGCTTATGGTTTGCGGAGGTCTTCGGAATTAAACACAGATGTTATTATTAGCTGTATATAAGAAATATGTTTTTATCAATTAGGTTTCGGATTTAATATTGATAAAATTGTATAAACTATTGGGTCCAATCTTCGGAATTGGTATAGATAATATACCAATGCAATAATCGCCTGATATTGCATTTATAAATATTTTGACCCTCTGTGGGTAAAGATAATAGGTTGTACAAAGTTTCGTTAAAATCGAATGTTCCGTTTGCATGTTATTATGAAATTAGTTTTTAGCATAATTTTGACCATTTTGTGGGGGAGGTACCAGAATTTCTTCCATTTTTTTAGAGCGTGGACGAGCTATGGTAGCAGGCCTACATGCCCGAAAACCTTCAGAAAGTCCTTTTATTTCTAAAAAACGGAAAGTTAGATTACCTTTCGCAAAAGCTCATACTGAATTGGAATCCGACTCAGTGGAGAAATATTATGCTCTCGGATTATTTAAAGTTAAATATTAAAGACTCAGATATGTAAAAAATGACCGTGAGAAAGTCAAAAAATTAAAGGGTAATTTTCCTGTATTGCAAAGGTATGGAAAAGCATGGAGGAGGGTCAATAATTGTATTGAGCTATTTTTCTTTTTATGGAGTTCGATATATTTTCGAGATTTAATGGAAGTGATGGATCGGGTTGTTTATACAAATCGGGTTGGGTGTTTCAGCTTGACAATAAACTCCAAACATGTTCCAATACATTCTACTACATACAAATATTTGTAATTATTTTTTTTAATATTATTTAACAATATTAATAATAATTGTTTTTTATTTATGTTCAATATTCTAAATTTTTGTATGAGATGACGTGGTTTGCAACCAATATTTTCCCAAATATTCTATAATTATATGATGACGTTATACATATGCAGTTTATTATTGTTGGACAATTTATCGTTACTTTTTGAACTTTGAATTTATGATTGAAAATTATTTTTCTTCCGATGAAATTTAATCGATTCCAAAGATTTGCAATTAAAACCAACATTTGAAATATTATTTCTGATAAAAGTTATAGATAAGTTGAAACCGCCAACAACAACAACTTCGTTCTTCATTTGATTTCTTTTTTCTTGTTGTTGTTTGCTGCAAATTTTCTTATCACCAAATTATTGGGGCGTGTCTATGACATTGGAATATTTGACAAAAAAAATGGGTGTCGTTGTATTTAAATTCTTTCGTTTGTTCCTTGGCACATTTTCAAAAATATTTCACAGGTCGTATTTGAAAATTAAATAAAAGTCTTATGAATAATATATATGTATGTATTTTGAAAAGAAATTGTATTACTTTTTGTTTCTACAAAAAATACCTTTTGTTCGTTGGGTTATCAGTAAAAACCGTTCTAATTGAATGTCCTAAAAACCACAAAATATCGGTTTAGTCTATCTGTTTCCACTTTAATATTACCATGTCGTATTGTTGTGTTATTGGCCTGGTCATACAATTCGCTAGCATTTCTATTTAATTTGTGAATTCTTATTCGCATTCTTGTTTTTGTTATTTATTTTCTTCTACACAGAATAGAATTGCAAAAAAGGAACGTCGTTCTATTTTTAATCTTTCGATTTCGTTTCTAGGTTGGATTGTTGCCAACTAAGTCGTTGCACGAGCAACAACTTTTGTTATTCATCAGTTTTCTTTTTTTTGTTCGAATTAAGTGGTTGGTTATTAATCTTAAAAAAAATAACAAATAATATAGCCCTTGTGGAAATTATAAGTTCGCATAAGATCATTATCGATATTATGGATGCAATAATTATTTTTGTAATAATTATAGTGCACATGTAATAGTTTTTTTTAATAATTATATAATAATTGGCTAATTAATGAAATTAATAATATAGCTTTAAATTCAATTAAAATATGCTTATATATAAAAATGTAATAATGTGCTGTTATTACAACCTTTTACCAAAAGGTTCAGGATGCAAGGAATAGTTTACCCAAGGATCGAATGGACCATTTCATTGATTAACTGCTTCTGTAATGAAAAATAATGGTTATGCTGTCAATTACTTGTTTATAAGAAAAAAATCATAAAGTTGCTTTAGTTTTGACCATACAAAAATTGGGTCTATATAGTTTTTCATAGAATAATTTTTATTCCAAAAATGAATTTCTGAAAAAAAATTGTTCACTATAACATCATTTCCAAGCAATTTCTGTTGCTTTAGTTTTGACCAGTGTTGCCAAAACTTTGTCATTAAAAAATGCTAGATTTTGTTTAAAAAAATGCTAGAAAGTGCTAAAAAATTTAAAAAAGTGCTGAATAAAAGTGCTAAAAAGTTTATAGAAGGAATTTCGCTTAAAGCTAATAATGAAACCTGGAAATATGCATCTGATATCCTACTTATTCATAGTCAGAATAAATTTCTAAGTCGATATAGCCATGTATATATAGCTCGCAATATTGATGACAGATCTTTGAAATTCTGAAAATGGAAAATGAAAATGGGATTTATCTCTTCTTTTTAGGGTAGCCCCAACCGAATTAGCTATAATTTGATAGTTTCGATTTTCATTGGAAACAAGTAAAAGAGTGTCAGTCGGTGTTACCGACAGAGATATACCCCCAGCTTATGGTTTGCGGAGGTCTTCGGAATTAAACACAGATGTTATTATTAGCTGTATATAAGAAATATGTTTTTATCAATTAGGTTTCGGATTTAATATTGATAAAATTGTATAAACTATTGGGTCCAATCTTCGGAATTGGTATAGATAATATACCAATGCAATAATCGCCTGATATTGCATTTATAAATATTTTGACCCTCTGTGGGTAAAGATAATAGGTTGTACAAAGTTTCGTTAAAATCGAATGTTCCGTTTGCATGTTATTATGAAATTAGTTTTTAGCATAATTTTGACCATTTTGTGGGGGAGGTACCAGAAGGAGTGCCGATATTCTCAGCATCTTCGAACTTAAACTATGTTTGGAAGAACTATTAAATGCAAATGGATGAAATTGATTATTCCCTTCGAGAGTTATCGTGCGCACCAGCCAGCCAGCCAGACGGCCTATATTTTCTGAAACGGATTTGGTCCAAAGAAACATGTGATCTAAAACCAATATCTCGATGAGGCACATTTTCACCGGATCAAAGTGTATATACCCTCATTAGCCATAAGGCTGAGGGTATAAAAAATCTGCCTAACAAACATTATCAATATGGGTTTTAGTATATAGCGGTACCATCATAATTCGGTGGCTTGGTGACTTTAGGCACATTATTCAACCGAAGTGGTTCCAATTTTATATTTTGGATTCCCATTAGGCAGAAAATCTCCATACCAACAATTATCAATATTGGGCCCTCTCAGGGTAGCCTCAGAGAGCGGTCGGGGACGTTTTTTAATAGAATTGATTGTAATATCACATTGCGCGTAGGGTTCGGAGGCCTATTTTCGGCATTTTGAGGGATTTAGCCGTATTCTATGGGTTTTGTTAGGGTAGAAAATATTTATGTGGACAATTTCTATATTTGTTCATATACTCCATATAAAATGTCCGTCCTATTCGCATCATTTTAAAGTTTTAAAACCCTTTTCCCACCGAAGTGGTTGTATAAAATTGGCGAAATTTTTCGATGTATGTCCATTTTTGACATAACTTCCATATAAGGTGGGACGTGACCCTATAAGTGGCTATAATTTGACATTCCAGATAGTTTATAATATAAAATATAATCAGCATTGTTTTTTCCAAATAAACAACCTAATACCAGCCAATGTTTTAAGAAAATTTTAATAAACACCACGTGGTGCAGGTGTTTAGCATGGTGTTTATAACAAGTTCGGCCGGGTCGGGTTTTTTTACTTGTTCACAGATATACTGACACTTCTTTAACATTAAAAATAAATAAAGATCATAGCGTGAAACATAAAAAAATTCTATGTGGAATCGAAAAACGGCAATTTTTTTGGTATAAAATCAAATAGACGGAATATTTTGAAAATATCCAGAAAAAAATAAAAAGTGCTAAAAAAGATGCTAGGTGCTAGATCAATTTTTTCGGTGCTAAACGATTTTGAAAAGTGCTAAATCTAGCACTAAAAGTGCTAAATTGGCAACACTGGTTTTGACCACCAGTGTATATTCGTCCTATTTATTCGAAATGATACACCAAACACCCAAGGTTTGTGGGAGACAAAAATCAGGGTTACGGCCACCACAATCATCAGATCATTACCCTATAGAAAAAATCTATAGATTATCATAGATAGCAAAATCAACCAATAGAGCAAGGAGGATGCAAGGAGTAGTATACCCAAGGATCGAATTGAGCATCTCATTGATTGACTGCCTCGTAGATGTGCTTCTGCAATGAATAATAATGGTTGTGCTGTCGATTACTAGCAAAATTTGCTTATTTATAAGAAAAAATCAAAAAGTTGCTTTAGTTTTGATTATGCAAAAATTCAGCCAATTTAGTTTCCATAGAAGGTTTTTTTAAAAATTTATTTCTGAAAAAAAACCGTTCACTATAACTTCATTTTCAAGTTTGCAATTTCAGTTGCTTTAGTTTTGGCCACAAGTGTATATTCGTCCGATTTATTCTAAATGATACACCAAACTCCCAAGGTCATAGCTTACCAGCTTGTTTTCTGTTCACTCAAGAGGTCAAAATTATTAGTCTACTTTTTCAAGTTTTGGATGAAGTTGAAGATTGATACCTATATAATTTTATCGGGTCAAATGAGCAACAGTAACTATTTTTGTTATTTTTAATTCCCCCCTCAGATTTCTCCAATTATGAACCGTAAATATTTTGCTGTTTTTTTTTACAAAATAATTTCATATTTTTACTAAATTATGTTATCTATCATTCAATCGAATGTTTTTTATTTCAATTTACCTGTTCAATTTTTCCATAACTATAATATTTTCAGACCAGACATTATTTTATTATAATCATAAATATGTATATTGGTTTCGAATATGTATATACATACCGATTATATACGAAATAAATAAATGAATTCCCCATACACGGTTTTTTATCAATTCACATCGAGTGACTTATCATCAAATGGTTTTTGGGTGGTCGTGGTGATAACAACACTTCTAGTCAGTTATCACGAATGTCACGAGCCTCTGTCGATGTTTAATCTTTAATAATTTTTGGCATATTTGTGATTAGGGAATGTATGTACAAAAATATATATTTATTTTTGCAAATTCATGTGTGTATTACCTTGGAAATAATAAAGAAACAAAAATGTATTTACGTAAATTAAAAAAAAACTTAAAAAAATCTTTTGAAGTTATTATTTTTTTAATTTTTTTGCGTGGATAAAAACGTTTCAGAAACGTTTTTCCATTATTATTTACTTTTTTCTCTAAGTAATATTACTAAAAAATAAACAGATAATATTTCATATCAATTGAACTGGCTTATACATGATTTGCAAGGAAAGTGATGATTATGCACATTCATTTTTGGTTATGAATCATATTTTTGCAATTAACAACATCAAACAGGGAAATACAGTTACTCCGTATTAAATTAAATATTTATATAAATATGATATTTTTGATGATTACTTTATTTATTCACTGTATGCATATATATTTTTTCAAAATAGATTGATTCAATTTAACTTTGGCGCCCTATAATTCTTCTCATTTGTCCGAGTCAAAGTACTTCACAAATCTGTCAGTAATTTGAGGGTGTATTTTAAGAGTGTATTTTTATTTATATATATATATATATATATATATATAGACAGGGACTGGAGGGGGGAGGTTGATGTACTATAAAATTCCCTCATCACTTTCTTTCTTTCATTCTTGCTACACTTTTCTTTTTATTAAATTGTTGCTCTATTTAACATTACCATCTGTTTGCAAGAATCCTCTGTGACATTGTCACATTCTCTCTCCCTCTATCTACCTCACTCTCTCGCTCTTTGCCAGCTGTGTTCTCTGTGTTAACTTTGTCATATCATTAAGTTATGTTATACTACAAAAACAACCTTGACAGTATAAAATGTGCTTAAAATCTTGTAATACATTTGTAAAGGGGGTTATTTATGTGGAAATGTTTTTAAGAGTATTTCTGTCTCTCTCGCCCCCTACTCTTTTTTCTTCTGCCTTGTCATTCATATCCACATGCCAATGAACTTGTCTTCTCACAAAAAATATATGACAAAAAACTGACCTTAACTAACCACCACCAACAACAACAACAGGTCATTGTAACATATAAATAATAAAAATAAAAACAGCAACAACGACAACAAAAATGCCATTGGTGTATAAAACAACAAAAATAAAACAAAATATACAATGTTTGAATTGGGTTTTCCTGATTCCATTCACAGTGGTTTGGGTTTTTGTCGAATCTGTCTGTCTGTCCAATCAAACAAACACTTGTTGATGAGTGCAGAGCGCGTATGCATTGTATGTATTCCTGTTTGTGCGTGTGAATGTGTGTTCATTTATTGCTTTTTAATTCAATGTAAAACTGATATAGAACGAAAGACGTCGTGGTTGTCGTCGTTTTCGTCAAAATATAACGTCAAGCCCACAAGACAAAACATAGTAAAAGAGAACTTTGGCCGCCTTGCCTTTTACTACAGTGTGAATAATAATAACAACTACAGAAAAAAGCAAAACAACAACTTTGCTTGGCGAAAAAAGCTCTTTCGATTCTAGTCAAGAAGTAAACAGAACGAGTTCAACATCGTCATTGCTTTTTTTGCTGTTCAGAGTGTTGTGTTATCAATTCATTTTATGTTGTGTGTGTGTGTGTGTGTGAAGTTCTAGGGAGAAGGTGTGAGGGGGAGATTTGGGGATGTGTTCTGTCAATGTATTGGTTGCGTGTGTTTGATAACAACACAAGTCTACAAACGTTAGCAATAAGGAAACTTAAAGGGGGAACACATAAGAGGAACTACAAGAATGTCATGTTAAGTTGGCTTTGTTTTTATGTAAAAGAATAAAGGAGAACGGAGTCCAAAATCAAGTTTGACTCTTTATAAAGAGATTTCATACAATGCCAACATAACAAGCCATGCTTGAATGCTCCTATGGGTTTTCCTCCTTAAATGAATGGAATTTGAGAATGGACAATATATATTTGGGATTGGTATAAAAATATACAACATTTTATAGAAGACCAGGCCTTATTAAAGAAGATTTATTAGTAATTATTATAGCGTTTTTCTTATTGAAGACCATTCGGTTTTCTTATATAGGCCATTACAATAGCATTAGATTTTAATAGAATACCATCTTCTTATAGAGTACTACTAGGTCTACTTGCATATTTTTAACGACCATAAGTATTTATTTTTATAAAACGAATAAAAAACTCTGTAAAAATCTGGATTTGTAACCAAAATATCGATTCAAATTATCGTATAATTTGCTTTATAGGTTGTATTCATAGTTTATCGACAGTTTAGAAAATAATCGGTTAATTTCTTTATTGTATCCGAAATATTTTTTTCGAATAACCAGATTAGTGTGTCAAAACCTAGGCAACCGTATTGAAAACTAAATTGGCTCCAAATCGTTTTTTATATCAGTATAACCGGTTTCGACGATCTATAAGGCTTCACATTCATAGTTTAGTAGAAAAACGGTTAATTGATTAAAAAAATCGGTTCTTAATCGAATTTTCTATCCGAAATATTCAATTTATCAATGTCTACAATAACAATGGTATATATTTTTTTATTTCTGAGTGGCATTTAAATAGAAAATTGGTTAATCTTTGTTTAAAAATCCGGTTCAAAATCGGAACCAGGGATTTCAACAAAAACGTATATTTTCAGTGGCATTAGTGAATTGTATCAGTGCACTGATACCACTGCAGTGGTATAAAGGTTAACCGAATCGAAATAAATTTGCCTTTTTTGTTTGAAATATTTGTTGAAATTATCCGTATAATCGGTTTGGGCGGATTTCTGAGTGTTATTTATATATAAAATTGGTAAATATTTCTTTAAAAATCCGGTTCTAAATCGGGTTTTGTTGAAATTATCCATATAATCGCTTTGGGCGGATTTCTGAGTGTTATTTAAATATAAAATTGGTAAATATTTCTTTAAAAATCCGGTTCTAAATCGGGTTTTGTTTATGAAGTATTAGTTCAAAATAGTTGTTGTATAAAAATCAAGTTCTAAATCGGGTTTTATTTATGAAGTATTAGTCCAAAATGTTTTCAATGGCATTAGTGAATGGTGTCATTTTTATAAAGGTTGACAGAATCGAAATAGATTTTTTATCCGATTCTATCCGATTCTAATTTCCCTTTTTATTTGAAATATTTTTTGAAATTACCCAACATTTGTTGAAACACCCTAAAAAGATATACGGATATGATCGTTTTTGGTTGGAGTTCTGAGTGCCATTTAACTAATTTTTAAAAATCCGGTTCTAAATCGTGTTTTGTTTATGAAGTATTAGTTCAAAATATTCTATAACCAGAGTTTTCAGCAAAAATAATGTTTTAAATGCTTTAGTGAATTTTATCAGTGGTATAAAGATTAAGGATATTTTATACAAAATATCCGGTTCTAATTTGTCTTTTTATGTGAAATATTTATTCAAATTATCCGTACAACAAGTTTTTGGTTTTAGGTCCCCTAAAATAGCGTCCGCCGTTGTGAAATTTTTTGTTAACTCGTCTCAATCCTTTGATGGTGTAAGAGACTCGATTTGCTCCTAAAATTCTTGGCTTAACTCTAGTTTAGTAAAAACGATCAGATTTTTCTGAAAAAAAATCCAGAAGTAGGTATTTTTACCCTAATTATGGGGATATAATTTTTTCTTTGCCATTTGTATAGCTGTAAGGTATTTTTATAAGCGGAAATGTATTTTTATAAGCTTTAAGTGATACACATTTTATATTAACCGGATCCGTAGAACCGGATATAACCGTACCCGAACTTCCGGGTCTAATAACCAGGTAACCGGGTACGTCCCCCAAGAAAAAATATATCCCCATAATTAGCGTCAGAAAAATCTGATCATTTTTAGTAAACTAGAGTTGTTCCAAATTCTTTTATATTTTTTGGCTTTTCCACCCGTCCGACATTCTTTTGTACAGTGTAAACACTTAAATACCATTTATTTATAGATGGACTTAACAACAAAAGTCATGGCTAGAAAATAGCAAAGTCAGGCATCTACCTCTGTTTTTTGTGTTTAATGGCAAAGGCGCCAGGGATGTGTGTCCAACCATCTGAAGGTCAACCGTTACAAACAACGGATTAATTTTCCAGGTAACTGGAAATTATGTCTTTAAACAACAACAACTAAATGCTAAAACAATGTTCTAAAACGGTCATTAACTGTAGATTAGTGTAAATTATCAGCTGCTCACAATGAGACGAATTTATTTCTCTGCCTCTATGTGTGTGAGTGCCATGTGTTAGTCCGTGCCGCCTGCACTTTGTGCCGTTCAGGCCTTTGGAATTTTTCTTCTTTTTCTGTACGACTGTGTATGTATCTGTGTGACAAAGTGCTGCGTGTATGTGTTAGTGTATATGTCATTTGTATAGCTGTATTTTTTAATAACAATCAAGTGGCCAATTCATTTTCAAATCAGTCTCACAGCAGCTGTTTCGCGTGTAGGACGTGTTGTCTTCTCCTCAGCTCTATTGAAGGAATACCAGACACGGTGGTGGCCCTAATGCTATTATATAAGAGAGAGCATTAGCACACAAGTATTACAAAAATTGAGAAGGAAAATTCAGTTTAACTTATTTGAATTTTATCCAATTCTCTAAAAAGAAAATACCGCGCATATACCAAAAAACCGTCCCATTTTTTAATGAATGAATTTTTGTTGTTTTTTCGGGAAACATAAAATAAAATTGTGTTACAACTTAAAAAACAAGTACAACAATAAGTTAATTTGCCAAAAAACCCCAGCGTGAAGTGAAAGTTTTATTTCTAAGCCAAAATTAGATTTAATTAAGACTTAACAAACAACAAACTGTGATTAAATTTTTTTGTAAAAAAAAACAAAATTGCTTTATAAGCAACTACATATAAACAACAAATTATTGTATAATAGTCACTTAGTGACTATTTTTTTTGTGGTGTGTAAATATTACAACAAAAACAAAAAAGACTTGAAATCGATCCTCCTCCTCATCAACAATTAATTAATTTAATGTCATAATGTTGCGAAGTAACAATCAATATCAAACGCCAAATGAATATTACAATATTCATCAAATGGCTGTGGCCGGTGATGCCCTGGAAGATTTTATTGTTATATTTCGGGAAATGATGAATCGGGTATGTATATTCAGAAGACACAACAAGAAAAAACCTATTAAAAATTATTTACATTTTTTAATTAAAAAAATGCAACAGGCTCTATTGAAAATATTTTTGGTTGTTTAACATAATTTTGTCATCGACTATAAAAAAAATAAACAAACTAACTCAAACAAAAATCGTAAAAAATATTTTTAATTTTTACGAATTAAAACATTTTTTTTTTTAAATTTTTAACAACACAAAAAAAATTCGACTTAAAGATATTTTTTCCAATTTCCATTATTTTTATTAAATATTTTCAAATTAAAAAAAATATATTAAACTTTTTAATTAAAAAAAATTAACTTATTTTTTTTTTGAAGCCAAGATTCTCTGCTTACAATTTGTTAATCAAAAATAACTTTAACAAAATCATTCAAATGCATTTTAAATATTTTCGATTTTTCCCATTCATTGATTTTTTTTTATCAAGAACCTCCAAATTCTGTAATTAAATTGTTGCTGGTTAATGTCAACCAACCAACAAACCATTCCATTTTTACCTTGGCATTTTTTGTCATAATTACCTAAAAAAACCCAACACCATTAACCATTAACTGGGTTAAACAAAAAATAAAGTTCAAACCAGTTTATTTTTTTTTTCAAGTTAATAAACGGAAATGTGATTCACATAATTGTTGGAATTCAATGACTTGTTTTCAATACTCTTTTGGGAATTAAATTTTTTTCCTATGAATTTTCTTATCAGTTAAATATTTTAATGCAAAAACCCCAAGGCACACGCACTCTTGCTTTATTGCATAGTCTGCCTGCCTGCCTCCTACTCTTTTGGCAAACTCTTTTTTTCTAGAGATTTCTGGCAAACGAAGATAAAAATATCTATGACTCTTAATTGGTTGTGCTCTTAAATCATCATTTGCTCTTTTCATGAAATTTCGTGGAAATTTCGCTCTTCTTTTAATAAAATTAAATAGTGTAAATGTATTGGTGTATAGTTAGCCCCCCAGTATAAAAAATTGAATTTTGTTGTTCTTTTTTTGCATTTGTGTAGGCATGGCTATGCCACCCAATCAAGCAGCCAGCCAGCCAAGCTCTTTGCCCATAGCAACAGTTGAGACACATTTGATGGGGTAAAAAATAAACAGTGGAGCCCCTAATAAATTGAATAAATTTGCAATTTAGGAGAGGTGTTAATGTCATGTGAAATTTTGTGACAGGCATGTGTAATTAAGAGCACTAGGAATCGAAGAGAAACCAGATTTGTTTCTTAAATCAAATATTTGGGATCTTTTTTCATATATAGATATAATGGAATTTATAAATTTATTTTAAATATAATTTGCAATAAAAATTGGGTTACAACGAGTACTGTTATTCACATTTTGCATAAAATTAAATAAAAAAATTTTGTTTGTGAGGTATAAGTATTGCATATTTTATATTGCGTATACGTTATAATACCATGCAACTGTTGTGAATTTCAAATATTATATATTTTTTAAATTTAAATTTTAATCCAAATTTTTTAAATTTAAATTTTAATTATTATTTATTTTTATTCAAATAAAATTTTGCAAATATTTTAAATACTCCACTGTAACCCATAAGAAGTTGAAAAAAGCTACTTAAACTTTTAATTTTACCATTGACCCATTGAGATATACATACATACATACCTACACACATTGACTTTAACACCATGTTAGTTTAAAACCAACAAACATGCCCCCTAACAACTTTTTTTTATAAAATGTGTTGCTATCGCATAAAAATTCTATGTATGCCTGGCAATAGCTTGGCGCGAATGAAACTTGACCAGAAAAAACCAACAACATTGGAATTTTTGAGTTGTGGTTTTATCAACTGTTGCTAAGGGGGAATTTTTTTTGGTTAATCACTGAAGAAGCAAAAATATGATTCACAATAACGATTTTTTTTTTTTCGAAAGAATCGACATTTCTACACATTTGAGAGAGTTGATAATAAAATGTAAAGCAACAAATGTATTTGAAGGGGGTAAAAGTAGCATAATAAATTTTGTAAGTTTTTACAAAGAGAGACGCACACACACACAATTTAGAGATTCATTCATAAAATTTTAAATTTATGTCCATGAGGAGTTTGTTTGTTAACTTACCCCACCTCCTCACATATTTTTTATTTTTTTGGTTGATTATTCATTTGTTTGGGGGGCTTGTCTGCGTAAACAGCGACCTCTATTCACTTGCCTGTTATTTACTTTGTTAATAACAATACATGCACACACACACACACACACACATGTAGCGATGAAAGAGTTAATAATAATCTCTGTGACCAGACAAACAACCAGGCATTGACGCAATGCTTATTTTTTTCACGTATGAGACATGCCGTGGGTAGCAGCATCATCATCATCACCGTGACTTCACCTCATATGGAATAACAAAAACAAACGTCATGATATTTTTCTGTCATGTTTAACTTTTTTATTGTATTTAAAAATACAAGTTTTTTTGTTGTTTACAAAATTCCAACCATTCAGTTTCCCCGTTTTTTTTCAATTCAATTTCACATTCCAAAAAAAGAAACCTGTTGCCTTTCTGCACAGCGTTTTTGGAACGCTCACATCATTGCATAAATACTGCAAACCGCAATTGAGGCCATTATCAACAACAACAACAAAAAGAGAAACATGGATTTTTTTTAACATTTTGTTGCCAAGTGTTAAACAAAAATTGCCAAAGTTTTCACAACAGGTTTTTGTTTCATATATGTATCAACATTCAACAAGCTCTTTTTTGTACTCTTTGTGATGGTTACTCAGCAATTGATTAGGTTGTTTAATTTATTCTCTTGTTCTCTTCTTTGAAATCCAATGAAGCCATGTTATTAAAGAGAAACATAACTTGACTACTGGAGGCACTTTTTTTGGTTTAAAAGAAAAAAATGTTAATAAAGGGAAATATATTCATAACAATTTGTGCTTAAATTACAACAAATTCAACTCATTTGTTGTAATCTAAAATATGTTTTATTTAACAGCAATTTTTAATTGCCCTTTACTTTGTGTTGTCATATTTCACACAAAAGAAGGAGATAGATAGACCAACTTTGTTGAGACTCCATGATTTTATTTACTTAAACAAATGGTTGTTTATTTACAACAAATTTAACAACAAAAACTGTCAAATTGTTGTAAAAGGATTTTTTATTTAAATTTGTTAAATTCCTGTTTAATTATCGTTTATTTATTTATTTATGTGCCAAGAAGAGAGACAGAGGTAGTCATCACTACTTGGCGCCCTTTTCAAAATTAATATTTAATTATAAGAAATACTTGATATTTTCTAATAAATTACAACAATTGAACATGAAATTGTAAATTGTTTTATTTTTGTTTAAATTGATTTAAAAATAGCATAATTTTTATTAGAATACTATACGAAACAATTAAAATCAAAGAGAGAACAATTTGTACTTCTCTTTGCGCTGTTTTCTCTTAGAAATAATGTGAGATAAACAGTTATGTCTTAATAATTGCAGTTATAATCGAAAAATTGACTGAGAATAGTAAATATTATAAAACAAAAACTTTTTTTTCCAAATTTTATTGATTTAAAAATATTTTTGTTTTTTTTTTTATAATAATTACCTCGTAAAATTGCTGAAATAATTGAGAAAGGGTAATTATTTGACAAAAATCCTTTTTTTAATTCCACAACTCTACAAAATATTCAGTAATCAATTATTTTTTTATGAAAACCCCTTTCTTTTGTTCAAAATTGTTCATATTTACCAATTAGTATTATTTACCCATTATATTTAATTACATTTTCTCAATTAAGATTGATTAGAAAAAAGCAAACAAACAAACCCAATCTAAAAATTGAAAATTCCAGATATTACTGGTAAATGTCTGGGTATAGGGCAGAATTTTATTGTCAATGTCAGACACAATAATTGGCGAAAACAAAAAATCACAAACCTTTGGTGTGGTTGGTGGTGATGATGGTGGGGTGTTAATAAAATTGTTTTGATGGGAGGTGCTGGTTGCGGGCCTGTTTTTTCTCGTGATATGCGGGTAACATGACATGGCTGTGTTAAATAAATAACAATTATATATTTGTTTGTTAAAATCACTTTTACGTTTTGTGATAGGAAAAAAGAAAAAACAAATTCGCCAAGGCATTAAAATTCCATTAGAAATTTTTTTTTTGCGAACTGGCAAAAAGTCAAGGAAATTTGATTTTCTTTTGGCATGAAACAAAAAAACAAGAACAAAAGCAACAATGTGTTAACATTGAATTATACCGTTTAAGTGCCAATGTCAATGTTATAACAAAACAGGCATACAATGGCTATATAATAATATTAACAAAGAATATTTTGCCTAGGTAAATATTTTGAATTTCAATGCAATTTGTTGTTAATACATGTGTTTACACAAATTTACAATTTATTAATGGAAAATTTTATTGGGAGATAAATTGTTAATAATTTTTAGCAATTGGACAGTAATAAATAAAATAAATACAAAATAAAATATTTGTTTTAAGAAATTAAAAAATACTTAAAACAAATCTAAAATAAAAAATTATAATCTACAATAAAAAAACATATTGTAAAATAAAAAATAATAATTAAAAAAAATAGTATTTGAAAAAGTATAAAAATATTGAAAATTTTTTTAATTGTTTTTAATAGAAAAATAATAAAAAAATGTTTTCTTATTATCTCTTGGAAAATTTTCCATTTCTATATTTAACTTTTCAACGGAAATTTTTACTTAATTCCCCAAGAAATTATTGTCAAATAGTGTAAACATATATATTTGCTGAGAATTTATCTACACCCATGTCTAAAAATAGTTAACGTCATTGTTTTTGTTTTGTTTTTTTCCTATTTTCCCCGGCATATGCCATCGATCTTTGGCTAAAGTGCAAAGCCAATACACACAAGAAAAAATGCTAATACGTAATTAACGTAATATGTACATATATAAAAATAAAATAGCAAAAAAAAAAAAAAATTGGCAAATTTGCAAGTGAAAATATTTTTTTAATGTATATACGCATCTACACATATATAGCGGAAGACAACTATATATATTTTTTAATTTCATTTTTTTTCTATTATATATTTTTTATTATTATTAAGTGCAAACATATGTCTCGGACGCTCATTGAGTTGTTTGTTGTTGGTGTTTAGAAAAAAGTCATGATAAGATTGTTTTGTCGACTTATCACAAAAGAAATATTTTATTTTAATGACTGTCTGAAATATGAAAGTAATATAAAATGAACCTGACATATCACGTGAAGAAATAGAAAAATTAAAAAAAGTCTTGTGAAAAATATATAAAATTTTCATTTTTTTTAAATAAATCCTGAATATCATTCACCATCATCTTTGTTTTTCAATAACCTGAAAACCTTATTTCAATTTTCTTATTTTTTTCCTTTTCCAATGTTTGCTTGACAAATATGTATATGTATGTAACATATGTAGATTAATTTACAAAGAACCCCCACTATTTGCTGTTTGTTTGTTAATGCGTAGAAAAAAAGTAATCGACCCGCCGTTCTACAGCCACTCAGACAGCCAGTCGAATTGGCTGATGAAATACTATATATGTTTTGTATCAGCTTTTCGGACAATAGCCATGTTTTAATTTGCAATTTTTTTGGATTGATAAAAAATGTATATGGAATATTCAATTATTATTGATCATCTTTATTATTTTTGAACTCAAAAATTAGCATTTTCAATAATTACAAAAGTATTAAAAAAATAATTTGGAATAGAAAAAAAAATTTAATTCCATTCCATTTATAGTCGAAAATAAATATTTTAAAGCAAATAAGGATTTTAATTAAATATAAAACGATTTTCTACCATGCTATAAGTTCGCGGACTTGTTTACATTTCCCTCTATTTATTCTCTTACAAGCAATTTTGATCTAACATTTCAAATATTCCTTTTTACACACTGTTAAGGCTCTCTTAACTGCCTTTTCTCTATGTTCTCATCAAATGCATTCATTATTGAGAATGGTCATTTATTTCTTATCAGTTTCCTTCCTCATGATCATATTTGCATACAGTCCGAAGTACATCTTCTTTAATGTTTATGGTTAAAATAAATTGAGAGCAAGTGTGTGCGACTCTCGTGTTTAATGTCAAGATAGAGAGCAGTGGAAGAACATTTAATTTTTGTTAGTAACAAAATTAATTTGTAATTTTCTTACATGTTCTTTGTTTATATCATTCACATAGATCCATTCATCTATTCCATTCATTAATATATTCTCTTTAGTGGTAGCATAAATGTACCAAAAAGGAAGAGAGTCTCTTAGCCATGTGATGAACTCTTTAATTGTATTGCATTGTGTTATGCTCTCACATGCTATGGCGTATTTCGGCACTTCTCTCTCACTCTGTTTTAACAGATTTCGTTTTTCTTTTGCAATTTTCCATTGTTGTTGCTGTTGTTTTTGTTAATTTTTTCGTTAATTTTATTTCATTTTTGTACTGGCAATTTTCAGTTTGATTTTAGCCATGCATTATTATTGTGGTGTGTGCATAACAATTTCTCGTGCGGCGGTGCTCTGATGTGTTGTCATTATTAAGCGCATGCCAGGCAACCAACTCAGCCAGCCAGCTAGGCAGCCAACAAAGCAAGCAAACTCATTGCATATAATGTCGTTGTATTACGTGATTTTGTGGTTGCAATAATAATTTTCCCTTTTTTAATAATAATTTATTTTGTTTTTTTTTTTGTGATAAAAATCTTGTGAATTTTGAATAAAATCAGACAACAGCTGTGCTGGGACTGTGGATAGATGTTTTGATAAAAAATATCAAATAAATTGCTTGCGCGTGTCATTTGCATAGAGCAGCAACAGCAGCAGCATTATAGATAGCACCACAAACACACAACCCATCAAACTTTTTCTCTCTTCCAATATAAATAAATATCACCAAAAAATTACCGTTGTGATCTCTTTAGTTTGAATTTGAAAAAATGATTCTAATACTTCAAGATGAAGATGAGCCTGTATGTATGCTTTAAATTGTATAATATAAATATTGTTGTTAGCTATTCTAAACTCTAATTTTGTATATATAAATTAATATTAATTTTATAAATTTGTTTATTCTTTAATTTTAGTACCTCGATATTGGTGAGGACATGAACGTACCTGATGATTTTACACCAACAGAATTACAAAGTGGCATGTGGTGGCGTCATTTGGCAGCTGGCGGTGTTGCTGGCGCTGTATCACGTACATGTACTGCACCCTTAGATAGAATAAAAGTGTTTTTGCAGGTAACTATCAAAAAACAAACAATGTCCTCTTAAACAGATTTATCTAATTTATCTTTTCTTGTTCATTCAGGTTCAAACACAAAAGACAGGAATCTCAGATAGTTTAAGATATATGCTAAGAGAGGGCGGCCTACGAAGTATGTGGCGCGGCAATGGCATTAACGTTCTCAAAATTGCCCCCGAATCCGCATTAAAATTCGCCGCCTATGAAAAAATCAAACGACTGATACGTGGCGACGACAAACGACAAATGACAATTGGTGAACGTTTTATTGCAGGCGCCGCCGCCGGTGGCATCTCCCAGACGGTCATCTATCCCATGGAAGTATTAAAGACACGCTTGGCATTACGCAAAACTGGCCAATATTCGGGCATTTTGGATGCGGCGAAAAAAATCTACATACACGAGGGTGTACGTAGCTTTTATCGCGGTTACATTCCAAATATGTTGGGTATTATTCCGTATGCGGGTATTGATTTGGCCGTTTATGAAACGCTAAAGAAGAAATATTTAAGTAGTCATAACACGGAACAGCCAAGCTTTTTGGTATTGCTGGCATGTGGCAGTGCATCGAGTACATTGGGACAGGTGTGTTCATATCCATTGGCATTGGTGAGGACACGACTACAAGCGCAAGGTGAGTAAAATGGAAATATCTTCCAATGATATTTTTTGGGAGAATTTCGCTAGATCAGATAAATGTCCAAATTCCTTGAAGAAAATTTCCCAAATTTGTCAAAACTCAATAATTGAGGTTACATTTATAAAGAAGGATGTATCTAAACCCAAAGCTATTTCGATCATCTTTAAAAATGATATCGAAATGGCTTTAGGTTTAAATGGGGTGCTTCACACAACCAGTGGTATATTCAAACATTTCTTCCGAAGTCTTGACATTTTGAGAACTTTATTTTCATCTATATTTATTTTTTTCAAATTTTATAAATCAACCTTTTTCCTTTTATTCCTTTTCAGTCGTTGCAAAATCGAAACAAAGTCCGCCTATGGGTGCCATACCCTTGAAGCAAGCTGGTGCCGCCAACGATGACAATATGATGGGTGTTTTCCGTAAAATCATACGTACCGAAGGCATTTGTGGTCTTTACCGTGGCATTACACCGAATTTCATTAAAGTTTTACCTGCAGTCTCCATCAGTTATGTCGTCTACGAGTACTCCAGCAGATGTTTGGGTGTCAATATGACGTGATTTGTTTGCCATGGACCAGCCGCAGTAGTACAGCAGTGTATTATTGTAGCAGTAGCAGTTTAACAAAACAAAAAACCTTAAATAAATTCTGAACAAAAATCCGAGAAGAAATCAGCAGCTGTGCTTGCTCTCTTTTTTAATTAAGTCTAAACAAAAAATATCCTCGATTCCTTAATAAGTCTCTTCTTCTGTTACCGCAACACTACTATAATGATTATTTTTATGATAATTACTATAGTTATATGAGAAACAAAACAAGAAAAACACAAAACTTTCTATGTCTCTAGATATGCCTAATTAATTCTATTCTACTTGTAATCTACTCGTAAACTTAACTTAGCCTTAATATAGTTTAATTTATTTTTAACAAAAATTTTGTATTGTATTTCTTAGTAATGTTTCCAAGCAAAAACTACGATAAAAGTAAAACAGGAAATCAATGCATATGAAAAGAAAAAAGATAGAAACTATAAATGAAATTACTCAATGATGATTGCCCAACAAAAAGAAAGAAAGAAAAAAAAAAACGAAAACCCGTAAAGACAAGAAGAAAGAAAACCTAAAAAAAAACAGAGAGAAGAAAAACTTTCCTAAGTGATACTATTGCTAATATATTTTACATATAATAGATGAAAATAATAATAAAAAAGAAACAAAAAATTCAAATACAATTTTGTTTTTTATTAAAAAAATAAAATAAATTGAAAAAATAAACAATTAAAAAAAAAAAACAACATATATTTATTTAAATGCTTTGTATTTAATAATTGTTATTTTTTTATTTTATTTATTTGTAATTTATATAAATAAAATGCTAATCCTCTCTATTCAAAAAAGGAAAGAAAACAGAATACCACTGACACAAATTGAATTACAAAACAAAAGTCCGTTTTTTTACAAACCATAAATTTATAATTATAATTTATAATACTGGGCTATATATGTAAAAAATAATATTTATAAATATATAACAAAATATAGCAACAATTTTTTAATTAAAAAAGAACAAAAATTAAAACGAGTATTTTTTTCTTTATTCATTTGTAATTCTAACAAAATTCCAACATTTTGTTAAGTGGCATTTTTATGAGGCTGATGAAAGTAAAATGTGAAAAAAATATTTTTTGGGTTTTCGTAAAAAAACCGAAAAGAGACAAAAAGTGAAAATCTTAACTAAAAAAACTACCACAAACAAAAGAAACTCAACGATATTATTATTATTATAAATAAACAAGAAATCTTAAACTAAAATTTAAAAATAAAATACACACAAAAAAGTTAAATATAAAAAAAATAAAACTATATACCAAGCTATACATATATAGCCTACATTCTTTAACAATATTTAACCAAAAACCTCAAATGAAATAAATAAACAAACTTGCAGTTATTGAAAATTTACCAAAATTGAATTACAAACCATATATATTTTTTGTCCATAATATTTCTAAAAACTAAAACTAATTAAATATCTATCCAAAAAAATAAATAAACAAAGATATTGTGCTAAAAATATATAACTTTTTTTGGTTTTTTTGTTTTGATTTACTCTTGAATTTTTTTCCAATTTTGAAAACCAAAAAATCAAAATTCAGTCCTACTCATTTATAGAAATGCCTTCAAAATTTCAAATACAAATTTAATTACAAAAACCTAAAATTGAATATTAAATATTTTCCATTTTAAATTAAAAATAAATTTCATTATAAATAAAAATGAAACAATTATTATGTTTTGTGTTTTGAAAAATAATTATGGAGTTTCCTTTGGGATGGGAACTGTTGAAATTGTTTTATACTAATTTTGAAATTTGTAGAAAAAACTATTTCAAAAACATATTCTTGAACGTTTTTATACCGTCATCCACTTTTGATTAAGTGGGAGATCTAAATGTTTCGTTTTCTGTATTTCTTGCCAATGAATTTGTAAAACATAGCAGGTCAATTGAAAATTCCCCATAGATGGCGCTTTTAGAATT
This sequence comes from Musca vetustissima, assembly GCF_032173495.1. Classification (NCBI taxonomy): domain Eukaryota; kingdom Metazoa; phylum Arthropoda; class Insecta; order Diptera; family Muscidae; genus Musca; species Musca vetustissima. Next base: position 11,500 of record NW_026880658.1, on the reverse strand, counting down.
AAATCCATATTATTCAAAAGAGTGTTAATTTTATGTCCATATAACCACTTTCGTATGTCTCGTCAGGAATGCTATCACTCCTAGGATTTATAGTATTAAAAATCGGTCCAAAATGTTCGTATAGTTTTTGTAGCATTCTCCAGCCGAAGGTGCTGAATTCTTGAAGGTTAAAAAACATTGTCGCATATTTTTAAAATGGGTTCATAATATTTGCATCCTATTTTACTTGTTTTAATAACCGAGGTATGAAACGATTTTGCATATAAATTTGATTTAATTTTGTTCTTTTGTTTTCTAACGAAATTTCAAAATACCTTCCTTCTAACGGCCGCGAGTACGAATAAATGAAAATTTTCATTTCGGCATTTTCATTCACAATTTCCACCATATGTGTTCCGTCTGATTGGGTATTTATAAATGCGATGCACGCAGAGAAAACATGAAAAATGAGAATTTTTATTTTTAGCATCCACAACCGACCGACACAGAGTACCCGAAGAAGAAGCGCATTTGGATTGAATGTTTTCTCATTTAAGATTTATACGCTGGGGAGAAAACATTGTCCAAAATTTTGTGGTTATTCAATACAACAAGAAGAGAAATATATCTAAAAAAATTTAAGAAAATTTAGAACAAATTCTGAATAAAAAAAACGAATACTAAAAATGGATAACTCCGATAATATGTATCAACAAATTTGTAGTGCTCGCACAGTACAATCGGATAAAAAGGGTTTCTTTAATGAATTCTATTTGGAGGTGAAACAATCGTGTGGCGAAAAATGGCTGAAAAACTGTTTTGGTACTTTGAAATCGAATGAGGCACGTATTTTGTCGATATTCAGTGACCGTGAAATATGTGATCCCGTATTGGGTGTTTTGGAAAATGTGGTGCCCGTGTTTAAGATGAAAGATGCTGTGTTCTCCTCACAACGCCGCTTACAGGCTGACAAATATCATTTAATGTGGACATCATCACAGAAAAAGGAGGAACTACAACATGCCTTGGCATTGGCCAATTTAGCTGTTATGCGTGCACCCGCTAAAGGTAAGAACGTGATGGGGTGCCTGTTTTGTTTGTATTGATTTTTTGGTGGGTTTACAGCAACAGGTTTCTGTTTGGACATTTTTGTATTTTTTTTTACAACTAAAAGCGATTGCCATATATAGGTTTTTAGACCAATTGGTTTCCTACTTTACAAGAATGAATTGAAAAGTGTTACACTTTTATTTCGAATTATTTCCACTGTAATTCAAATTATTACATTTGATATTCAAATAATTCAACTTGTAATTGTGATGAATTAAAATGGGATCTACCACTGCCTTTACTAATATATATTTTGTATTTTTTTAGGAGTTGATATGCAAATTGATGAAGGTCTAACCTTGGCTTTAGCCTTAAGATGTCGTGCTGTAATTCTGATTGCCTTGGGAGAAGGTGAAGCTGCCATAAATGACCTAAAGTTGGCGGCAACAAATGGTTTGGATATCAAAAACAGTGTGGATTACTATTTGAAAATGGCCAAGGCCTATGCAAGTAAGTTTTGGAAATTATAACCATGTAAAATGTTCAGTATCATGGGACAGACATCACTAGGGATGATTCTGCCATAAAATGTAAAATTGCCCTCCAACTAATTCCCATTTCCTTTTCTTTCCTAGCAATGGGCGAAATGAAACGTGCTGAAATTTCTTTGAAACTAGCAGAAACCATTTCGGGTGGTGGCAATGCCTTAATCGATGCTTGTCGCCAAGAATTACCAAACATTAAGGTAGTGAAAAAGAAATCTCCAGTAGCGGCACCTGCTCTCAGTCATGGTGAGCATGCTGATTTAAAGGGCGCTTCAAGTCTGGTGAAATTGGCTGAAACCAAAGATAAGGGTCGTTTTATTGTGGCCAATAATGAAGTAAAAACAGGCGATGTGGTATTAAGTGAAGATCCAGTGGCGGCCTGTTTACTGCCTGCATTCTATGGCAGTCATTGTCATCATTGTTTTTCAAAGTAAGATCGGGGCGGCCACAAAGAAATATTTTCCATTAACCCTTTATAAAACTTCAATCTTTAATTTTTAGGCTGTCCATACCAATACCATGTCAAAATTGTTCGGGCATGGCATTTTGTTCAACACAATGCATGAACGAAGCTTGCAGCACTTATCATCGTTATGAATGTCAATTTATGGATCTGTATATTGGTAAGAGTGATACAATAACCCCTATTATAAAAATGTTGGGAAATGTGTCCTCCTTCCCATATCATTATTTTTGGAAGCGGGAATTCATATCTTCCCAAAATGTTTGCAATAGGGTGCATAATAGAAATAAATTTCTAAATTCCATTTGTTTTCTTATTTCAAAACTTAGGTTCCGGTATGTCTATCTTATGTTACATTGCCCTGCGAGTATTTACCCAGGCCAAAGATATAGAAAGTGCCTTAAAAGTCTCCGCACAGCTTTATCAAAATCTCTGCACCCACGAAGACTCACGGCAAGCAGATGACTTGCTACAGCGCTCCCTAATGGCCGCTTTCCTTTTGCGAACCCTGCAGAAGGCCAACTATTTTGGACGCCGCAAAACGGAAGGTGTCAATCCCACTGCTGTGGAATTACAAGTTGCCACAGCTCTATTAGGTCTTTTGGAAGTTCTACAGTATAATGCTCATGAAATTTATCAAACCGTAACAACTGATAATCATCTATTCGAGGGTTCAAAAATTGTCTATATTGGTGCTGGATTGTATGGTACGGCGGCATATTTCAATCATGAATGTTGGCCAACTGTGGCACGTTATTTTGTGGGAAAGAAACTCGTATTGGCCGCCACTAAATTGCATCGGCCGAATGAAGTTATTGCTGAAAATTATGGACCGGTGTTTATAAAGGCTAATTTGAAGGAGAGACAGCGGGCGTTGAGGGCACGCTATTTGTTCGATTGTAATTGTATGGCTTGTCAGGAGAATTGGCCGACCATTCAGAAATTGGATAAGCAAGTGAGATTTTGGTAGGTATTAAAATATAACGAAAACAGTGCAAATTGGGATTCAGAAAAGGAAAACATTTTTCATCATAATTTTACATAAAACCAAATTTATTTTGTTTTTGCAAAATAGTCAGGCTTTTTTATTAAATTGCCGCACATAGGAAATTTAATAAAAAATAACTATCTTCTGATTTACATTGAATAAAATAAATTAATTGCAATTTATATTTTTAGGTGTCCTACTGCCAATTGCAACAATGTCCTACAATTCCCCAAGGATTTAAGCAAAGATGTCCGTTGTGTACGTTGCCGCAAAAATGTCTCTCTCAAAGAGAGTGTGGCAAAAATGATTCGAATTGAAGAGTTATATCGTGAAGCTGCCCAAAATATGCAGGATCAAAAGGTTGAGGAGGCCATAACAATGTTTAAGGAAGGCATTGATCAGTTCTTTGAAATTGCTGTATTACCGCATAAGGATACGTTAATAGCTCAGAATTCTTTGACCAAATGTATGGCCACCATGGCAAGACAAATATAAATAATGCCGCATTTTTTAGAAATTTTCGTTGGATATATACGATTTTTTAATAAAGTTTTTTATTATTATTTGAGAAAAATAATGGAATGATTTTGCTCTATCCTCTATATCTCTCTAACTTTTACTAGAATAGGAGAACGGTTTTCTAAAACAGTTTTGAAAATCGTAAGTTGTAGATTGGTACAGGTTCTGAAACCGAACTAAATACCTAATAGTGGGGTTATACCAGACCGGGGATCGTGAACATTTTTTAATTCAAGAATGTGCTATACAATGAGAACCCAAAATACTAAATTACAGTAAATTTGGTTAAAAACGTGTCCAAAGTCATCAAAATACCGGATTATGGGGAGACCCTAATATGGGGGCTACCCTGAAACTTGGTTCAATATTATTCATTTTAGGTAGTGGGATTTGACACCCAATAAGGATAGAAAATACCAATTTACAATCAATTCGACTGAGAAACGTATATAAAATCCGCAAAATACCGAATACTATTTATGAGAGACACATCAAAACGTGGACCGATATATCCCATTTGCAATGACAAACATCCTAGTAATGTCTATGCAAAATTTCAGAGCTCTATCATAAATATTGCGATCTCTGTCGTAATTTCATAAAAATGAACAATCTGAAGGATACACATAAATCGGCAGAGAATTTTAATACGCCTAAAGCCAGAAAACTAAAGATGTAAAAAAAATTATGGATGATGGAGTATGTTTGTGGACATATTTAGATCATATTTCTGCAAGAATCACAGCGTAAGACCTATTGGTCTCGAAGATATCGGCCGAAATATATAACAATCCAAAAACGTTTATCACAAAAAAGTATTTTGCTTTTTATTATTATTTTAGAAAAAATTGTTATATAGAACACGTTTGGTCTTTTTATAGTTACCATTGCGGGTAACGATATACTATAAGTGATTTGGCAACGATTCCAATAAACCACGGCATTTGTTCGCGAGTATTTTCTCACATTTACGTTCATTACATTCTCCAGCAATATTTCATTTAATATTTGGTAATTTCTCGTCCTAATCACAACAGCAGAGTATTAAATATAGTCGTCGCGGATTCAAAACATCCCAAATATGTTAAGAATAATAAAAATGAGGTTTTACAAAACATATCGCGAGGACAGGACCTTAAAAACTATTGAAACCAAAATCCGACAAACAAATTATTTAAAAAAATATCGCGAAACCCCATTTTTCTAACTTCGAAAACTTTATGGTTCATTATTAATGATCTAGGAACCAAAATATACTATGAAAATAGCACTAAGGAGGTCAGATTCAAAGATATCGACGGTTTTCTGGCAATAGAAATACATCTTATTTCGAAAATAAATAGATCGACCCGTTTATTCCCTACTACATTTTATTCGCAACTGATGGTGTTAATCGGAGATAAAATATAGAATGCGTATTTGCCACCAGCAACCACAGTTTTTCAAAAGACAAAAGGATTTGACTAATAATGATGTTTTCTCCCAACTTCATGTATTGGTTTTTATTACTCTTGCTTTAGAACTGTTCATATCTTTGAATCTGACCCCCTTATTGGAATTCACATTGCATATATTGGTTCCTAGATCAATATTACTGGACCATATAAATTTCAAAGTCAGAAAAATTGGGTTTCGCGAATTTTTTTTTTAAATAATTTGTTTGTCGGATTTTGGTTTTTATAGTTTTTAAGGTTCTGTCCCCGCGTTATATTTTGCAAAACCTCTTCTTTATTATGTTGCGTACCGCCTACTGCGGCTCCTGGTGGGGTTCCAACCAGCTCAGTCGGGGCACCGCTTTAGGGGTGAATTCCCAACCCTACCACCATCAGCCCTAGGGGTCGAACAATCAAGAAGGAAAACGGAAATAGAACAACAAACAACAATACAAAATGACAACACACATACGACCATAACGAGGGAATTTGGTGTCAATTATTCCCGCACTTCGCCCGCCCAACCTTGACCCTTTTCGTCCTCATAAACACTTAATTTTAAAGGGCCCCTGCTTCCACACACACTCACCTTACTGCAACATCATCCAATCTTCCTCCCTCACAGAAAACAACTAGCAATTCATATTAATCTAAACATTCACACATAAACAATATTTATTAATTTCATTATTTCTTGATTACTTAAACCTAACATAAACACTTAGTCAATATTCTGAATTCCTAACACCTAAAACCATCGATAAGTCACTGTTTCAGACTACCCACACAATCTATTGAAACGGCTCCTTCTGGCCACTCTATTATACTATTACCTCACCTAAAAGAGCTCTCTTAAGTCGTTATTGGGGAGATTACCATTTGGTCCCCAAAATAGGCAAATGCAAGTTTCCAATAAGATATTTGGGGTAACCCTACACTTGTCGCATTTGTTAGGCGTTAAAAATTCTCACAATTCAAAATCTTAGATATTAATCACTAAATACTAACACATAACACACTTAATCTACCACTTAAAATTTAGTAAATATATTTTTGTTTGGTTTTTTTTTTTAAATTTTCTGTCATTTGGTGATTTGCTTGTTTTTAATTTGGTCTTTGATTACTAATTCATTTTTTGTTTTACTTTCAGATCCCTCAGGCTATTGGCATTTAAATTTCGACAAAACAATGGTTACCTGGTTTCCAGATACTTATTTTTCCAGGATTTTTTGGACGGACAGACACATCAATTTATTGGCCAACTGCGTTCAAGCTTGTGCTGGCGTGCTGTCTTCACTTTGGGCTTAACCGTCTTCCAGCCAATTATTCTAAAACCGTGAGCCACATAAATATTTTTTGCCGAATAAGCCCCAAAAAAAATTCGGATGACCTCCTCCGTGCAACGACTTGGAGGGGCCAATGCTTGCCTTTTTAGTTGATGAGGATGTTGGCGAGATCTATACAAAACACCAACATTAAAACACATAAAATATTACCGAATTACACTACTTACTTTATTTTGTTCGCTCGCAGGCATAAGGCACTCAACAATAAAAAACAAACACAAGTCTTAATAAATTTTGGGGATTTCTTGTTTATCTTGGGGATTTTTGTTTTTTTTTTTGTTTTGAAAATTTGTTATAAATTATAGTCTCTCGACCAAACACCAAATAAATTTGATCGAATTTTCCCCCCGTTATGCCTTTTATACCCCCGCAGCCAGATGCCATTTTCCCACTTTTCTGAGATTCTCGCGCATTTTCCGACATTTATCATTTTTCCTTTATCTTACCTCTTGATCCCTACACTCGACAGGGTTGTATTTGCCAGGCCTAAATTTCAGACCAGATGGCAACGCATGAATTTCTCAACCGCTGTACTGAGCTTACTGTATCCGGCTCACTTTTTTTTTTGGCCGGCAGCAGCAAACACATCATCTCGGATAATTGCTGCCGGTTGTGTTTTTTTTTTATTTTATTTTTATACAAAAATTTATATTCACATGCAACAAAACATCATCATGACCAAGGAACCGATGGACATGGTGATGTGCATGATATTTTTGTTTGTTTAAAATTGCGGTGAGGAGAGAATATAAATGAATGAATGGGCGACCAGTCCTTGGAATCCTGGTGTCCACGAGGAATGGGCATACATGGAAATGGAAACCGGCGTGGGACGCAAATCTACAGGTAAGCATTCACAATTGAACAATTTATCGAAGTATATTAATGATTTTGTTCTTTTCTTGTTTCAGAAAAACCATAAGAAATATTTTAGTGCAAAAATTGAATGTGCGTGTGTGGTGCCAAAAGTGGCATTCATGCCGTCTCATTTGTTTGAATGGGTACACACATCCATTTTGGCGGTATTTTTATGGCTTGGCAGAAATGTATGCGGTTTACATTTATGTACACCACAATGTATGTGCTGTACATTTATGTACGTCACAATGTATGTGATGTCAAAAATGGCGTAACTTCTTCGGAATGTTAAGCATTGGTAAGTAGATCTTTGCTATAAATTTTTACACATTTTTACAACCCTTTTTCATTTTCTTTATTTTTAGAAAATTGATTTTTATAATTCTGTTAACATAATGGAACACCTCCGGTAGTTTGGACCTTTGTTTATGGCCCTACAACCAGTGGAAAAGTCTGTGCTTGGCGACAAAACATTCATACAATTTGTTGCTAAAGGTGATGCTTAGACTGCATATTCAGGTAAGAAGTTAGAAAATGTTTGTTGATGAGCTGAATAATTTAAAATTGTTTTCTTTTCTTTCAGGTACATTCCTCTTTGGGTTTGTGTGAAATATGTAGACAATTATGATGGTCATGATACCATAAGAAATGATTTGTTTTTTGTTTTGGTAAGTAAAACATTTTCTTTTAATAAAATTGTCTTTTCTTTTTACTAATTGGGTCGTTTTTTATTGCAGATATTTATTGGTGATATGCTTTGATGTGTACCCCTTCACATTTAAGATGGTTTCGAACAAACTGTCTTTGAACCAATCGGAATCACTGAAATGGTACACAGGAAGATTTTGGCTACCACCTTCGGTAACAAGTGGTTTACTATGCGGTGTGGGACGTGTGAATTTATGGAACGTTTGTGGACGTGATCATTTTTACAACAGGTAAAATATATTTCGTTTGTTTGTTCGTTTTTTGTGTCTGTTTGTTTGGATATATAAACATTATCTGTGTGTAAAAAAATGGTCTGACATACTATAATTTTAAAAATTGATAATTTATGAGTTTATGTGATCTGTGGGAATAAATACGACGAAATGGGTTGTAACCCATACCTTTTTTAATAAACCTTTTAATAAATTTATACTCCGCGCACATATTTCTACCTGTATTATTACAAGATAATTTTCATTGAAGTTTGTACGAAATTTTACTTATGTTCATTTTGTTTATTTTCAGTTATTTGGTGATTTGGTGACCGAGGTGAATGATTCACGGAGCCAGCAAACGAAAAAAATATTCATGCAGAGATTCCCAATCTATTCAATTGGAACCATCCTGGATTTTCTTTGATAATTTCATCGGAATGGAGATCATTTATAAAAATTACAATTTACGGGTGAGTGTTTTTTGTTTTTGTTTTTTTGTTATCAGTGCATTCCATATTATAAATCTATAAGTGTGTATACAAAAAACAGATGTTTGTAAACAGTTTGACAGATGAATTATGGTGTTGTTTCCTCCGGCCAAAAAAAAACTCTGATTATTTTGTCTGTATTTTTTGTTGGTGCTGAGGTACCTCGAAAAAACATTTGCAGAAATGAACAGATTTTTTTGTGACAATATAAATCACGATAAATTATAACCATTTTGATTTCTTGAAAAGAGACAACGTTCCACATCTGCATAGTTCACGGAAATTACGTGTATTAGGAAAATTGGTGCCTGTTAATAATGTGTGTTATTAGGTTATTTTCACTTTCGAAAAAGATTTAAATTTTATGGAAATAGTTTATTGTGTATTTTGGCGATACAAGTATTGTTTATGATACGCATGTCATTAGGAATACAATATATAAAACAAAATGATGAAACATACGGATTTTTACACAATATGCTATTATGACTTTTTGTCGGTTTTTTCATTTTTTTATAACCTCAGGTATAATTTGTGGAGGATGTGATTTTATGTGATAACCAAAAGAGAACATGTTTTTTGTGCTGTAAAGTGCCCGCAAATCTGTTCACCAATTTTATTGCCGTCAATATTTGTTGCAAATGCAACATGCTTATAGGTGTTTATGTGATGTTAGTTCGTTGTGTACGTTGTGTAAAGGAGCCTAGAAGTTGGTTGGTCATGGCTAGGTAGTGTTAATGCTTTGTGAAAATATAGAGATTGTGTCGATTAGGGTGTATCGTAATTATTGGTGATTCTTTACATGTAGGTATTGTAAGTGTAACAGGCGTTTCAATAAGAATAGGGTCGTTTTCTTTGTGGTGTTAGATTTCATTCGAACTAGATTTTTGTCCCAACGTGGGGAACTCCCACGCCCTGTAGTCTCAAAAGCCGGGCAATAAAGAAAATATTTTATAGTCTAATGAGATATAAAATCTGTTAATAATTACTGATATAATAATAAAAATGCAAAAGGGCAAAAAAAAAATGGACGTTCACAAACATACATTTTCTTATACCTAATATTGCACTTACATAACTATATCACAGAATTATTAAAATTTATATCATTAGCATGAAAATTTTCTAAGGGTTTGTCGGAAAATAATTGGAAAAAATATTTCTTAGCCAAATATAAAATAAAATCTGTCAATAATTTCCAATATAATATAAATAAATGCAAAAGGGCAAAAAATGGACATACACACATACATTTTTAAACCTAATATTGCACTTAAATAACTATATCACAGAATTATTGCAAGGTTTATATTTTAATATCTTTGGCATGAAAATTTCCCAATGGTTTGCCTTGCACTGTCTCCAGCTCATACATATTGTTCCCTATTGGCCTAACGATTCTACACTTTAAAAACTTTTTGCAAAATTTGGCGTTTATGTTGTTTTTGAAATCAGATAACATGTGATTTCTTCTATACACCTCTTGGCCTGGTAAAAATGTAACTCTACGTGCTCTTTGATTATACCTTTTTGCACTGTTTTCGAAGGCCTGGTGCATATTGTTTTTAATCTTTTCTCGCATAATTTCCAGTTTATCGTTGTTGTGTAGTTGTTTTATTTGGTGATCAGAGAGGGATTTGAGTTTTTTGGCTAATTTATAATCTGTGCCACTTGTGAACATGTTATATCCGAATAAAGCAAAGAAAGGGTTCACGCCAGTCGATGAATGCACTGAGGTTCGAAGGGCTTGTTCAATTTCCGGTAGATATAAATCCCAGTCCCGATGGTCGTTCTCAACATAGGTTCTTATAGCAGCCAATACCGACTGGTTTACTCGTTCAGAAGCGTTAGATTGTGGGGAATAATACGCTGTGGTTAAATGTTGTATTTTGTAATTATCTACCATTTGTTCGAATAATTTGGAAACAAATTGTTTGCCATTATCGCTATGTATGATCTCCGGGACGCCGAAAGTATGAAATACTTGGCTCTCTAAGAAATTCACAACATTTTGTGCGGTCGCTTCCTTCATAGCATGCAAAAAGGTAAATTTTGTAAAATGGTCGACAACTATGAAGATATATGCGTTTCCCATTTTTGATCGGGGATATTTTCCAAGAAAATCCACATATAACTTTTGGAATGGTCTTTCCGTCACAACTTCGCTACCAATGGTAGGGTTTAATCTCTGGTTTGAAGGTTTTGTTTCCTTACATGTGGTACATTTTTGAACATACTGTCTGACTTGTGAAACCATCTTAGGCCAGTAGTAGAACATCCTTAACCGATTCAGGGTTTTATTTATACCATCATTTTTACGGCTAGTACAGCTGCTAAGCACTCTTTTTCGGTCACGGAGTAATTCTTTTGATACGAATTTAATTTTTGAGAATAAAATGCGATGGGATTTTCCCCTCCATCGTCATTTTTTTGGAACAATACTCCTACTCCGTATTCCGAGGCGTCGCATTGAATGAAAAACTCTCGACGGAAGTCGGGGTGTCGAAGGACTGGTGCTGATGTGAGAGCTTGTTTCAGCATCTTAAACGACTCCATAGCTTTTGGTGTAATTGTAAATTTTTGACCCTTTTCAGGGTATCCGTTAGGGCAGCTGATATGGATGCAAAATCTTTAATAAATCTTCTGTACCATCCAGCTGTTCCAAGAAAACTTCGGACTTCTCTGGGCGACTTTGGTACTGGGATTTGCTGGATGGCACTAACTTTATCCGGATCCGTTTTCAGACTTCCGTTGCCGATTATGAATCCTAAGTATTTGAGTTCGCGGAAGCAGAATAGCGACTTTTTTAAACCTATTGTCAGGTTAGCCTTCTGCAGACACTCTGCTACTTCACTTAACAGGCTTAGGTGGTGTTCAAAATCATCGGCGATAATTAATAGGTCGTCCA